>NC_134087.1:117109554-117434817 GCF_000715075.1 Nicotiana tabacum
TATTTTTACTAAAGGTAACAACAACAAATTCAATGGAATCTCACAAGCGGGGTCTGGGGAGGGTGTTATGTATGTAGACTTTACCTTCACCTTATGAAGGTGGAGAGGGTGTTTCCGATAGACCCTCGGCTCAAGAACAATAAAAGGAAGCAATAACCAAATAATAGCAACAACAAGGTTAAAAGCAACGGAAGCAAATGACAAAATATGTAACGAGACTAGTGTCAACTACTGGTAATAGTGACGCACTATGTAATAACAAGGAATTAGGAATAGGAAAATAAAAGACTACTACCAATACTACTAGTAAGACAAGGAGACACTCTCGACTACCTGTCAACCCTCAACCTTAATTCTCGACCTCCACACTTTCATATCGAGGGTTATGTCCTCGGTAAGCCGAAGTAGTGCCATGTCATGCCTAATCACCTCTCCCCAATACTTCATAGGCCTCCCTCTACCCCTCCTCTGATCTGCCATGGTCAACCTCTCAACTGGGGCATCGATGCCTCTCCTCTTCACATGCCCAAACCATCTCAACATCGAGTCCCGCAACTTGTCTTCCATAGGAGCCACGCTCACCTTGTCCCTAATAACTTCATTCCTAATCTTGTAATTTCTGGTATGCCCACATATCCATCTTAACATACTTATTTCCGCACTCTCATCTTCTGGACATGGAATTTCTTGACTGGCCAATACTCGGCTCCATGCAACAAAGTTGGTATAACTACCACTCTGTAGAACCTACCCTTAAGTCTTGGTGGCACATTCCTATCGCACAAGACATCTAATTCGAGCCTTTATTTAATCCACCCCGCTCCAATACGATGTGTAATATCCTCGTCAATCTCCGCGTTATTTTGTATTATGGAACCAAAGTATTTGAAACTATCCTTCTTGGGGATGACTTATGTATCAAGCTTCACGTCCATTTCTTCTACATGCATCCTAAGAACTTACACTCCAAGTATTCTATTTTTGTCTTGTTTATCTTGAAACCTTTAGACACCAACGTTTGTATCTACACCTTAAGCTTAGCGTTAACCCTGCATCGTGTCTTGTCTATTAGCACTATGTCATGTTTGAAAAACATACACCACAACAGCTCCTCTTAGATGCAATGCGTAAGCGCATCTATCGCCTTAAAATGGGCTAAGAGCTGATCCCTGATGTATCCTATCTCCACTGGAAAATAATTCGAGTCTCCTCCCTTGGTCCTCACCTGAGTCTTAGCTCCATCGTACATGTCCTTAATCATCATAATGCACGTTACCAGAACACTGCTAACCTCCAAATATTCCCATAGAACCTCCCTTAGGATTTTGTCATAGGCTTTTCTCTAGGTGTATGAATACCATATGTAAGTCCTTCTTCCTCTCCTTATATTGCTCCATCATCCTATTCACAGGGTGAATGTCTTATGTAGTCGACCTTTCAGGCATGAATCCGAACCGATTCTTCGAAATAAACGCACTCCTCCTCACTCTACTCTCCATCACCCTCTCCCAAACTTTTATAGTATGACTTAACAGCATGATACTTTTATAGTTGTTGCAATTTTGGACATCATCCTCTTGTTCTTGTACAACAGGGCCATCGAACACCATCTCTATTATTCGAGTATCTTCTCCATCCTAAAAATGATATTGAACAATCTAGTAAGTCACTCCAATCCTGCCCGGCTCGCATCCTTTTAAAATTCTACCGGGATCTCGTTTGGCCTAGTCGCCCTGCTCCTACTCATCTTCCACATAACTTCCTCAACCTCATCAAGCTTAATGTGCCTATGAAACCCGAAATCACACTATCTCTCTGAGTTCTCCAACTCCCTAAGTACGATGTTCCTATCCCGACCCTCGTTTATGAGTTTTTATATGGAATTATGGCTGCCACATACGTCTAATACATGCATCTTCAACCAGTACCTTGCCTTTCTCGTCTTTGATGCACCTTACTGTGTCCAGGTCCCGAGCCTTTTTCTCTCTAACCTTGGCTAGCCTGAACAGTTTCTTGTCACCACCTCTGCCCCCCAGCTCTTTATATAATCGTTCAAACGCTGCAGTTTTAACCGTCGTGAATGCCAACTTCGCCTTCTGATAACACTCCCTATTCGTCCTCTTCTCCTCCCCGTCAGCACTCTCTGGCAGCTTCACATACACTGCTTTCTTGGCTTCTACTTTTCCTTGAATCTCTCCATTCCACCACCAGTTCCATTGTGGCGTCCCGAGTAACTCCTCGTGACCCCTACCACCTCTCTAGCAGCCTTTCTGAAGGTCTCGTATACTATTAATACTATCACTTAACTTATGCAATGTCTTTGTTTGTATATTCAACAGAATCTTTCAAGGCAATATAAGTACACATCAAGGTGAAGGGGTAGCAAATATCATCATCAAATTCACCATTTCCTCATACGTTACATGATGGACCTGCATTGTCGATTGTTATTACTTTCTTAATAAAATTGTTAATATTTCCGCTGATAGGCTACTTTGGCCCACCTAAGGGCCTAAACCTTAAGAGGGTGAAATGGTGTGAAATAAAGTCATGACATTAGACCCTGGGAAATCAACTTGACCACAATCATAAGATGGAGGAAGGAATCCCAAAGCAAGCAAAGGTGCATAACAAAGGCAAAGGGCTAAAGGCAAAGGGAAATGATTACATGAATGAGAAAAGGGACCCACTCACCATTGATAAATCTTTCCTTTCTCAGTCTCTCAATTTTTTGACTTGAAATTATATTAAGACCCCACCACGGCCACCATTGTCTGTATGGATTGAATGATAAAAAGAGCACCTCACGTGGAGTCTGAACCAAAGGCTCAGTCATTCACAGCCACAATAAAAAGAAAAGCCAGGACAAACCCCTTAATTCTTTCTTCCTTCCTAATGAAAATAATTTCATAAAAAAGAAAATCAAATTACACTTAAAATCACAAATTTTTCTTTCTTTTTCTAACTATATACTATGACTTTTCCCAACTAATATTAATTTGTCAAAAAGACATTAAAAAAGGACCCCAACAAAAGCATATATTTTCTTTTTCCCTTTGTTCAATTTTTTTTTTCTTTTAAAAGCTTCCCCCTTATAATTCCTACTCATTATCTTTGTTGCTTTAAGTTTTCCTCTTCGCATCTCCCCCCCCCCCCCCCTCTCTCCCCTAAGCCAAACAACACATCAATGCCCAAATAATGCTCTCAAACAACAACACTCTAGAGGGTAAGAGACACATATACTGTTTAATTCATTTCATTCGTTCTAGCTAGAGTGAGCTACGCAGTCTCAGAAAGAGATATACGAACAGACCAAGAAATGAATTTAGGGTCCGTCACTATTGTGAACATCAACACTGAAAGAAAAATAAAAAGAAAATTTTTCGAGTGAGTTTTTCTTAGATTAGAGGATTGAAGCAGCATATTTCTCGCACACACAACAGTGATCATGGATGGAGGAGGTGATGATCATTTCCACCACCAACACCAACATCACCATCATCACCACCAATACCGTCAAAATAACTTTCCTTTTCAATTACTCGAAAAGAAAGAAGATGAACCTTGTTCCAGCTCCTCCGCTGCTGCTAATAATTATCCTTCTCTTGCCATCTCTCCATCTGATCATACAAATACAAACCCTAATAATGATAATACCCTCCAAATCACTGAAACTTCTAAAAAACCACCTCCCAAAAGAACCTCCACCAAAGACCGCCACACTAAAGTTGACGGCCGTGGCAGACGTATACGTATGCCTGCCCTTTGTGCCGCTAGGGTTTTCCAGCTCACTCGAGAACTCGGTCACAAGTCCGATGGCGAAACCATTGAATGGTTACTCCAACAAGCTGAACCTTCTGTCATAGCAGCCACTGGAACTGGTACTCATGCTTTTAGAGTTCATCTATTTTTTACAATTTGTTTGTCAGAATAAGAAGTTATGGAGCCATGTTTTTCACTAAGAGAGTCAAAACACAAAGAAGTAAACACGGTCAAGAGATTCAACACATAATATATATACTTAATAAAAAGATTTAACCTATTTATACATGAGTATAATTTCCCGGCGAAAAGGTGTTAATTGATAACCCTTCATGGCTCTGCTACTGAAAACAAGGACAACGAGTTGCTTGATTAAGTTGTGCAAGTACTTGAGGATTTTTCTGATTTTTTTGTTTGAAAAATAAATGCGCATTTTCAGTTTATTGTTTTCTCTGGCAAAACTTTCTTTCTACTTTCTTAGCCTTTGTTCATATCGTTCATATTTCATTTAAATCTTCTAACAGGTACAATTCCTGCAAATTTTACGTCGCTCAACATTTCGTTACGTAGTTCAGGATCCACCATGTCGGTACCATCTCAGCTACGATCCTCGTATTTCAGTCCTAATTTTTCGCTCTCCCAACGACGAGGTTTGTTTCAGGGTATTGGATTATCTTCCGACAGATCTGCAACTACGTTGTTGAACTTTCAGACAGGAAATACAAACCCTAGTATGAATCATCAGTTGCAAGCTAAACAAGAATTGAGGGACAATTCACTAGATTTAACGGAGACAAGTATAGAAGAAAGTCTAAGCCGAAAAAGGAGACAAGAAGTAGACTTGCAACAGCAGCAGCAACACGATCAGCAACAACAGATGGGGAGTTACTTGTTACAATCAAGTACCGGGAGTATGCCAGCAAGTCATTCATCAATTCCGGCGAATTTTTGGATGTTAACAAATAATAACAGCCAAGTTTTGGGAGGCGATCCAATATGGACGTTTCCATCGGTTAGTAATTCTGCTTCTGCTTTGTATAGAAGCACAATGTCAAGTGCATTGCATTTCATGAATTTTCCTGCACCAATGGCATTACTGCCAACTCAACAACAAGGAACGAGTTTAGTTGGCAATAGCAGTGGAACTTCACTAAATGAAGGTCAATTGGGCATGGTCACCGGACTAAATCCGTATAGGCAGTGTTCCGGTGTATCGGAATCTCAGGCGAGTGGGTCCCATTCGCATCACGGCGGTGCAGATGATCGGAATGATACGACAAGCCACCATTGATATATCCTAAGATGGACTCATCGTGATCAGATTCTTACATATATTTTTATCCTCGTCTTGTGGTGTGATATAAGTTTGGATACTCCTATATTTTTAAAACACACACGTGAGGTTTGATTATTTTCTATATAATGCTGAGTTGCTTCTTCTTCTTCTTCTTCTTCCTCTTCTTCTTCCTCTTCTTCCTCTTCTTCCTCCTCGTCTTCTTCCTCTTCCTCTTCCTCTTCCTCTTCCTCTTCTTCTTCTTCTTCGTGTGATTAATTTGCCTGCCGGTTTTTTAGGGTTTGAAGAGGGCAATATTTTTTTTAACAAAAGGAGTATTTGGCTGCTTTTTGTCAAAAGTTCTCTTGTTTTTGTTTACCCATTACAACCGTATAGATTGTTATTCAGCACTACTATTATTGATCTTTACTTTTTCTCACTATGTACTGACTATTGTATGCATGGGCGTATAATAAAGAAAATTACTGACTTGCAAAGTAAGAACTTTTATACACTTAACAGAGGTAATCATCTATTAAAACAAAATTAGTAACCCGAAAATTAAGAGATTCTAAAAATATAGTAATAGCGTAAAAATCTTTATACCGGTTGTTCGTGTATCTTTTTTACAACTTCAAGTTCAAAGACTACTACATACATCAGTCTTTTCTTTCTGCAACCCTAGAGTACAAAATGAAGATTTCACAACAAACAACAAGACATATCACCCCTACAACGTAGGAAATGGAACAGTTAAAAGTAGCCCTATAATGTTGGAAGAATAGCGAGAAACTGTGTTCTGATCATGACTGCCATAGTTTTTACAGCAAAGTAACTAAAGTAAGATAGAAAATTTCTTTTAGTACAAGAGGGTTAAAATACAAACTAACTACTTTAATATTACTAGTAAGAGATATGGGGTCGAGTAATAGGAGTTGGTGGGGACCCATACCTTATCAGTTTTTAGATGTTTAGCTCAGGTGGTGAGGGCCCACAGCATTGTGGTCATAGCCTAAAACCCTTTGGACAATCAATAGGTAACACTGACAAACAGGTGTATCATTCTTGCTCTTTTTACACAAGCTGAGACTGAGACCGCATTTTAAAGATCGCTGGTGGGTTTTTGTGACCCTACAACTATGCTTGGCCCACTTGTTTTATCAATCTGGACCGTTCAGTTTCTTTCTGGGCCCGGACCGCTATGAACCGGGCTCGCTGAATGATTACTTCTCAGTGACAGAAAATGTGTATGACTAGTTCCTCATTTACCCCGTATTGTATGAATGTCTGCTATCATTCTCCACCCACCCACCTATCCCTATGGTAAAAAAAGAGTTTAAGCTAGGCAATGTATTGGTTTTTTTTTACCTCGGAAGCCTTGGCGTAATTGGTAAGTTGCTTCTATGTGATCAAGAGGTCACGGACTCAAGCCGTGGAAACAGGCTCTTGCAGAAATGCAGGATAAAGCTGCGTATAATAAATCTTATGGTCCGACTCTTTCCCAAACCCCGCGCATATCGGGAGCTTAGTGCACCGGACTACCCTTTTATTGTCAAGTTGACGATAAAAACTAATTACTTGTACCCATCGAATATTTATATTAAACCAATAGATGAATGACATGTAAATCTATAGACTTTCTCACTTAACTATGATAAATTAATTCATATTTTTACTACTTTATTAAATTAGTTAGTCATAGAAAGTTGAATTGATTTGGTATAAACCAAAGCAAGCATGATACAGTAGCTTCTCAAAGTTGAATTACATAATTGCCCTTCTAATTAATTTAAATATTCTACTTAAAAAATATTAAATAAAAATACTAAATTTATTTGAAGAGGTGTAACTTTTCATAGCATTAGTTACTGATGTTCAACCGTTGTTATCTTTATTGAGGCCTAAAAGCAGAAGTTAATTTACCTATTTACCCCTTTTAAAATCCTAATTACTCTACTTATTTATAAATAAATAAAAAAATAAAACTAAAACTGTCGAATTCCTACAAATAGCCCCAAGCCTTCATGATCCTTCATAAAAAATCACAACCATTCGAACAGTCATCTTAAGGAAAATGTACTCTACAAATTATTTTTGTCAGTGCAAAAATATAGACATGGTCAAGTTTGCAGCTAGATTGGATAAATAAAGGATATGCTTGATCAGTGTCTTTATTTTTATAAATCATGATTGAAGTATGCTAATGCAGGCAATTAACGTCGCATAATCTCTTCTTAAGAGGTTTAATTGGTCGACGAACTTCGTATGATCGTATAAATAGAAAGTGGCAGCAAAATTAGAGAAGATTTCAGCACTGAAGCCATGTTAATGGCAAAGCCGGATCGATCAATATTTCAAGGAGAAATAGAATCATTTTTACTCCACTTTTGGTAATAAACGTATAGTAAGCGAAGTATTCTGATACTTTTATTTTTACAAAATTAGGGAGAAGACAAATTAAGTGATTGATTTCTCTTTATCGCCTTTACATGAAGAAGAAAGTAGCCATATTGGGTTCTACTTTCTAAATTTATTCTTAAGTTTGCTAGCCTTGTGTCATGATCTCATAATATATAACGCGTCTTGCATGCATATTATGATTAGAAATAACTAAGGTTATATTAGTAATTTTCTTTTTTGGATGATATTCTATTAGTTAATATACTATATTTTTTATTTTTTTTATTCTAGTTTTTTAATTAATTTTTTACCTCCATATTTCTAGCTAATATAGAAGAAAATCTATGAGTGAATCAATATATATATATATATATATATATATATATATATACCCTTTTACTTTGAAGTTAGACTTATATTAATACTTGAAAATATTTTTGAGATCATTAGATATATGATATAGATATTATTTAAAGATTGATGATCTTTTATCTAGGATTTAAATCTCAAGAAGTTAACATATTAATGTTTTATGCGTTACGCTTGACATGAAAATGTGAATAAAATAATCAGTTTTGGTGATTTCTCTTTGAGATTATTTATTTACATTACAATGAAGATACTCTTTTGTCTCATATGTTTATGTGTTTTAGCAGCCAATGTAAAGTATTTATTCCACATTAAAAAGTTAGAAAGATGATAAAGTAACTTTAACAAGTTGTTTGGAAGAAATTAATTTGTACTTAATTTTGTCTTATAACTCAAACATATAGTTTTAGAGCATGTATTGCGGTTAAAGTTTATTATTTTTAATGCAAATTTTATATTAGTTGTTATGATACCACGTGCAACGCACGTATTCTATAACTAGTACTAATTTAAAAGTGGGAAGCTCTAAACTAAAAGGTTTAAAGACTAAAATACCCTCTTAGTGAACTAGTTTTATCTTTAATAACAATAATAAGTAAATAAAAAACTAAGTAAATATTAGAAAAGGTGTCATCCATTACTAAGGGATGCATCTTTCATTAAAAGGTGCAGTAGTTATTTTATAAATATTATGCAATTTCCAGCACTTGAAGCTTTTAATTCCAGAGTCAAAATTTCAGCACTTGGAAAAATCCACCAAAATGAACAAGTTTGGAACAATCATATCTTTCATCCATGAGTGCACAATATTATTTTCGACTTGATCATAAGATAATTATATATTTTATATTTATTAAAAATAGATATAACTTTTGTTATTGTTGCTATAACTGGTGAAATTTTAAATTTACCATTCCATGTTGTCATAATTGTGATATTCCTCGTATATTAAAAATATTGTTCTATCTTCTTAGACCACTTAATGCTTGTGACATATAACCTAGCATTTTCAAGTTCACTAAAAAAGTATAAATACCAAATATTGAAGGGGTAAAATACTAATGCAATCAATGTGAATACAAGTCAATACATTGCTCTACTCTTGTGGAGCCGTTTTTCTACAAATTTTTATGAGTATGTTCTTCTATTAAATTAGCTAAATATGATCAACATTCATTATTTTTAAGATTATACTATATATTTTTTATTTAATTTTTTTTACTCAAACGTATTTTTTAAAGATATGTACATTATATTAATATGAGGTATATGTGCAGCGCGCGTATGAAAAAACTAGTAAACTACTATAATCATTTAATTAAATTTAACTAAAGTATAAAACCCGTTTAAGTTGTTAGTGTATCAGTTGAAAAAACAGTCTATTTATGGAGGTTTTACTACGGGGATTATTTTTATTTTTTTTCTTTCACCAAGGGGAGTTACTCCTAACCTCCCCAATTTCAATAGGGGGTCTTATTAACCTCCACAGTGATTGCAATTTGCTGCGGCTTGGAACCTCCGCTAGCCTGAAAAAGAGGCTTTTTCTATTATTCCAAATAATAAAATAATATAATGAAAGAAGTTGTTTTTTCTGTCCTTTAGCACAAGAGTAGAAGGAAGCCTAGAGGCAAGGGTCCAACTCTTTCTGAAATTGCGCTTAGTCTCGCTATCTCTTTATTTACCGCCCCCTAAAAGTCAATACTTGCTGCAGACCGATGAACGTGAATTATCCAGTATTGAACAATCAGAAAAAAATGATAAAGAGAATTAGGGATGTTATATAATGCAGTAAAGAAAGAATGATAAAAGAAGACTAAGAAGTAAGAAACAGTAAGTAATATATATAGCTGGGGAATATATTTTATGATATATTTAATCCGTGAAAGAAAGTCTGAAAAAGGAGGATCGATATATGTATAATTCAGCATCACATCTCATTTCCATCAAACATTATCAATCTCCCCTTAATTTGTTATTAACGGAACCGTATCATGTGTACTTAATTACAGTATCTTCTTTTGCCAGATTTGGGTGTGTTTGGTACGAAGAAAAATCTTTTCCCTGAAAAAGGTTTATCATTTTTTTTTTTCCATGTTTGATTGGTGAGTGAAAAACTTTTTACGAAAAATATTTTATAGTGTTTGGTTAGAGAGTAGAAAATCTTTTTTAGGAAAATAATTTTCTGTGTTACTCTCCTCACTCCCCCAAACCTATAAGCCGCAACGAGCACCCGGTACCTTACTCAACCGAGCACCAACATAGCATATCTTTCTTATTACATCATCATAGGTAAGTAGGGCGGAAGAGACGTCATGCGATAACCAGAGTAAACACGAGGGAATACCCGACATAGGACAACCCAACCTGATATAGAAACTCATACATGTGACATACAGGCCTATAAGGCTAATGTGATCCATTATATACTTAAAATATAGGCTGACAAGGACATACAAGTATTCGTATACATGACATCAGTCTACAAGCCTCTAAGAACACATAATATCATAAAGGTCGGGACAAGACCCCGTCATACCAAACAATACGCGTCTAAATCATACTAATCAAACAAGCAACTCCGAAGCAAATGGAGCGCACCAACATCTTCCGCTGAGCTAATAGCCTACTTGGAGGACTCTCGACCTGTCTATCGGGACCTGCGGGCATGAAACGCAGCATCCCCAGGCAAAAGGGACGTCAGTACAAATAATGTACCGAGTATGTAAAGAATGAAAATCAGTAAATAATAGACATGAGATGAAATATAGAGTAAATGATTCAACCTGTAAGTCTGGATAACTCTGTAAATCATGAAATACTTATAATGTCATGCATATTCGTACGAATGTCATGTCGTGCATAGGTACATATGTTCATAACATCATCAAGCCTTTGAGGGCATCCCATCATATCATCTCGGCCACTGTGGGCAAATCATTAACGTATACCAGCTGATCAGGCGGTGGTGCGTATATAACGCCGTAACCTTTTTCCATATCCCATATACATATAATGTACATATATACGCATATATAATGCCATATGGTCAAAATTAAATTACAACCCCACATAGCTAAAAAGGCTCTAGAAATGCCAGATAAATTAGAATACCAAAGAGCCTAGAATATTTAGATTTAAAAATATACCCAGAAAAGAAATATAGAATATTAAAAGATAATATGGTAATTAAATGTGATTTTAGTGGTGGAGAACATATATTACAAATCAAAGATAAACAATACAATACTTTAGTAGATTTAATAATCAATTTTGGAGAAAAACCCAGGAAAATAATAAAAACATAATAAGAACACTAGGACTATTAGAAGCATTACAAACTAAACAAAGAAAGACTTTAGAAAAACTAGAACAAAATTTGGATTTTCTAAAATCACAAGAACTAGAAATAGACAGAAAAATACAATTTCTGAATAATAAGTTTAATCTAGAAAAAATATCTACGAAAAACGAAATAGAAAAATTAATTAAAACTATTACAGAAAAGCCTAAAGAATTAGAAATACAAACAACCGGATTAGTGAAAAAAATAACACATCAAGTAGAAGTATTAAAAAGTGAGATAAGTACATTAAAAGAAAAGATAGACACAATAAAAGAAATCGCTCTTTCATGAGTGATTTACAACTAGAACTAGATCCAGTATATGAGGAAGCATTAAAATTCACAAAAAGAATTCAACGCAATCCAGAGGGACTGACATGGACATTAACGTGATTAAACTCTTGATTAAACTCTTATATTTGTGAAAATCCTACTCGGTACTCTCTCTCTCTCTCTCTCTCTCTCTCTCTCTCTCTCTCTCTCTCTCTCTCTCTCTTTCTCTCTCTCTTATAAAGTCTTGTATAGTTTCAGTATTATCCAAATTATGAATTGAGATTACCCCTTTATACCTTTTTTTTTAAAATTTTTTAATTCACTCTATTCATCTCTTCTTCCCAATCTTTTAAAGATTTAAATCTTTTCTTAACTCTTTTTTTCTTTAACCTCACCCTGGCCTAGATTAAACTCTTTATACCCTTTTTTGATTATTCTCGGGTTTTACTTAACCGGTTTCTCCTAGGAATTTACAGGTTAATCCATCAGAATTGTTAAGAAATTGGGAAGCTAACCATATACTAAGAGTGGTATCTAATAATCAAATATAATTAATATAAAGCTATACAGAATAACATAAAACTGTGAAAGAAACAGGGGTAATATCTAGGAACATAATTTAGATAAAGATAGGTAACTTACATGTTTATAGGAGAGAGATTTCCCTTTCGGGAAACCCGAAAAAGTCTACGGGACTTGGAAATTAAAAACGATCACACAATAAGCATAAGGACTTATTTATTTTACAAGCTTAGAGGAAGAACTACTAAAATATTCATAAGAAAATATTTTACAAAATATTTTGGAGGATGGTTGGTGATGAAGAGGATGTTGGGATGAGTTTTCTTCTCAGTGTTTTTTCTCTTCCTTCTCTCTTGTTTTTTTCTGCTTTCTTCTCCTTTTTATAGCTAAATTTTGGAACGGATTTGAAAAATGGATTCCAAACTCTTTAAAAATCTATCTTGTCCAGCCTTGCAGGGTACATCATTGGGCTCCATATTTATATGACTTGGTCGGAGATTCCCTTAGTGTTTGTAACTTTTTCTTCCACTCAAAATTTTAGCTTGTCCTTTAGCACAGCTAATATTACCTCTTGTCACATCTTCTCTACTTTATTTCACTTGTCAAGTCTGTCTTTTACCACATCTAGCATTTTTTCCCGTCACATCTTCTTTACTTTCTTGTTTTTCTCATTGGCACGCCAACATTATTGCTCTGTCTTTTACACCAGCATTATTACTCTTTTTTTTGTCTTTGGTGCTCTTTAATTGCTGTTTAACTGAGACCTTGCTTTTATGTGTCTAAATTATGTATAGCTATTGAATCAAAACTCATTTCTGACTCATCTTCATATGGATCTTGAGCATCTTGATAATTTAAGTTGTCTTCATAGTTATCATCTTCTCCAGTATCATTATCTTCTATCGTACTTTCAGTTCCATCATCTATTTCTTTTTGGGTAGAATAGTTATAATTAGTAAATCTAATTGATGTTTCTCCTTTAGAGATTGTGTACATCAAATGAGATTCTGGTTTGAATATTTTTGGCTTTGCAAAATCTTCTAGATTTCATTCTAATCCAGCATATTCTTCTGAATTTATCTTAATAGGTTTTATTAATTTTATCCCTTTATTTCTCATTACTTCGACTACATCATCTACCTTAATTTTAAATTTTGTATTACTATTTGTTGCCATTTTTCATATGAAACCTACACATATTAGTAAATTATTTCCATTATTCATTTCTTCATATCCTTTAGTATGTATTTCTATTTTAATAGTTTTTTCAAATTCTGCTAGATTTATCATGAAATCTGGGCTAATGTAAAATATTTCTCCATTATTTGTCATGTCTACTTCTGTTAAACCTATTATAGATTTCTTCTGATCTGACCATTTGTCATCATATACTACTACTACTACTAGTACTTTAGTTCCTAAATTCTTTCTAGTTAGTCCTTTTAATCCGATTACTATTAATCCCATATGCATTAAATTCTTTCTATAATTTTTATTTATCATACTGAATCTGGGTTAATTAAATTTAATGTTGCCACTTTATTTCCTATGACTGATATTGCTCTTCTCTATAATGTCTATATAGTTGAGAGTTATTTGAAAAATATCCTGTATTATATAATATTCTCGGATTGAGTAACCAGAATGCCTATAGAAGAACCTATAAGATTACAAGAAGGAGGAAGTAAGGGTAAAATACTAAATATAGCAGCTCTAATACCAGGTCGAACTCTAAACGACATGTTTGATGGTGAAAAAAATATTAAATTATGTTTTCCAAAATTTATTCTTTCCATATTAGTCTGTTCTGCAAAAGGGTGTGGCTTAAAATGAAGATTACCAACCCTACTAAAGACACAGACACTACCAGACTTTAATTTTTATCAAACCCTCCTATATTATTAGACTCTACCATTTTATACTCTAAGACTTTAATTTTTATCAAACCCGCTCTTATATTGGTATCAGAGCAAGAAGATTTTCGGACCAAAAAGTTTATGAAACAACTTATTTTTGCTAAATACATAAGTTACCATCACCATCTAATATATATTAGTCGTGAGAGTATTAGAAATAACATAGAATATAGAGAAACATTAGAATCACAACATAGTTTCTTTGAACTAGATATTTTAAATACGGAAGATTTTAAAAATTTCCTTCTTCTTGAAATAGAAAGAACTAATATTGAAATACAACAAGAAAATGATTATATTCGAACCATCGGAAATAAGATAAAACATATCTCATTGGGGTAATATATATGTTAAGACAACATCCTTTAGCTAAAGAAATAGCTTGTAACTATTGGATTTTAAGTAGAAATATACAAAGAAAAGAAGAATTAAAAAACATACTACGAAAGACTAAGACTCTATTAATATCAACTTTAGAATTAGCTAAACAAATAGAAGAATCAGATCTAAAAATAAATAGAGAACCAAGTTATATAGTAAAACGTAGTATTAGTTCAGAAACCATATCAGCTTTAGAGTGGGAAATACAATATATAGAAGGAGAAATATATTTAGAAAATAAAAGAATAAAATTCTTTAATAACCGAAAAATTTGGATACCATTAGGTTAAACAAAATAGATGGTAGTCTACATCTTGATGAACCTTCATCTTCACTTTTTTGGCAAAGTGACAGCCATAAACGGATTTGATATGTCTTTACCAGTCACCGTTTGAACCGGACTAGCTGTATCATTATCCGATACAGTAGATCTTGCTGCATTCATTGGGGAATGCACACCCAAATATATATATATATATATATATATATATATATATATATATATATATATATATATATATATATATATATGCGCGTATATAACGTCGTCTGATCATGGGTCAATGTACATGTATAAATGAATGCAATGCATGAGAAGTACGTCAATAAAATCTTTCGGAGTGTCATAGACCATTATGCTTTTGATTAATATCATGAAATAGACTTTATCAACTCACATAATTTCTGAGACCCACGACCAGACGATAGAATAATAAGACTTATGGGAAATCGAGAATATAAGCATCTCTACGAATAAAGTCATTTATGGAGGTTGTGCATTTACTCGTTTCGTTTGTGTCGTATGGATCATGCCAAAAGAAAGAAGGGATAGCCTTAACTTACCTAAACCGATTCTTTTGACAATTCCTTTAACACACGTTGATTGCAACAACACATAACGGCGGATCGAAGTAGGAAAAAATCTGCATGATATTCTTGAGAAAAATTGCACTGTACTCCCTTAGAATAACAAAATCCCGTTGCTATTACGCAGTATAATTTCGTATGGATTCCTTTGCTAACCCAAGAATTCCCGCAGCTTTCTTTGTGAATTAATCCTAATCTTAAGTGACTTATTGAGTTGGAGATATCTTCTATGGCTTTTGGTAAGGTACATTACCCTTTTCATATACTTTGTGAATTTTAGAGCTTTTTTATGGCTTAGCCAAGAATATATTCCTTTAAAAGTGCTACCTAGCAAAGTGATCTAAGAATTACTTAATGACTCTTATGTTTGTTGCCACGTTTGGGAGGATATCCTTATCCAATAATTAACCATCAATCATCTTAATTAATTGTTAATCTCCCATTAAAATCAATAATTACCCGATTATTCACATAACTAAGAATTATCTCAAATTACTTATAATACTACTCACTTTAAACATACCTTATACACCTTACTATCATGACCATGTGGTACCTTGTATGATACTACTCCATAAATACTGGGTATTTTTGTTTAGGCCGTATTTTATTCCAAAATGTCAAAATTCGTCGAAATTCATTTTCTTCAATTTGCTTACCCTCTCACCTTCACGAATTTACTCATCGCTTATTTGAAATGTCATAATGCTTATAATCTCAAAATAATCTTATTCCCGAACTTACGTTGATTAACTTATGACGAAACTTTAACGTACAAAAAATGGGGGATGTAACATCTCATTTCCAAGCTTTCATCAATTTACATATGGCGTACTTTCACGTACGAAAACATGGGGTGTAACATCATTACCCTCTTTGGAACATTCGTCCACGAATGTTGACTGATGCACTTATTATTATCATAACCTATAGCTCTTGCGAATATTTTAATACTCTTCTTGCCATCTAGGCACTGTTATGTGAATGAATCCAAAGGTCAGTGCATTTCCCTTTAGGCCTCTTTCTCCCACCATGACTTGTGGTTGTAACTGTTCCTACCTTCTGTCATGCAGCCTGTACGACTCTGACCTTGTAAGTGCGCCTATGCGACTCATCTCTCCTTTTTCGTCCAGCTTTTATTCAATCTCTAGGTCTCACTTTGTAAACATATACATAGCTTGATAAGACGACCCAACTTGATATAAAAACTTATACATGTGATATATGGGCCTATAAGGCCAACATGATCATTTGTAAACTCAAAACATAGGCCGGCAAGGCCGTACAAGCATTCATATACATGACATCTGTCTACAAGCCTCTAAGAGCATACACTTAACATAAAGGTCGGGACAGGACCCCGCCATACCAAATAATATGTGTCTAAATAATATTGATCAAACAAGCAACTCCGGAGCAAATGGAGCGCACCAACATCTTGCGCTAAGCTGATAGCCTATTTGGAGGACTCTTGGCCTGTCTATCGGGACCTGCGGGCATGAAACGCAGCATCCTCAGGCAAAAGGGACGTCAGTACGAATAATGTACCGAGTATGTTAAGGTTATCCCTTCTTTCTTTTGGCATGGTCTATACGGCACAAACGAAATGAGCCCTCCCCCCCCCCCCCCCGCCAAGTTACTCAACATTTCCACAACTCTATTTTCCTTCAAGAATTCAATTATTCTTACAATTTTTACATAAATCCAAAGGAACTAATGTGCTGATATAATTTTTCACATAAGAATATTGAAATTTGAGCTCCATGACTAAAAAGAAAATACTTTTTTTCTTGTTGAAATAAAATAAAAATACTCTTTCTACAACATGAAAAGTAAGTATTCATTTTTTGTTGAAATGAAAGAAAATACTTTTTTTACATCATAAAAAGAAAATACTCACTTTGTTGAAATGAAAGAAAATACTTTTTCTACATCATGAAAAGAAAATACTCATTTTATTGAAATGAAAGAAATATTTTTCTACATCATAAAAAGAAAGTACTTTTTTGTTTAAATGAAAGAAAATATTTTTTATTACATCATTTGTTGAAATGAAAGAAAATAGTTTTTCTACATCATGAAAAAAGTACTTTTTTTTGTTGAAATGAAAAAAATACTTTTTTTTCGTTATGAAAAAAAAGTACTCATTTTGCTACAATGAAAAAAAGTACTCTATCCACAACATGAAAAGAATGTACTTTTAATAATATTTCTATTAAGGGTGGGTGGTGGGGGTTAAGGGTAGGTGGTGGGGATGGGTGGGGGTTGTGGGCGTAGGATCAGTAGAGTAGGGAGTGGGTAAGGGTGGGAGTGTGGGGGTGGACTGGTGGGGGTTGGTAGGGATGGGGAATATAGCGGGGAAGATTGAAATGAGTTTTGGAAATAGGGAAAATATTTTCCTGCAATTGCATGAAATGAGTCCATAAGAAAAATATTTTTCAAAATATTTAAACCAACCAAACATAGAAAAATTAGAAAATATTTTCCTTCTTACCAAACACACCCTTTGTTGGACAGAATTTTGATTGTACTGCTTGAACTCTTCAATATCAATAGTTAAAACTTGTTGTTATACTGCAATTAATTCTTATGTACAAAAGATCATCTGCCGTGGATGATGCAAATATATATTATAGAGGATATCAAGAGGATATATAGTTCTACACTGCTATTGATCGTCACTCGTGTTAGTGGTAATTTTCTCCGGCCTTTCTCCCCAACCCAAGTACGAAAATAGTTCGCCTCAAAGTAAAGCACGCATATTATCACACTTATTCTTCAATTTAATTATAAATACAGATTTATTTCTCAACATGTCATGAACTCTGTTGTTCTAACTCCATTAATTGGCCTTTGAGGTTATTGTTATTCTTCTTCTATCCCTCTTCTCTCTGTCAAACTTATTTTTGTAAGTAAAGAGAAAGAAATTATCTCCTTCTGATCAAAAGCTTAGCTTTAGAATTATTTACATCAGATTCAAAAGCTTTAGCTTTAGAATTGGCCAGATAACAATGTCCAACTATAGGTACACACGAGTAAGAAAAATATTTTTCTGTTATGTGCGCTTACGGTATAAAAAGATATTTACACAACCACGCCATTAATAAAATAATTACAGAGAACAAACCTACTTTTACATATTAAACTATATTAATATGTCACATATTAAAATATATTAATTGTATTATAAACAATATTTACATGGTGCATATAACTCAATTCTTTCATAGACATTCTCACACTTTTTATTTAGGAATAGAATGTGTTTACCCTTAAAATGAGTAACGATTAAATTTGTACGCGATTTAAATGATATGTAATTTAATTTAACAGGAATAATCTATGAACGAAAAATAATTAAAGTAAAGTGAAACAAAAACGACCAAATCAAGCGTGATGAACAACTGAGCATGACTCTTAGTTGAACGCTGAAAATCAACCTCGGTCGAGCCCTAGAGACGAACTCGGTTGCTACTTGATAAATAAACGGCTGAAGGACACTATGAACAGTAGCTAGAGAATAAATATAAACTTTTATTGCTTTGATATGCGTGTCTACAATGGTCCTAAAATAAAAAGTTTCTCTCCTTTGTATAGTAGGGGAGTTTCAATTCAAGTAAGTCTAAATAAGGTAAAAATCTCCTCTTCCCAGTAAATGTTGATTTGCAGTTGATACCGGACGAGATTCGCGCCGTAATATCCGATTGAGGGAGGATATTACGGGCCACCGCTTATCGTGCTTGACCGTTTTTTCCCTTAGTCTCAAAGCTACACTCTACTCGGACCCGATGTTCGGCCATATATGGTTCTACGTACACCATTTGTCCTCCCCTGGTTCAGAAATTTGGAACTCGGTTTTACTCGAGGTCATACCAGACCGTGATTGCTTTTCATTTTTTTATCGGGGAATCGAGGGTAACTTTATCCATGATTTTACTCGCACACAGATAGTCCCCACACATTTCGGAGAGCATATTTATCGAAACGATGAGAAGTGATTAGTTGACCCCTGTTCCTTCCTTTGTACATTACAATCGGGTCGACGAGTCAGTGGAATGTCCCATCAGTCACGTCGTTCTGGCTTTGGACACATGTCAGCCACCGGTTGACTATCCTCGAATGCGAAATGTCACGTATTAATTACCTCCCTCCTATAAAAGCTTCGGTTCTTTTTTCACTTTCTTTCTTTCCGATTTCAAACCTTCCTAAGTTACCCCCAAACTTTTACTTGCTCATAATTCCTTTAATTCTTCATAAATTGTTCTTCACATCTTCATATTTTTATCTTCCCAACTTCATATTTTGCCCTTCAATCTTCAAGTTTTACCTTCAAGCCTTCATATTTATCATCAAACATTCATATCCACCTTCAAACATTCATAATCTTAGAATTTGATGGAAAAACATCGAAATCCGTGCCTTAAAGTACCGCCCTTCTATGGCCACCCTCGTCGTTGACATTGAAGCGACCTTACCGATAGCGGCCTTAGAACCTCCCCTAAAAGACTTTATTCACGGAGGCTGCTCTATAGACAATGATTTTAAGGTCGATACGACCTCCAAACAAAGGGATCGTGGTGAAGAGGTGTGGAGGTACATCTGCTCTATCACCAAATACACGCTCCCGATGGTCCAAGAAGACTGCAAGTGGGAGGGCAAGGAAGTGGTCGTCCATGTCCCTGACGAGGATATCACCACGCATGTGAAGGGGTACTTAAGTGTTTCTACGTACCCCTTCACTCTTGGCCTAGCAGATACAATATTCCTTGACTTCAGTAAAAGGTACGAGGTCTACCACAAGCAGATTCACCCATCTTTTTGGAGGATCGTGATCCTTTTCCATCACTTCGTCAATAACACGGGGGAGCCCCCGTTTACCATCAACCATTTGCTTGACATCTACAGTCCCCGAATCTTTCGGAGGGGATTGATCAAGCTTGTCTGAAGAAAAAAGAAAGCTCCATTCTTAAGCATCGATGAAGACAGAAAATCGAGTCTGGCATGGGAGATTCGTTCGGGTGAAGGCCGAGGATCTCATTCTCCCCGAGTTCATCCCTGAGAAGTGGAACCTAACATGTAAGTTCTTTCCCTCTTGGGTAGTTAAAAATAATTTTCCGGATTTATTCTTCTTTCTCATCGCCCGGTTCTCCTATTATGCAGTGGTCGCTCGAGCCCCCAACGCATATTGCTATTTCAAAGAGTGGGTCGAGGGGATATGCAAGCAACTATCGTACTTCGAGCGCGAATGATGCAAACTTTCAAAAGGAAAGTGGGAGGTCTGTTCTTGCGGTGAGTGTCTTTCTTCCTCCTGATTAAGTTTCCTTTTCATTTTATTGCCATTTTGACTAAGTCCCTTTCTTTATTCTACAGGTTTGCCAAAGACCACCGAACTACTAGCAATGGACAAGGACGAGGCCCTGTCCCCACCTGCAAAACCCTATGCTTCGAGATAGCTTGCCGCCAAGGCCGCTGAGAAGAAGGAGGAGAAGAAGAGAAGAAAGATGGGATCTTCTGGCTCTCCAGATGCTGACGCTGAGGCCAAGAAAAAAAGGGTCACGGTCCGGGTCCGAAAGAGCAATAAAAAGAGTACTTAGTCCAAGGTACCAAACCCTGATTCCCTTTACCGGCTCAAGGGCTACCTCGAAGATGACGACTTTGAGTTTGTTGCCACGAGCTGGTCCTTTTTGCAGAGGAACGGGCAGTACCTGAGGGAAACGACCGTATGGCTGAGCCCTCTTCAGCTCGGGAGCTCGAGGGAAAGCAAGTGGCTATGGTTTCTCGAGAAAATGCTCCTTCTTCGAGAGAAGCCGTCGATGTTATTGACAACCCGGAGTCTCCATCTCAAATGGAGTCTCTATTTGACGAGGCTCAATCCATTAAAGAAAAGCCAACCGAGACATCATGGGCCACATATGAAGCCCTTACCGTGTTCTTCGAAGGCATGTACATCGGTGCGCTGGAGGACTACTCCGGGTTTTGACACCTGGAGATCCCGAAAAAGGATGTGTTGCCAAAGTCAGGCAGGACGAGCTCGAGCCCAAAGCTGGTGAAGTAGTTCTCGGTCCCAAGGTGGATCCCGACTATAATATAAAGGTCATGTTTACAATCTCGGCGGATATCTGGGCCAGTTGGCATTGCTAGCTACCTTTGTTGGTTGGTGGCCAAAGAGGACCAAGCGAAGATGAACTAATAGATGCACAGCCTCTTTAACGAGGAACAATAGGCGCCGAACTGGGTATGTTTTTCTTTCCTTGTATCCTTTAAAGGGTTCATTTAACCTTAGCGTATTTTTATGATTTCATCATTTTTTCTCCTCAGTCCTCGGTCCTTCATTATGAAAGCTTCCATTGGTTCCGGATGGAGATGAGCCATCTCGAGTTCGAGCTCAAGAAGCAGGTCCAGCAGAAGGACATGTACAAAGCTCTTAGTGAGCAAATAAATGAGGCCTTCAAGGACCTCCACATCTTTCAAGCCGAGCTAGAAAAAGCTCAGAAGGAGGACTCGTCGATAAAATGGGAGCATTCCTTTCTGCACAAAAACGTAAGGGTATTTGAGATTAATAACGAGAGGCTAAGCACAACTGCTAATGCCACAACCTCGCAGGTCTAAGAGAATATAGACCTGATCGACCAACTCTGAGCCGAAATGAACGAGGTCAAAGCATCGGTCGAGGCATTGAGCAACAAGATAGATCTCCTAGCCTCAAAAAAGGAGGCTACCAAAGAGGATTTGGCATCGGCCAAGGACCAGCTCAAGGTGAAGAGGGATAAAGCCAACAAATGGTCTTGGCTGAATGATGAGCTCCGAGCACAACTGGACTCGGCCATCTCGAAATGGGATGCCCTTGGCCGGGAGTACACTGCACTAAGGTCCAAGCTAGAGGTGGCTTCGAATGAATCCTCTGAGGTGCAGGATATGCTGGCCCAATATAAGAATGACGTGAATGTTGATACCCAATTTTTTTCTATGTATTTTTTATGCAAAATACTTTCAAGATGGCATGTACATACATATATGAGCATGCCCAAAGAGTTTTGGCATTTTGCCTAATTTTTAAAGATTTTTTAAAATTAATTTATTATCTATTTTAGCAGTACAAAATCCAATAATTATTCCCAAGACTATCATTTTGGTGAATAATTTATTTTTATTCTCACATCTACACCAAAATATAATTAAGGTGATTTTTGTATATTTTTTACAAATCTATTTGGTATTTTTAAGCTAAATTGCATGTAATTGCAATTATAGCCTATCTCACGACTAGTAGCATTTTATAATCATAAAATTATTTCCAGCACTTTTAGATTAATATTTATATAGTATTTGTTGACTCAGTGTTTTTAATTTACTTTTAAAATCATTATTACTATTTTTATAAAATAAAATGGGGAAAATTGGCTATTTAACATTTAGCCCATTTCTATTTCAATTACAACCTCATTTCCTTCCAATTGTAACCTTAAATCGACCCCAATTCCGCCCCAAATTAAACCATCCCAATTCCTAAATTACCCGACCCCTGACCTGATCTAAATGACCCACCCGGTTCCTCTTTGATCCAGACCGTTGATCATTTTGATCAACGACCATAAACTACCCTTACCTTTTTTAACCCCAAACGACTACCCTAATCCCTCATTCTCACCTGACCCGCCGCCTTTGAATCCTAAACTCTCTCAAATCCTCTCATCAGCTCTTCGAAACCCTAGCCTCCTCCTACCTTATTTCACCATGTTTTCGCCGGAATCCATGGCTTCTCAAGCCATGGACGGTCCGTACTCACCCTTATCCATCATTATACCTTGGGTGTTCGAGGTTTTGAAGGATGACCTCGATGGCTCTCTTCAGATCCTTCTCAGATCTGTAGATCTATGGCTTCTCTAGCCATTACCCCGGCATGTTCAAGCAATATGAGTCTTTTCGACTCAGGATCTGACTTTCCTCAAGACCTTTCTCATTTCTAGGGTTTTCTCTGCAACTCTAAACCGTCTGAGGTTCTGTGCTCACCTATTTTTTCTTAGATATGTGATATGTCTAGGCTTTACTTGACATTTTAAAAGGTTTCTCCCCAAATTTCTTTTTCAAAATCGCTCAATTTCAATTTTAGGGTTTCTAAAAAAATTTCTTCAAATATCTTTATGATTCTTTTTGTTCTTTCTTCATGTGTGTTTACCTATGTTATACTCGTATGCTTTCTTTTCTACTACGCATGAGTTTGCTCTCTTGTTTCTTTTCTTTTATGCAAGACTCTTCTATTTTTGTTGTCACTCTTATGCTCTCATGTTAATCCGTGTTGTTAATCCTTATTCTTTGCTATATGTGTTTATGGTTGAGTTCTTTGATTTTGTTCACTTTACTGAGTTCTATTTGTGTTCCTGCTAAGCATATTTCATCTACCTTTGTATAAAGCTCGTATCATCTCTTTCTTCTGAACTTGTTTAAATTCCAAGTTTTCTCGAGCATGTTCTCATGACTTTGAATCAGTGTTCTTTCTATCGTGTGTGTTTGTCTCTCATAAGTCTTTGGAAAAGACTTCTGAGCCTCTATCAAGTGGCTTGCCTTCTCATCTCCATTGTCTGACTCAATTTGAACCCTAGGATTTGGGGGTTTCTTTGGCAAGAGGTATTAGGGTTCCACTTTGGGACCCTAGGCTTTCAGACTCACTATGAGTCTGTAAATGAACTCGATTCCCTTTTATTTGTGACTCTAAGGCTTTCAATGTTAGACTCTTTTTCTAAGAAACCTGACGATTCCTTTTGCTTGATCTATGTGCTTTATATATGAGAAATTCCTCTTTCAAAAGTTTTCACCAATTAAGTGATTGATTCTGAAATCCTTTTAATAAGGTTGACGAATTGTCACTAATTTTTCTTCGATTGAATCTTCTTTACCTTTCCTGACTTGGTTCATTCGAGATTGAACCTATAATTTTGGTTTCATGGCTGTTTGATTGATTCCCTTGCCATATTTGGCATAAACCGTGTACCATTGATGGTTTTCCTTAAATAAACTTCTATGTATTTACCCCTTTTGTGCTGCTTTGAAAAGGTCTTAATCAAAATTTCTTTCCTTAAATGTCTTCTACCCGTTTGAAATCAAATCCCTTAACTGAAGGGAAATTCTACGTGATTGATTGCAAGTTATTGTCTTACCTTTCTTACTTGTTTCTCTACACTATAAAAGGGACTGCACTTCTGCACTTTTAAAACACCTTACACCTTCAACTCACACGACCTATACACTACCACTCCTTAACTCCAATTCAATACTTGCACACTTGCAATATTGCTTTGAATTCAATACTCTTTCAACACTCTACTTGAGATCTTTTGGAATTGCTTTGCTTGCAACTTGACTTTTTCTAAGACTGCTATTTTTACTTGTTTTCCCCTGAACTGGTATGTTCTGATTTAATGTTTCTGCCTCATCCCTATGTGCTTATTTATAGTTTTCTGCAATCCTATTTACTTTACTGCTCATGTTCAATGATTTATGCTAAGTATGTTCTTTCCCTGCACCTGTTTCTGTTGTGAATCCCTACCCCCTATTCCCTTCCATGTGTTTGAGTTAAGGCTCATGGCCTGACAGTATTCAAATTGCTACCCAGGTTATAACCCGATCCACAATGGATCCTAACTCTTAAGATTTGGCTAACACGCTGGTCAGGGGTGTGCCAACATTCCCAATTGCTGGGCATGACCACCAGCCTGCCATGGCTTTCCCTAAGTCTCCTATGCACTTACACTTATTCTTAGACTCTTAAATTTTGCCCTGCCCTCCCCTCCCCTCCTCTTATGAGCCTTGCTTTGGGACCTTGAGTTCCCTCTGAACTTGGACATCTGAGGGTTGGCCCTTCCACACTGCACTATGATCTTAATTCTGTAATGTGTTTGGGTGTAAGCACTGCCCCAAGCCCTTTGAGACTCTTGGGAACTTTGACACATCCCAAACATGAGAAAGGCTTTTGGAAATCTGATCCTGGAAGTTGGTTTATCTCATATTGTTGGACTTTGAGTCTGAATTAGGCTGTTTGGTTGCAGCCGGAACTTCTGATGTAATTTTCTTTTTCTGATTCATTCGGGTTTGTAATAATTTGTAATAACTATTGGGGTTGGCTAGTGAAAAGGGATGGGGGATGAATGTATGCAAAGGGTAGAAAACTTGCCTATAGGATTTTGATTTCTGCATTCTCATCTTAGAACTCATGCCTATAAGATTTTCTGATTTCTACATTCTTATCTTAGAAACCATGCCTATAAGTTTCTGCATATAGAAATCATGTATAAGTTTCTGCACTTATGCATTTAGAAATCCTGCCGATAAGTTATGCATTACATGTAGAAATCTTGCCTATGAGTTATTTCATTACTGCATTAGAAACCATGCCTATAAGTTTCTGCATATAGAAGTCATGACTATAGTTTTCTGCATTTCCGCATATTCATCTGTCGTTAGGCAAACAATCATAGGTTTAATAATAATCAACTGCATCCTAGATATCATGACTATAGGACTCCTGCACTTACATAATCGTTTTAAATCAATAACGCTTAGAAATCAGGCCTATAGGAGCAGCCGTCTGAATCTGATTCGTCTATTTCATCTATAAGTCTAAAATCAGTAGTAATGTTTGTTTAATATCTGCGGAATTTAATTGGTTCTAAAATCAGTAACCCTTCTTTAAAATCAGTATACTTCCACCTAGGTAAGCAGTAGGTAATTGTTTAACTGTGACAGTTTTCATAAACTGCAACCAGACAAGGCCTAATTCGGACTCCTCATCTGAGAAATATGTGATGAAGCAACATGTCCTAACGCTTTAAATTTAATTCGAGCTATAACCAGTATTTGAAGTCATGCTAAATAATTTGCTCCTTTAAGTGAGGAGGCATGTTTGAGCCCTTAAACTGCTATTTGTTTCCTCATACTTGCTTATGTGTTTTGTTTGTCGCATTAGAATTTTGTCCTTTTAAAATTCTGAAAAGCCCCAATCTTCCTCCCTTTAGGACTAGTAGGCCCAAATGCCTCCGGGACTGATAGGATCGGGATGGGTAATAGCATGCAATAAGTAACGACACTATTCTGCGCTTTAATACCTTAACGGGGTGGGAAAGGTAGATATGTATATGATGACTGGTGCACTAATACCACGTGTAGCCCCTCTTTTGAGGAGTGATTACCGGGTATTGCATTGATGCGATCCATATTATTTGTAAACCTAGGACCCCCTCCCTTTATTTGTTTATTTTATTCTCAAACTATTTCTTTAAAATTTCTGCTTTCTTTACTTTCATCAAACTCTCAACTTGCTTGCAATATTATGTGAAAACTCCCTTTTACTTGTGACTTCTATTTGCTTACTTGTTATTCAAAGTCACAATTGTAGCACGGCCGGGAACCACACTAGTGGATCTTAGGGGGTGCCTAGCACCTTCCCCTCGAGATAATTTCTAGCCCTTACCCGAACTCTAGTTTTCCAACTCGAATTCTTCTTTAGTGTCCTAATGCACTTTAATCATTAGGTGGTGACTCTTCAACCCAAAAACCCAATTTTCAAGAGGGAAGGAGTTGTCCTCCCAAATGTCATGAACCCGGTTTCGCTTTTTGAAAAAAGGGGGCGCGATAGAATGGCGACTCTGCTGGGGAAGCTTTAGGCTTTTACCATTTCATGCTGCTTATGACTTTACTGCTTCTTTATTGTCTTTATTTAATATCTTTATCTTTTCCTCTACTACGAAACTGACTTGGCTCTTTGTTTCTTTTCATTAATGCTTTCTTTAACTACTTTCCTTCAATACTGTTGTAATTATGAGCAATTATTGTAATCATTACTTTATGAACGTGCAAATATGTGACAACTTGTTTCATTCTTGTAATTGCATATTCAACATCATATTCTACTCGTGCAAAAAAAATACCAGAGCAACGCTTATAATGAGTGGTTGCGCCCTTCCAATATTATCACCCCTAAATTTGGCAAAGGCTTATTTGCGGTAAAACTAGTCGATCAGTGGTGCAGTCGACGGTTCTGTGTCTTTCCCTCTTGAGTTGTCCGCTTAAGGGTACCAGTCTAATACCCCATAGAAACCTTACTCTGTTAAATTGTGCATGCATCACTATCAGACTTAGCCGAGTCAGTTATGTTGTCCGCATAATGACTCTATAAGATAGCCTTATCCAAAATCCACTGGGTTTTCCTTGAAACCCAAACGGACGCTACCATGCTTGTGCATTTATTTGGAGAACTAAATGCTGCTCATGCTAATTGTTGATATTTAGTAGCCGAGTCTGTCAGAAGTATGGCCTCACCCTTTTGTTTTGTAGAAATGAACGATAAAGTTCTCGACTTTGGTATGGTCAACATACCCTCACTCTTACTGACCTGGTGGAGGAACCTCCCATCAAGTAACCAAATCAACGAATGGAAAGAGAGAGTCAGCAGGGCTAGTGAGAAGCTGGAATATCTAGAATACAGTCTATTGGAGTTGGAAGGGAAAGTGAGGAAAAGAGTCACCGACTATCAAAATGCTGAAGAAGGCAAAGGAGAACGCCTGGCGAAGGCATTTTTACTAGAAAATCTGCACGAGCTGGAACATCTAATCAACAAAAGCATTCAACCTAAAGAAGGTCCTTCTAGGACCAAGTAGCTAGGAGTCCTTTCTTTTTCTTTAAGAATGTAATAAGGCCAATGGTCATTAGTGACATTTTATTTTCTGCTATTTTTAGTGTTGTTTTGGGATTCGTCTTATTTTTATCAATAAAATGAGGCATTTAGCATTATAAGTTCTCCAAATCAACTTGTCGCTAGGCCTACCTCGGGCACAACGAGGCTCCTAAATGAGGACACGATTTATATTCTTTCACTATGTGTTTAAATATTGCAACATTTTCTTCTCATAATCCGCACTAACTTGCTAACTTTTTGTTTTTACTTCTGTTTTATTCCCCTCCCCAAAGGTTAGTTCGTGCACTCTGGCATCTTCATCATACTCCACAAGATCTAAGGGCTCCGCCTTCTCCTCCTCCGAGTCCTATCAGAAACAAGAACAAGGGAAAAATGGAAGACTTGAGCAACATCAGAAAGGAGAACTCAGTTGAAAGGGTAGAGGTTCCTCAGGGTATTCAGGTTTCCAAGGAAAGTGCTTCCCAACTCGAGCAAAAGTTGTTGAAATTTCAGGAAGAACTGGACCAAGTTCGGAACTTGGCAAGCTTGTCGTTTTCCCTCACCACCCCAGATCTCAACTTTCCCAACACTCAAAACCACACACCTCCACAAAACATCCCAAAACCACAAAATCAACCCGTTCCCCATCACCACTGCAACACATGCCACACTTCAAACAACACCCCACTGCTCATCTCTGAACCACTAAACTCCACAAATGATCATCTCCACAACACCCCCATCTATGTGGAAACCATAACACACTATACTCAACCTATTTCAAGCACACCTGAGTCTGATGAAAAAGACTCTCTTATCAGGAATCTGGCCGCAGAACTCAAAAAGCTAACTAGCCGAATTCAGGGTGTTGAAGGAAGCAAGGGGATCGAGGGATTGAATTACGAAGACCTTTGCATTCAGCTAGATGTCGAACTACCTGAGGGGTACAAACCTCTCAGGTTTGAGATGTTTGATGGCACAGGGGATCCCAGAGTCCATTTAAGGACCTACTGCGACAAGCTAATCTTAATAGGGAAGGATGAAAAGATTCGCATGAAGTTCTTTATGAGAAGCCTCAAAGGGGATGCTCTATCTTGGTACATTAGCCAAGACCCGAAGAAGTGGTCGAATTGGGTAAGTATGGCGTCTGATTTCATGGACAGATTTAAATTCAACATGGAGAATGCGCCAGATATGTTCTACATTCAAAACTTAAAGAAGAAACCTACGGAGACATTCCGCAAGTATGCTACTCGTTGGAGATCAGAAGCTGCTAAGGTCAGGCCGACTTTAGAAGAAGAACAAATGAATAGGTTTTTCGTCCGAGCTCAAGACCCACAATATTATGAGAGGTTGATGTTGATTGAAGGCCAGAAATTTTCCGACATCATTAAGCTAAGGGAAAGGATCGAGGAAAGTATTAAAAGTGGTATAGTCACAAACTTTGAAGCATTACAGGCCACCAACAAGGCTATACAGTCTGGTGGCATGTCTAAGAAAAGGGATGTGAGTGCCGTGATAGTTTCATAGAGAACAAAGTCCCCAATCAAATACCAAACCTACCCATTACCTCCACTCACATATCAGCCTACCCTAAATTACCAAGCTCCACCGTCTACTTACCAATCAACTCCACCTCCCCCATATCATCCCACTTCTCCCAGATACTCTCAACCCGCACATGTCTACCAAGCCTACAACACCCAACAAGCCCACTATAAATCACCTCCCACTCGCCAAAATTTCCCTAGACCCCAACCAAACTTCAACCGCAGACCCCCAAATAGTATACCGCCATTACTGAACCTATCGACCAGCTGTATGAAAGGCTCAAAGCTGTTGGTTACGTCACCCCTATCCCTGCCATAAACCCCAAAAACCCCTCCCAATGGGTCAACCAAAACAAAACCTGTGCATACCATTCCGCCATGAAAGGGCATACCATTGATGAGTGCCGCTATCTGAAGAATAAGATCCAAGCTTTAATTGACAACAGGATCATTGTGGCAAAAAATCCTACTCCGAGTGTCCGTAACAACCCTCTACCAGACCACAAGGGTGTAGATATTCACATGATTGAGATAGAAGACGATTGGGACCCCAAAGGGTCGATTGGATTGATCGCCGAAGGTGACGAGCCAAAGAAACCAACAGTCACCCTTAACCCGATTGTGGTCCAGATGCAACCTTTTGGAGACGCCGAAGTGAACATGTCCATACCACTTGAGTTCGAAGCACCTTCTTCTACAAAGACGCCAGGTCCTATTGAGGTCGAGTTTGGGTCCCCAAAGGCACATGTACCATTTGATGTTGCTATATTACCTCCCAAAGCAAGGGTGGCTATTCCGGTGGCCATGACACCGTTACACCACCGAGGCGAGAAGGAAAGGAAAAACCAAATTTGGAGAAACAATTGCAGCGCAGGGTATGACAAGAACCAGCAAGGTTTATACTCCAGAATATCTAGCTGAGTCCAGTAAGCAGGCCTCTGGATGACCAATCGTCACTGAAATTGGGCCTGATGATATCTGGAGGAAGATACAAGCTAAAGAGCATTCGGTCATTGATTAGTTGAACAAAACGCCAGCCCATATCTCTATCTTGGCTCTGCTACAAAGCTCAGACGCACATAAAAATGCCTTATTGAAGGTGCTGAGCGAGGCATATGTGCCCAGCAACATAACTGGAGAATAAATGGCAAACATGGTAGGGCAAGTATTGGAGAGTCACAAAATCACTTTCCACAAAGATGAGCTGCCACCTGAAGGGCTAAGCCACAACAAGGCATTGCACATCACTGTGCAGTGTGGAGATTATTTCATCACCAAAATCCTGATTGACGGAGGGTCCAGCCTCAATATTTGTCCATTGTCGACTCTCAGAACATTGGGAAAGAGCCTGCATGAGATCAAGGATGGAGCCATCAATGTCAAAGCTTTCGATGGATCCCAAAGGTCTACTATTGGGGAAATCAGTTTGTGTCTGCAAATGGGACCGACTTGGTTCGACGTTGATTTTCATGTGATAGACGTCCCAACATCTTACAACATTCTATTGGGATGGCCCGGGATCCATGCCGCTGGGGCTGTAGCATCAACCCTACATCAAGTAGTGAAATTCGAGTGGAATCACCAAGAGGTAATTATTCACGGCGATGGTAGTAATTCCATATACAATCGCCAGACCATCCCAACAATCGGAGGAAGATAGGCGGAGAAACCTACCATCACATTGAGCGAGTCAACGCCGTGGACAGGGATAAATGGTGGGATAACAAAATTGAAAGCATCTTGAACTGGTGTGGGTATGAATCAGGAAAAGGACTCGACAAGAATCTCCAAGGAATTGCTAAGCCCATCAAGATGAAGAAACATGGTACCACTTTCAGTTTGGGATATGAGTATACTTGGGAGGAATTCAACCACTGGTCACCACCATGGCACAGTCCCTACTAGCCGCTGGAGCAGCCGATACCTCGCTTAGAGCAGACCTTCCAGCCAGCCGATGTCATATATGGGTTGGAAGAGAAGGAAGCACTGGTGGCGATGAGGAATTTGTTTTTGGAAGATGATAATATGGACTGTTGTGTCATTTTCGAGGAGGAGGGGGAGGAAGGCCCTTCTATACATGCTGTGAGCCGAGGAGCACGCCTAAAAAATTGGTCCATCAGAACCACCAGGGCCCGGAAAACTTCAGGGTAGCAAGGCTGAACAAAGCACCGTGCATTATCTTTATTTTTCGCTAGTTGACTCTCTTTCTGCACTTTTAATATTGAAATAAAAGCTCCAATGTTCAAAACAATTATGAAATTTATCAAAGCATTTCAGTTTCTCATAAATCTTGCTCTTATTACTTTTTATCGTTTACTTTATTTACATAACATTACTATTACTTATCTTGATGAATCGATGATTGTGACATGCAGTGAAACAACACAACAAACGAATATAGACTCAGAAGAAGATGATATACCAGAAGAGGTTGTTAAAGAGGTTGAGGATTTTGAGAACAAACCTAAGTCTAACCTGGACAAAACTGAGATTGTCAACCTAGGAAATGCAGAAAATGTCAAAGAAATGCACATCGGTATTCATCTGTCACCATCAGAAAAGAAAGAGTACACGGAATTTCTAAGTGAATATGAGGACATATTTGCCTAGTCTTATGATGACATGACTGGTCTCAGTACATTTATAGTAGCTCACAAACTGCCAACCGATCCGACATGTCCGCCAGTGAAACAGAAGCTCAGGAAGTTCAAACCTGACACGAGTTTGAAAATCAAGGAAGAAGTCACCAAGCAAGTCAAAGCCAAGGTTATCAGGGTAGTAGAGTATCCAACATGGTTAGCCAATATTGTTCCAGTGCCGAAGAAGGACGGGAAGGTTAGAGTCTGTGTCGACTACCGGGATCTTAACCGGGCCAGTCTGAAAGATGACTTCCCCTTGCCGAACATACACATTCTAATTGACAACTGCGCCAAGCATGAACTGCAGTCGTTCGTTGATTGTTTTGCTGGGTATCATCAGATATGGATGGATGAGGAAGACGCGGAGAAAATGACTTTCATTACGCCGTGGGGGATGTATTGTTACAAAATGATGCCGTTTGGGTTAAAGAATGCTGGGGCCACCTACATGAGGGCTATGACTAATATTTTTCATGACATGATACACAAAGAGATCGAGGTATATGTAGATGACGTCATCATCAAATCCAAGAGAGCCACTGACCACATGGAAGATCTGAGAAAGTTCTTCAACATACTGAGAAGGTACAACTTGAAGCTGAATTCCACCAAGTGTGCATTTGGGGTTCCTGCTAGAAAACTACTTGGGTTCATTGTGAGTCACCGAAGAATAGAATTGGATCTATCAAAGGTCAAAGCCATCCAAGAATTGCCACCACCGAAGAACAAGAAAGAGGTTATGAGTTTCTTGGGAAGACTTAACTACATCAGCCGGTTCATAGCTCAATCCACTATCATTTGTGAGCCAATCTTTAAGATGTTGAAGAAGGACGCCGCTACCAAATGGACTGATGATTGTTAGAAAGCCTTTGACAGAATCAAGGAATACCTGTCAACGCCGCCAGTTTTGGTCCCGCCCGAGCTGGGTAGACCTCTATTACTCTACCTTGCAGTATTGGATGGAGCTTTCGATTGTATTTTGGGGCAGCATGATAAAATGGGAAGAAAGGAGAAGGCCATCTATTATCTCAGCAAGAAGTTCACCCCGTACGAGGCCCGGTATTCTCTATTGGAACGCACCTGTTGTGCTCTGACTTGGGTAGCTCAAAAGTTGAGGCAATATTTCTGTGCCTATACTACTTATCTCATATCAAGAATGGATCCTTTGAAGTACATCTTTTAGAAGCCCATGCCCACTAGCAAGTTAGCCAAGTGGCAAATCCTGCTAAGTGAATTTGACATTGTTTACGTGACTCAGAAGGCAATCAAAGGAAAAGCACCGGTAGATCATCTTGCTGAAAAGCCCGTGGATGGAGAATACGAGCCTCTAAAGACGCATTTTCCCGATGAAGAGGTATATTTCATAGGGGAAGATATTGCAGAATCCTATGATGGTTGGAGAATATTTTTCGACGGAGCAACAAACTTCAAAGGAGTTGGCATAGGAGCGGTCCTAGTATCAGAAACCGGCCAGCATTATTCGGTGTCTGCCAAGCTCAGGTTCTTGTGCACCAAAAACATGGCCGAGTACGAAGCCTGCATCTTAGGGCTCAAGCTGGCCATTGACATGAACATTTAGGAATTGCTAGTGATTGGAGATTCAGACCTGCTTATACATCTGGTCCGAGAAGAATGGGCAACCAACAACTCCAATATACTCCCTTATCTACATCATGTACAGGAGTTGAGGGAGAGGTTCACAAAGACAGAGTTCCAACATGTTCCCAGAGTTCAGAATGAGTTTGTCGATGCATTGGCTACCCTATCGTCCATGATACAGCACCTGGACAAGAACTTCATCGATCCTATTCCGGTAAAGATCTATGATCAGCCAGCTTACTGTGCTCATGTAGAAGAAGAAGAAGACGGAAAACCTTGGTTTCATGATATCAAGGAATATTTGACGAAGGGAGAATATCCAGAACTCGGAAATCCTACTCAGAAGCGCACACTTCGGAGATTATCTAAAAACTTCTTTCATAGCGGAGGAATCATGTATCGGAGGACTCCTGATTTGGGATTACTAAGGTGTGTCGACGCAAAGAAAGTATCCAGATTATTGGAGGAATTTCATGCGGGGACTTGCGGTCCACATATGAACGGCTTTGTCTTAGCCAAGAAAATACTCCGAGCTGGTTATTTTTGGATGACTATGGAAACAGACTGCATCCAGTATGTCCGAAAATGCCATCGCTGTCAGATACATGCAGACATGATAAAGGTTCCTCCAAACGAGCTTACTACAACCAACTCTCCATGGTCGTTTGCCGCTTGGGGAATGGATGTTATCGGACCTATCGAACCTGCCGCATTGAACGGACACAGGTTCATCCTAGTGGCAATTGATTATTTTACCAAATGGGTTGAAGCAGCATCATACAAAGTAGTGACTAAGAAAGTGGTAGCAGATTTTGTCCGCGACCGTATTGTTTGTCGGTTCGGAATTCCGGAGTCAATCATCACTGATAATGGTTCCAATCTCAACAACGACCTGATAAAAGCCATGTGTGAAACCTTCAAGATCAAACACAAGAATTCTACGGCTTACAGACCTCAGATGAACGGAGCTGTAGAAGTCGCCAATAAGAATATCAAGAAGATACTAAGGAAGATGATAGAGAAGCATAAGCAGTGGCCTGAGAAGTTAGCATTTGCATTATTGGGATACCGCACCATAGTTCGCACATCAATTGGGGCAACTCCCTATATGTTGGTTTATGGTATAGAAGCAGTCATTCCCGCCGAGGTAGAAATTCCTTTTTTTGAGAATCATACAGGAAGCAGAACTTGACGATGCAGAATAGGTAAGGAGTCGCTACGAGTAGTTAGCTCTTATAGATGGGAAAAGAATAAAGGCAGTTTGCCATTGTCAACTCTATCAGAACAGAATGTCCAGAGCCTTCAACAAAAGAGTCAAGCCGAGACAGTTTACACCGGGGCAGCTGGTGTTAAAGAAGATTTTCCCTCATCAAGATGAAACCAAAGAGAAGTTCTCTCCCAACTAGCAGGGTCCATACATGGTTCACCGGGTTCTAACCGGAGGAGCCCTCATACTTGCAGAAATGGACGGTGAAGTTTGGCCGAAGTCGATCAATTCAGATGTAGTGAAGTGATACTATGTGTAACTCTTACGATTTCCTGTATAATGTATTTGAACTACGCCTGACCTGATTCCCGTTTAAGAGGGTATACGTAGGCAACCCTATGGGTTCAGTCACAATTCAATAAAATTTTCATTTCCCCCCACTATTGGAAACTGGGAAGAATTTTGAGGAGGACCCTCAAAATTCTGAAGTTGAGTTCAGCCATTTATCGCACGCAGCTGTCAGAAGCACCAGCCCAGTAAACTGGGGAAGAATGTTAAGTAGGACCCTCAAAATTCCAGAGCAAGAAAGGTTGCAATGTCTTGAACCGCATCACATTCGTTGGTTCATCTAAAGAAAACTATTTTAAATCATGTATTTATGTTACATTTATTTTCTGAATCATGCACGTCTGGTATCAAAATTGCTTTGTTTAGCAACGCTACCCCAATGATACACAACACCAAGCAAGACAAGCGAAGCTCATGGGGAAATGAACTAACCTTCCCCCCCTTTTACAAAACTCATGATTTTTCTTTGGATGCAGGCACTCAATTCGTAAAATCATCAGATATATCTATACACTCATACTTCCCGGGAATACAACTCTCGGAATCATCACCTATTTACGGTTGCTATCCGTACATGACATCCACAACATCCACAATATAATAATCATCTATCAGCTATCATCTATCAGCTAAGAAATTTCATTATTATTCGCTTTTAATTTTCTGTATTGCATAAGGCTACCTTTCTGCCTTCCGAGACTAAGCTCTGTCTCCATCTGCATTTTTCTGCATTGTATAAGGCTACCTTTCTGCCTTCCGAGACTAAGCTCTGTCTCTATCTGCATTTTTCTGCATTGCATAAGGCTACCTTTCTGCCTTCCGAGGTTAAGCTCTACCTCCATCTGCACCTTCTGCATTGCATAAGGCTACCTTTCTGCCCTCCGAGGTTAAGCTCTACCTCCATCTGCATCTCCTGCATTGCATAAGGCTACCTTTCTGCCTTCCGAGGTTAAGCTCTACCTCCATCTGCATGGCTGAAACACCGCCACCTTATTTCTCTTGCATGGCTGAAATATTGCCACTCTATTTCTCTTGCATGACTGAAATACCACCACCTTATTTCTCTTGCATGGCTGAAATATCGCCACTCTATTTCTCTTGCATGACTGAAATATCACCATCTTATTTCTCTTGCATGGCTGAAATACCGCCACCCTTTATTTACGTCTTGCATCGGCTGAAAGATCGCCACCTTCTGCATTTTCATAGGCTGAAAGATTGCCAAATTGTCCAAAGGCATCATTGTTCGGAGGCACCATTTTCATAGCCCGAGAATGCCATGCCATGGCCTGAGGACTCCATTTTATCTTTTGCATATCATTATTCAAAGGCATCATGGTTCGGAGGCATCATCCTCATAGCCCGAGAACATCATTTCATAGCCTGCGAATCCTTTATCATACGCTTCATGGCCCAGGACATCATGGTCCGAGGACGTCATCCTAACCGTCCAAAGACAGCGTTCATGGTCCAATGGGAAATTACATCATGTTGAAATTTTCGCACAATATACACTGGTGTTGCTTATTTGCAGGTAAACCGACGAGCAACAACCATCTCAGCAAGAGCGATCCCGCTCCAGTTCCCGCAGCCTATCAGACTCTGACCATCCTTTCTCAACCTGAACATCGCGTCCGCTTTTTGAAAATCTCCATCGGCATACTCCACCAATGGATCCCGAACTACATATGGCCCGATTCCTGTAATACCAGGGATATGTAGGCAGCTCAGGAACTAGAGATCGGTCAAAATTCTTCAAATCATTTCATTTGATCAAAATTGGCCATCATATCTTAACTCGACAACTCTTTCATCCTTCCCGGGTAAAGAGGGGCAGCTGTTGATACCCAATTTTTTCCTATGTATTTTTTTATGCAAAATACTTTCAAGATGGCATGTACATACATATATGAGCATGCCCAAGAGTTTTGGAATTTCACCTAATTTTTAAAGATTTTTTAAAATCAATTTATTATCTATTTTAGCAGTACAAAATCCAATAATTATTCCCAAGACTATCATTTTTGTGAATAATTTATTTTTATTCTCATATTTACACCAAAATATAATTAAGGTGATTTTTTTATATTTTACAAATCCATTTGATATTTTTAAGCTAAATTGCATGTAATTGCAATTATAGCCTATCTTACGATTAATAGCATTTTATAATCATAAAATTATTTCCAGCATTTTTAGATTAATATTTATATAGTATTTGTTGACTCAATGTTTTTAATTTACTTTTAAAATCATTATTACTATTTTTATTAAATAAAAAGGGGAAAATTGGCTATTTAACATTTAGCCCATTTCTAATTCAATTACAGCCTCATTTCCTTTCAATTTTAACCTTAAATTGACCCCAATACCGCCCCAAATTAAACTAGCCCAATTCCTAAATTACCCGACCCCTGACCCTATCTAAATGACCCGCCCGGTTCCTCTTTGATCCAGGCCGTTGATCAGTTTGATCAACGGCCATAAACCCCCCTTACTTTTTTTAACCCCAAATGACTACCCTAATCCCTCATTCTCACCTGACTCGCCGCCTCTTAATCCTAAATGCTCTCAAATCCTCTCATCAGCTCTTCGAAACCCTAGCCTCCTCCTACCTTATTTCACCATGTTTTCACTGGAATCCATGGCTTCTCAGGACATGGACGGTCCGTACTCACCCCTCTCCATCATTATACCTTGGGTGTTCGAGGTTTTGAAGGCTGACCTCGATGGCTCTCTTTAGATCCTTCTCAGATCTGTAGATCTATGGCTTCTCCGGCCATTACCCCGGCATGTTCAAGCAATATGAGTCTTTTCGACCCAGGATCTGACTTTCCTCAAGACCTTTCTCATTTCTAAGGTTTTCTCTTCAACTCTAAACCATCTGAGGTTCTGTGCTCGCCTACTTTTTCTTAGATCTGTGATATGTATGGGCTTTACTTGACATTTTAAAAGGTTTCTCCCCAAATTTCTTTTTCAAAATCGCTCAATTTCAATTTTAGGGTTTCTGAAAAAGTTTCTTCAAATATCTTTCCGATTCTTTTTGTTCTTTCTTCATGTGTGTTTACCTATGTTATACTCGTATGCTTTCTTTTCTACTACGCATGAGTTTGCTCTCTTGTTTCTTTTCTATTATGCAAGACTCTTCTATTTTTGTTGTCACTCTTATGCTCTCATGTTAATTCGTGTTGTTAATCCTTATTCTTTGCTATATGTGTTTATGGTTGAGTTCTTTGATTTTGTTCACTTTACTGAGTTCTGTTTGTATTCCTGCTAAGCATATTTCATCTACCTTTGTTTAAAGCTCGTATCATCTCTTTCTTCTGAACTTGTTTAAATTCCAAGTTTTCTCGAGCATGTTCTCATGACTTTGAATCAGTGTTCTTTCTATCGTATGTGTTTGTCTCTCATACGTCTTTGGAAAAGACTTCTGAGCCTCTCTCAAGTGGCTTGCCTTCTCATCTCCATTGTCTGACTCAATTTGAAACCCTAGGATTTGGGGGTTTCTTTGGCAAGTGGTATTAGGGTTCCACTTTGGGACCCTAGGCTTTCAGACTCACTATGAGTCTGTAACTGAACTCGAATCCCTTTTGCTTGTGGCTCTAAGACTTTCAATGTTAGACTCTTTTTTCTAAGAAACCTGACGATTCCTTTTGCTTGATCTGTGTGCTTTATATATGAGAAATTCCTCTTTCAAAAGTTTTCACCAATTAAGTGATTGATTCTGAAATCCTTTTAATAAGTCTGACGAATTGTTACTGATTTTTCTTCGATTGAACCTCCTTTACCTTTCTTGACTTGGTTCATTCGAGATTGAATCTGTAATTTTGGTTTCATGGCTGTTTGATTGATTCCCTTGCCATATTTGGCACAAACCGTATACCATTGATGGTTTTCCTTAAATAAACTTCTATGTATTTACCCCTTTTGTGCTACTTTGAAAAGGTCTTAATCAAAATTTCTTCCCTTAAATGTCTTCTACCCGTTTGAAATCAAATTCCTTAACTGAAGGGAAATTCTACGTGATTGATTGCAAGTTATTGTCTTACCTTTCTTACTTGTTTCTCTGCACTATAAAAGGGACTGCCCTTCTGCACTTTTAAAACACCTTGCACCTTCAGCTCACACGACCTATACATTACCAATTGTTGATACCCAATTTTTCCCTATGTATTTTTATATGCAAAATACTTTCAAAATAACAAGTGTTTTGGTATTTTTTTCTAATTTTTAAATTTTTTTTTAAAATCAATTTATTGTCTATTTTAGGAGTATAAAATCCAATAATTATTCCCAAGATTATCATTTTGGTGAATAATTTATTTTATTTTCATATTTATACCAAATTATAGCTAACTTAATTTTTATACATTTTTACAAATTTATTTGGTATTCTAAAGCTAAATTGCATATAATTGCAATTCTAGCCTACCTTAAGATTTAATAGCATTTTATAGTTGTAAAATTGGTTCCACCATTTTTATATTATTATTTACATATTATTAACTGGGTCAGTACTTTTAATTTGCTTTTAAAATTATTTTTACTATTTTTTATAAAATAAAAGGGAATAATTGGCTAGTTAACATTTAGCCTCATTTCATTTCAATTACAGCCTATTTACATTTCAATTTTAGCCCTCAAATTGACCAAATCCTAACCCCCAGCTGGACCGGCCCAATTTCATCTTTTACCCGACCCATGACCCAATTAAAAAACCCGCCCGGTTCCTCTTTTGATCCTGGCCGTTGAGCATTTTGATCAACGGCCATAATTCCCCCTTTCCTTTTTAATTTCTCAAATACCCCTAACCCTAATCACTTTCACCTAACTAGCCGCCTTTGAATCCCTTCGTCTCTCAAACTCTCTCAAAGGTTCTTCGGAACCCTAGTCGGCTTCCACCCTTTTCAACCATTACTTCACCGGAATCCATGGCTTCTCAGGCCATGGATGGCCTGTATTCACCCCCTCCACCATTAGACCATGGTTGTTCGAAGTTTCGTGGTTTGACCTCGATGGTTTCCTTCCAGACCTTCTTAGATATATGGTTCTATGGCTTCTCCGGCCCTGCTCCAGCGTATCCAAAGCATTAGGAGCCTGATTCTAACTCATCCGACTCAAGATTGGACTTTCTTCCAAGCCTTTCTCATTACTAGGGTTTCTCTGAAATCCTAAGCTATTTGAGGTTTTTATCTATTTGTTTTCTTAGATCTATGATATATTCGTGCTCTACCAGATTTTTAAAGTGTTTTCCCCAAACTTTTCTCTCAAAATTGCTTCTCTTCGATTTAGGGTTTCTGAAAGGGTTTCAAACGTCTCTCTAGTTCTTCCTCTCTCTTTTCTTTATGTGTGTTTTCCTATGCTATGTTTTACCACAGATGTGTTGTTCTTCTACTTTTCTTTTTCTACTATAAATGGCGCTCATGTGCTTTGTATTCTACTGTGCCTCTAGATTAGGCTCACATGTTAATCTTTGTTATATTTTCCTACATGTTCTTTGCTGTACTTTTCAGTATTCTTCTACTGTATGTGTTTCTTGCTGAGTTCTTTAACTTTGTTTGCTTTACTGGAAGTAATTCGAGTTCTTGCAAAACATGTCTCGCCACCATTTCTTAAGCTTATATCACCCTTTTTCTCTTCTGAACTTGCTTAGGTTCCGAGTTTTTTTAAACATGTTCTTTATGCTTCAAATCAGCTTCCTCACTATGTTGTTTCAAACTTGCTATTCTATCTTCGTGAGTCTCTAAAAGAGAGCTCTGAGCCTGTTATCTGTCTTCTCATCTCTGCTTCTGATTCAAGTTGAAACCCTAGGCTTTGGGTTTTGGCAAGTTTTATTTTGGACTAGGGTTCTACTTTGGTACCCTGGACTGTCAGACTCATTCTGAGTCTACAGACTGAACTTGTATCCCTTTGTTATGACTTTGAGCTTCTCTATGCTAGTCTTTTCTAATTAGCATGACAACTCTTTTTGTTTGACATGTCTGTATGCTTTATATATGAGGTTCTTCCTTCAAAAAGTCTTTTGCCAATTTGTGATTGACTCAGGATCCCTTTTAATAAGGTCCGATTGATTGTTATTGATTTTTTTCTAATTGAACCTTCTTTACCTTTTCTTGGCTTGGTTCATTCGAACGGAGCCTGTTACTTTGTTTTACTGGCTGTCTGATTGATTCCCTTTCCTTTTTTTTACAAACCGAGTACCAATGGACTTTTGCCTTAAATAAACTCTATGTATTTACCCTTCTTATGTTACTTTGAAAAGTTTTCAATCAAATTTCTTTCCTTAATTGTATACTACTCGTTTGAAATCAGAATCCCTTAACTGAAGGAAGATTCTGTGTGATTAATTGCAAATTGTTCCTTTACCCTTCTTACTCATTTTTGTGCACTATAAAAGGGACTACACTTCTACACTTTAGAGACGACTTGGAGTTGAATACCTCGAACTTTTAGTTAAATACTTTCAACTTACTTACACACAATATTGCTTTGAGTTCAATACTCTTACAATACTACTGTTTACTTGTTTGTTTTCCCTGAAACTGGTATGTTCTAATTTAACTTTCCTGCCTCATCACTATGTGTTTATTTATAGTTTTCTGCAACCCTGTTTACTTTGCTGTTCATGTTCAATGATTAATGTTAACTATGTGTGTTCTTTCCTTGCATCTGTTTGTATTTTTAATCCCTATCCCTGTTTCCTTCTATGTTTTTAAGTTAAGGTTCATGGCCTGGCAGTATCCAAATTACTGCCTAGGTCTAAACCTGATCCTCAATGGATCCTAACTCCCAACTTTGGCTGACAGGCTGGTCAGGGGTGTGCCAGCACTCTTAAATTGCTGGGCATGACCACCAGCCTGCCATGGTCTTCCCTAATTCTCCTCTATGCACTTACACTTACTCTTAGATTCTAAGTTCTGTCCCCCTCTTATGAGCCATGCTTTGGTACCCTGAGTTCCCTCTGAACTTGGACATTTGAGGTCTCACTCTTCCACACTGCACTATAATCTAACTTTGCAATGTATTTGGGGTGTAAGCACTGCCCTAAGCCTCCTTTGAGGCTCTTGGGAACTTTGACACATCCTAAATAAGAGAAAGGCTTTGGAAATCTGATCCTGGAAGTTGGTTTATCTCATATTGTTAGACCTTGAGTCTGAATTAGGCTATTTGGTTGCAGCTGGAAGTTCTGATTTTTTTTCCTTCTTGATTCATTCGGGTCTGTGATAATTTGTAATAACTATGGGGTTCTAGTGAAGAGGGGAGGGTTACTCATGTATTCATATGGGTAAATATCATGCTTTAGGTATTTCCTGCTGCAATCACAACCTGCTCTTTCGCTTATGCATGCACTAGAAATCCTGCCTATAAGTTGTTTCATTACTGCATTAGCAATTCTGCCTATAAATTATGCATTATATAGAGAAATCATGCCTATAAGTTATGCATTACATGTAGAAATTCTGCCTATAAGTTATTTCATTACTGCATTAGCAATCCTGCCTATAAGTTATACATTACACGTAGAAATCCTGCCTATAAGTTGTTTCATTACTGCATTAGAAACCATGCCGATAAATTTCTATTTATACATATCTCATTAGGCAAACAATCATAGGTTAAATAATAATCAACCTCACTCTAGATATCATGCCTATAGGATTCTTGCATCCCGTAATCGTTTCAAAAATAACAACACCTAGAAATCATGCCTATAGAAATAACCAGCTGAATCTGATTCATCCATCTCATCTAAAAGTCTAAAATCAGTAATAATACCGTTTAATATCTGCAGAATTTTGTTTTTCTAAAAGGAGTAACCCTTCTTTAAAAAGCAGTATACTTCCACCTAGGCAAGTAGTAGATAATTGTTTAACTATGTCAGTTTTAATAAACTGCAACCAGACAAGGCCTAATTCGGGCTTCTCATCTGAGAAATATGTGATGAAGCAGCATGTCCTAACGCTTTAGATTTAATTTAGACTATAACCAATATTTGAAGTCATGCTAGACAATTTGCTTTCTTTAAATGAGGAGGCCTGTTTGAGCCATTTTAACTGTTATGTGTTCTCCCATACCCGCCTTATATGTTTTGATTGTCGCCATAGAATTTTATCCTTTTAAAACTCTGAAAAGCCAAATTTTCCATCCCTTTAGGACTATCAGTCCCAAATGCCTCCGGGACCGATAGGATTTGGGCGGGTACCAGAATGCAATAAGTAAACGAAACCATTCCGCGTTTAATACCTCAACGTGGTGGGGAAAGGGTAGATATGGATATGATGACCGGTGCGCTAATACCATGTGTAACCCCTCTTCTGAGGAGTGATTACCGGGTATTGCATTGATGTGATCCATATTACTTATAAACCTAGGACCCCCTTCCTTTACTTGTTTATTTTATTTCAAAACTCTTTTTATCAAATTTCAGCTTCCTTGTTTCTTAAAACTTTAACTCATTCGCAATCACAATGTGACAACCCCTCATCTTTGAAACCCTTATTTACTTATTTATTGTTTGTACTTAAGTCACAATTGTAGCATGGCCGGGAACCACACTAGTGGATCCTGAGGGGTGCCTAACACCTTCCCCTCGGGATAATTTCTATCCCTTATCCAAACTCTGGTTTTTCTAAGCAAATTATTCCTAGTGTCCTAATGCACTTTAATCATTAGGTGGCGACTCTTCAATTCAAAACCCAATTCCCAAGAGGGAACGAGTTGTCCTCCCAAATGTCATGAACCTGATTTCTTGCTTTTAGAGAAAGGGGGTGAAACAGCATGGCAACTCTGCTGGGGAAGCTTTAGGCTTTAACCATTTCATGCTACTTATGACTTTACTGCTTCTTTATTGCCTTTATTTAATGTCTTCATCTCTTCCTCTACTACGAAACTGACTTGGCCCTTTGTTTCTTTTCTTTAATGTTTTCTTTTACTACTTTCCTTCAATACTGTTGTAATTATGAGCAATTATTGTAATCATTACTTTATGAACGTGCAAATACGTGACAACTTGTTTCATTCTTATAATCGCATATTCAACATCATATTTCACTCATGCCAAACAAAATACCATAGTAACGCTTATAATGAGTGGTTGCGCCCTTCCAATATTATCACCCCTAAATTTGGCAAAGGATTATTTGCGGTAAAACCAGTCGATCAGCGGTGCTGTCGATGGTTCCGTGCCTTTCCCTCTTGAGTTGTCCTCTCAAGGGTACCGGTCTAATACCCCATAGAAACCTTACTCTGTTCAATTGTGCATGCATCACTGTCAGACCTAGCCGAGTCAGTTATGCTAGTCCGCATAATGACTCTTTAAGATAGCCTTGTCCAAAGTCCACTGGGTTCCTTGGGAACCCAAACGGACATTACCACGTCTGTGCATTTATTTGGAGAACTAAATGCTGCTCATGCTAATTGTTGATATTTAATAGCCGAGTTTGTCAGAAGTGTGGCCTCACCCTTTTGTTTTGCACAAATAAACGACAAAGTTCCCGACTTTGGTATGGTCAATATACCCTCACTCTTGCTGACCTGGTGGAAGAACCTCCCATCAATTAACCAAATCAACGAATGGAAAGAAAGAGTCACCAGGGCTAGTAAGAAGCTGGAATATCTGGAATACAGTCTGCTAGAGTTGGAAGGAAAAGTGAGGAAAAGAGTCACTGACTGTCTAAACGCTAAGGAAGGCAAAGGAGAACGCCTGGCGAAAGCATTTTTACTGGAAAATCTACGCGAGATGGAAGATCTGATTTAGCGAAAGCCTTTAACCTGAATAAGGTCCTTCTAGGACCAAGTAGCTAGGAGTCCTTTCTTTTGCTTTAAGAATGTAATAAGGCCAATGGCCATTAGTGACATTTTAGTTTCTGCTATTTTGGTATCGTTTTGTGATTTAATTTATTTTTATCAATAAAATGAGGCATTTAGCATTATAACTTCTCCAAATCAACTTGTCGCTAGGCATACCTCGGGCACAACGAGGCTCCCAAATTAGGACATGATTTATATTCTTGCACTATATGTTTAAACATTGCAACATTTTCTTCTCATAATCCGCACTAACTTTCTACCTTTTTGTTTTTACTTTTGGTTTATTCCCCTCTCTAAAGGTTATTTCATGCACTCTGGCATCTTCATCATACTCCACAAGGGCCCTCCGCCTCCTTCTCCTCCGAGTCCCATCAGAAACAAGAACAAGGGAAAATGGAAGATTTGAGCAACATCAGAAAGGAGAACTCAATTGAAAGTGTAGAGGTTCCTCAGGGTATTCAGGTTTCCAAGGAAAGTGCCTCCCAGCTCGAGCAGAAGTTATTGAAATTTCAGGAAGAATTGGACCAAGTTCGGAACTTGGCAAGCTTGTTGTTTTCCCTCACCACCCAGATGTCAACTTTCCCAACACACAAAACCCCACACCTCCACAAAACATCCCGAAACCACAAACCAACCCATTCCCCATCATCACTGCAACATATGCCACACTTCAAACAAGACCCCACTGCTCATCCCTGAACCACTAAACTCCACAAATGATCATCTCCATAAAACCCCATCTATGTGGAAACCATACTACACTATACTCAACCTATTTCAAGCACACCTGAGTCTGATGACAAAGACTCTCTTATCAGGAATCTGGCCGCAGAACTCAAAAAGCTGACTAGCCGAGTTCAGGGTGTTGAAGGAAGCAAGGGGATCGAGGGATTGAATTACGAAGGCCTTTGCATTCATCCAGATGTTGAACTATCCGAGGGGTAGAAACCTCCCAAGTATGAGATGTTTGATAGCACAGGGGATCCTAGAGTCCATTTGAGGACCTACTGCGACAAGCTGGTCGGAGTAGGGAAGGATGAAAAGATTCGCATGAAGCTCTTTATGAGAAGCCTGAAAGGGGATGCTCTATCTTGGTACATTAGCCAAGACCCGAAGAAGTGGTCGAATTGGGTAAGTATGGCGTGCGATTTCATGTACAGATTCAGATTCAACACGGAGAGTGCGCCAGATGTGTTCTACATTCAGAACTTAAAGAAGAGACCTACGGAGACATTCCGCGAGTATGCTACTCATTGGAGATCAGAAGCTGCTAAGGTCAGGCCGGCCTTAGAAGAAGAACAAATGAATAGGTTTTTGGTCCGAGCTCAAGACCCACAATATTATGAGAGGTTGATGTTGATTGAAGGCCAGAAATTTTCCGACATCGTTAAGCTAGGGGAAAGGATCGAGGAAGGTATTAAAAGTGGTATGGTCACAAACTTTGAAGCATTACAGGCCACCAACAAGTATCTACAGTTTGGTGGCACGTCCAAGAAAAGGGATGTGAGTGCCGTGATGGTTGCACAAAGAACAAAGTCCCCAATCAAATACCAAACCTACCTATTACCTACACTCACATATCAGCCTACCTCAAATTACCAAGCACCCTTGCCCTCTTACCAAGCTCCACCGCCTACTTACCAATCATCTCCACCTCCCCCATATTAGCCCACTTCGCCTAGATACTCTCAACCCACACCTGTCTACCAAGCCTACAACACCTAATGAGCCCACAATCAATCACCTCTCCCTTGCCAAAATTTCCCTAGACCCCGACCAAACTTCGACCGCAGACCCCCAAAATAGTATACCGCCATTGCGGAACCTATTGACTAGTTGTATGAAATGCTCAAAGCTACTGGTTACGTCACCCCTATCCCTGCTATAAACCCCGAAAACCCCTCCAATGGGTCAACCCAAACAAAACCTGTGCATACCACTCAGGCATGAAAGGGCATACCATTAATGAGTGCCGCTCTTTGAAGGATAAGATCCAAGCTTTAATTGACAATAAGATCATTGTGGAAAAAGAGCCTACTCCGAGTGTTTGTAACAACCCTCTACCAGACCACAATGGTGGAGATGTTCATATGATTGAGATAAAAGACGATTGGGACCCCAAAGGGTCGATTGGATTGATCGCTTAAGGTGACGAGCCAAAGAAACCAACAATCACCCTTAACTCGATTGTGGTCCAGATGTAACCTTCTAGAGACGCCAAAGTGAATATGTCCATACCACTTGAGGTCGAAGCACCTTCTTCTGCAAAGATGCCAGGGCCTATTGAGGTCGAGTTTGGGTCCCCAATGGCAGATGTACCATTTGAGGTTGTTGTATTACCTCCCAAAGCAAGGGTGCCAATTCCGGTGGCCGTGACAGTAGTAACACCGTTCCACCCAAAGGCCATACCATGGGATTACACCACCGAGGAGAGAAGGAAAGGAAACACCAAATCTGGAGAAGCAATTGCAGCATAGGGTATGACAAGAACCGGCAGGGTTTATAATCCAGAACATCTAGCTGAGTCCAGTAGGCAGGACTCTAGATGACCAACCGTTACTGAAACTGGTCCTGATGATCTCTGGAGGAAGATACAAGCCAAAGAGTATTTGGTCATTGATCAGTTGAACAAAATGCCAACCCAGATCTCCATCTTGGATCTGCTACAAAGCTCTAACGCATATAAGAATGCCCTATTGAAGGTGCTGAGCGAGGCATATGTGCCCAACAACATAACTAGAGGAGAAATGGCAAACATGGTAGGGAAAGTATTGGAGAGTCACAAAATCACTTTCCACGAAGATGAGATGCCACCTGAAGGGCTAAGCCACAACAAGGCATTGCACATCACTGCGCAGTGTGAAGATTATTTCATTACCAGAATCTTGATTGACGGAGGGTCCAGCCTCAATATTTGTCCATTGTGACTCTCAGAACATTGGGAAAAAGCCTGCATGAGATCAGGGATGGAGCCATCAATGTCAAAGCTTTCGATGGATCCCAAAGGTGCACTACTGGGGAAATCAGTTTGTGTCTACAAATGGGACCGACTTGATTTGACGTTGATTTTCAAGTGATAGACGTCCCAGCATCTTACAACTTGCTATTGGGATAGCTTTGGATCCATGCCACTGGGGCTGTAGCATCAACCCTACATCAAGAAGTGAAATTCGAGTGGAATCACCAAGAAGTAATTATTCACGAAGACGGTAGCAATCCCATATACAGTCGCCAGACCATCCCAGCGATCGGAGAAAAAAGGAAGATAGACGGAGAAACCTATCATCACATTGAGCGATTCAACGCCGTGGACAAGGATAAATGGTGGGATAACAAAATTAAAAGCATCTTAAACTAGTGTGGGTATGAACCAGGCAAAGGACTCGACAAGAATCTCCAAGGAATTGTTAAGCCTATCAAGTTGAAGAAACATGGTACCACTTTCGGTTTGGGATATGAGTATACTTGGGAGGAATTCAACCATTGGTCGCCACCATGGCACAGTCCCTACTACTTGCTGGAGCATCCGATACCTCGCTTAGAGAAGACCTTCCAGCCAGCCAATGTCATAAATGGGCCAGAAGAAGAGGAAGCACTAGCGGCGATGAGGAATTTATTTTTGGAAGATGATAATATGGACTGTTGTGTCATTTTCAAGGAGGAGGAAGGCCCTTCTATACAAGCTGTGAGCCGAGGAGCACACCTTAACAATTGGTCCATCAGAACCACCAGGGCCCAGAAAGCTTCGGGGTAGCTAGGCTGAACAAAGCACCATGTATTATCTTTATTTTTCGCTAGTTGGCTTTCTTTCCGCACTTTTAATATTGAAATAAGAGCTTCAATGTTCAAAACAATTATGAAATTTATCAAAGCATTTCAGTTTCTTACAAATCTTGTTCTTATTACTTTTATCGTTTACTTTATTTACACAGCATTACTATTACTTATCTTGATGAACCGACGATTGTGACATGCAACGAGACAACGCAACAAACGAATATAGACTCATAAGAAGATATACCAGAAGAGGTTGTTAAAGAGGTTGAGGATTTTGAGAAAGACCTAAGTCTAACCTGGACGAAACTGAGATTATCAACCTGGGAGATGCAGAAAATGTCAAAGAAATGCGCATCATTGTTCATCTGTCACCATCAGAAAAGAAAGAGTACACGGAATTTCTAAGGGAATATGAGGACATATTCGCATGGTCTTATGATGACATGACTGGTCTGAGTACATCTATAGTAGCTCACAAATTGCCAACCGATCCAACATGTCCACCAGTAAAACAGAAGCTCAGGAAGTTCAAACCTGACATGAGTTTGAAAATCAATGAAGAAGTCTCCAAGTAGGTCAAAGACAAGGTTCTCAGGGTAGTAGAGTATCCAACATGGTTAGCCAATATTGTGCCAGTGCCGAAGAAGGACGGGAATGTTAAAGTCTGTGTCGACTACCGGGATCTCAACCGGGCCAGTCCGAAAGATGACTTCCCCTTACCGAACATACACATTCTAATTTACAACTACGCCAAGCATGAACTGCAGTCATTTATGGATTGTTTCGCTGGATGTCATCAGATCTGGATGGATGAGGAAGACGCGGATAAAACAGCTTTCATTATGCCGTGGGGGATGTATTGTTACAAGATAATGCCGTTTAGGTTAAAGAATGCTTGGGCCACCTACATGAAGGCCATGACTACTATTTTCCATGACATGATACATAAAGAGATCGAGGTGTATGTAGACGACGTCATCATCAAATCCAAGAGAGCCACTGACCACATGGAAGATCTGAGGAAGTTCTTAAACAGACTGAGAAGGTACAACTTGAAGCTGAATCCCGCCAAGTGTGCATTCGGGGTTACTCGGAAAACTACTTGGGTTCATTGTGAGTCGCCGAGGAATAGAAATGGATTCGTCAAAGGTCAAAGCCATCCAAGAATTGCCACCACCAAGAACAAGAAAGAGGTTATGAGTTTCTTGGGAAGACTTAACTACATCAACCGGTTCATAGCTCAAACCACTGTCATTTGTGAACCAATCTTTAAGATGTTGAAAAAGGACACCACTACCAAATGGACTGATGATTGTTAGAAAGCCTTTGACAGAATCAAGGAATACCTGTCAACGCCGCCAGTTTTGGTCCCGCCCGAGCCGGGTAGACCTCTATTAGACCTTGCAGTATTGGATGGAGCTTTCGGTTGTGTTCTGGAGTAGCATGATTAAATGGGAAGAAAGGAGCAGGCCATCTATTATCGCAGCAAGAAGTTCACCCCGTACGAGGCCTGGTATTCTCTATTGGAATGCACTTGTTGTGCTTTGACTTGGGTAGCTCAGAGAATGAGGCACTATTTCTGTACCTATACTACTTATCTCATATCAAGAATAGATCATTTGAAGTATATCTTTCAGAAGCCCATCCCCACTGGCAAGTTAGACAAGTGGCAAGTCCTGCTGAGCAAATTCGACATTGTTTACGTGACTTAGAAGGCAATCAAAGGACAAGCACTGGCAGATCATCATGCTGAAAATCCCGTGGATGGAAAATACGAGCCTCTAAAGACGTATTTTCCTGATGAAGAGATATCTTTCATAGGGGAAGATATTACAAAATCCTATGATGGTTGGAGAATGTATTTCGACGGAGCAACAAACTTAAAAAGAGTTGGCATAGGAGCGGTCCTAGTATCAGAAACTGGCCAGCATTATCTAGTGTCTTCCAAGCTCAAGTTCCCGTGCACCAACAACATGGCCGAGTACGAAGCCTGCATCTTAGGGCTCAAGCTGGCCATTGACATGAACATTTAGGAATTGCTAGTGATCAGAGATTCAGACCTGCTTATACATTAGGTCCGAGAAGAGTGGGCAACCAAGAACTCCAAGATACTCCCTTATCCGCATCATGTACAGGACTTGAGGAAGAGGTTCACAAAGACAGAGTTCCAACATGTTCCCAGAGGTCAGAATGAGTTTGCCGATGCATTGGCTACCCTATCATCCATGATACAGCACCCAGACAAGAACTTCATTGATCCTATTCCGGTAAAGATCTATGATCAGCCAGCTTACTGTGCTCATATAGAAGAAGAAGCTGATGGAAAACCTTGGTTTCATGATATCAAGGAATATTTGACGAAGGGAGAATATCCATAACTCGCAAATCATACTCAGAAGCGCACACTTCGGAGATTATCTAACAACTTCATTCATAGCGGAGGAATCCTGTATAGGAGGACTCCTGATTTGGGATTACTAAGGTGTGTCGACGCAAAGGAAGCATCCAGATTATTGGAGGAAGTTCATGCAGGGACTTGCGGTCCACATATGAACGGCTTTGTCTTAGCCAAGAAAATACTCCAAGCTGGTTATTTTTGGATGACTATGGAAACGAACTGCATCCAGTATGTCCGAAAATGCCATCACTGTCAAATACATGCAGACATGATAAAGGTACCTCCAAATGAGCTTACTGCAATAATCTCACCATGGTCGTTCGCCGCTTGGGGAATGGATGTTTTCGTACCTATCGAACCTGCCGCATCGAACGGACACAGGTTCATCCCAGTGGCAATTGATTATTTTACCAAATGGGTTAAAGCAGTATCGTACAAAGCAGTGACTAAGAAGTGGTAGCAGATTTTGTCCGTGACCGTATTGTTTGTCGGTTCGGAATTCTGGAGTCAATCATCACTGATAATGGTTCCAATCTCAACAACGACCTGATGAAATCCATATGTGAAACCTTCAATATCAAACACAACTATTCTACGGCTTACAGACCTCAGATGAACGGAGTTGTAGAAGCCGCCAATAAGAATATCAAGAAGATACTAAGGAAGATGATAGAGAAGCATAAGCAGTGGCATGAGAAGTTAGCATTTGCATTATTGGGATACTGCACCACAGTTCGCACATCAACCGGGGCAACTCCCTATATGTTGGTTTATGGTACAGTAGCAGTCATTCCCGTCGAGGTAGAAATTCCCTCCTTGAGAATTATACAGGAAGCAGAACTTGACAATGCAGAATGAGTAAGGAGTCACTACGAGCAGTGAGCTCTTATAAATGGGAAAAGAATGAATGCAGTTTGCGATGGTCAACTTTATCACAACAAAATGTCCAGAGCTTTCAACAAAAGAGTCAAGCCGAGACAGTTTACACCGGGGCAGCTGGTGTTAAAGAAGATTTTCCCTATCAAGATGAAGCCAAAGGGAAGTTCTCTCCCAACTGGCAGGGTCCCTACATGGTTCACCGGGTTTTAACTGGAGGAGCCCTCATACTTGCAGAAATGGACGGTGAAGTTTGGCCGAAGTCGATCAATTCAGGTGTAGTAAAGCGATACTATGTGTAACTCTTACGATTTCTTGTATAATTTATTTGAACTACGCCTGACTTGATTCCCGTTTAAGAAGGGATACGTAGGCAGCCCTATGTGTTCGGTCATAATTCAATAAAATTTTAATTCCTCCCCCCCCCGCTATTGGAAATTGGGGCAGAATTTTGAGGAGGACCCTCAAAATTCCGAAGTTGAGTTCGACCATTTATCACACGCAGCCATCAGAAGCACCAGCCCAGTAAACTGGGGCAGAATTTTAAGGAGGATCCTAAAAATTCCGGAGCGAGAGAGGCTGCATTGTCTTGAATCACGTCGCATTCATCAGTTCATCTAAAGAAAACTATTTTAAATTATGTATTTATGTTACATTTTTTCTAAATCATGCATGTCTGGTATAAAAATTTCTTTGTTTAGCAACGCTACCCCAATGATACACAATGCCAAGCAGGACAAGCGAAGCTCATGGGGAAACGAACTAACCTTCCCCCCCCAATGCATGCACCCGAGTCACAAAATCATCGGACATATTTATACACTCATACTTCCCGGGAATACAACTCTCGGAATCATCACCTATTTACAGTTGCTATCCACACACGACATCCACAGCAGCCACAAAATAGCAATCAGCTAAGAGATTTTATTACTATTCGCCTTTTATTTTCTGCATTGCATAATGCTACTTTTCTTCCTTCCGAGGTTAAGCTCTACCTCCATCTGCATTTCTCTGCATTGCATAAGGGCTACTTTTCTGCCTTCCGAGGTTAAGCTCTACCTCCATCTGCATTTCTCTGCATTGCATAAGGTTACTTTTCTGCCTTCCGAGGTTAAGCTCTACCTCCATCTGCATTGCATAAGGCTACTTTTCTGCCTCCCGGGTTAAGCTCTACCTCCATCTGCATTCCTCTGCATTGCATAAGGCTACTTTTCTGCCTTCCGAGGTTAAGCTCTACCTTCATCTGCATTTTTCTGCGTTGCATAAGGCTACCTTTCTGCCTTCCGAGACTAAGCTCTGTCTCCATTTGCATTTTCTGCATTGCATAAGGCTACCTTTCTGCCTTCCAAGGTTAAGCTCTATCTCCATCTACATCTTCTGCATTGCATAAGTCTACCTTTCTGCCTTCCAAGACTAAGCTCTGTCTCCATCTATATTTTCTGCATTGCATAAGGCTACCTTTCTACTTTCTGAGGTTAAGCTCTACCTCCATCTGCATCTCCTGCATTGCATAAGGCTACCTTTCTGCCTTCCGAGGTTAAGCTATACCTCTATCTGCATGGCTGAAATATCGCCACCTTATTTCTCTTGCATGGCTGATATATCGCCACTCTATTTCTCTGGCATGACTGAAATACCGCCATCTTATTTCTCTTGCATGGCTGAAATACCGCCACCCTTTATTTACGTCTTGCATCGGCTGAAAGATCGCCACCTTTTGCATTTTTATGGGCTGAAAGATCGCCATAGCCCACCTTTTGCAACCTTTTGCCATCTTATTTCTCTTTCGCCACCTTTATGGGCTGAAAGATCGCCACCTTTTGCATCGGAGGCACCATTTTCATAGCCCAAGAACGCCATGCCATGGCTTGAGGACCCCATTTTATCTTTTGCATATCATTATTCAAAGGCATCATGGTTCGGAGGCATAATCCTCATAGCCCGTGAACATCATTTCATAGCCTGCGAATCCTTTATCATACGCTTCATGGCCCAGGACATCATGGTCCGAGGACGTCATTCTAACCATCCAACGGCAGCATTCACGGTCCAATGGGAACTTGCATCACATTTAAATCTATGCACAATATATATATGCTTGTATTGTTCATTTGTAGGTACACCGGCTAGCATCGACCGTCTCATCAGAAGCGATCCCACTCCAGTTCCCGCAGCCCTATTGGACCTTAATTGTCCTTCCCAACCTCAGTATCGTGTTTGTTCTTGTAAAACCTCCATCAGCATATTCCGTTGATGGATCCTGAACTACATATGACCTGATTCCTGTAAGACCGGGGTTATGTAGGCAGCTCAGGAACCAGAGCACAGTCAAAACCTTCAAACTATTTTCTTCGGTAAAACTGACCATCATATCTTTACCCGACAACTCTTTCATCCTTCCTGGGTAAAGAGGGGAAGTTGTTGATACCCAATTTTTCCCTATGTATTTTTATATGCAACATACTTTCAAAATAACATGTATATGCATATATAAGCATGCCTAAGTGTTTTGGTATTTTTTTCGTAATATTTTAAAATCAATTTATTGTCTATTTTAGCAGTATAAAATCCAATAATTATTCTCAAGATTATCATTTTGGTGAATAATTTATTTTATTCTCATATTTATACCAAATTATAGCTAACGTAATTTTTAAACATTTTTACAAATTTATTTGGTATTCTAAAGCTAAATTACATATAATTGCAATTCTAGTCTACCTTAAGATTTAATAGCATTTTATAGTTGTAAAATTGGTTTCAACATTTTTAAATTAATATTTACATATTATTAACTGGCTCAGTACTTTTAATTTACTTTTAAAATCATTTTTACTATTTTTTATAAAATAAAAGGGAAACATTGGCTATTTAACATTTATCCTCATTTCATTTCAATTACAACCTATTTACATTTCAATTTTAGCCCTCAAATTGACCCAATCCTAACCCCCAGCTGGACCGTCCCAATTTCATCCTTTACCCGTCCTATAACCCAATTAAAAAACCCGCCCAGTTCTCCTTTTGATCCAGGCCGTTGATCACTTTGATCAACGGCAATAATTCCCCCTTTCCTTTTTAATTTCCCAAACACCCCTAACCCTAATCACTTTCACCTAACTAGCTGCCTTTGAATCCCTTCGTCTCTCAAACTCTCTCAAAGGTTCTTCGGAACCCTAGTCGACTTCCACCCTTTTCAATCATTACTTCACCGGAATCCATGGCTTCTCAGGCCATGAATGGCCTGTATTCACCCCTCTCTACCACTAGACCATGGTTGTTCGAAGTTTCGAGGTCTGACCTCGATGGTTTCCTTCCAGACCTTCTTAGATCTATAGTTCTATGGCTTCTCCGGCCCTGCTCCGGCGTATCCAAAGCATTAGTAGCCTGATTCTAACTCATCCGACTCAAGATCAGACTTTCGTTCAAGCCTTTCTCATTTCTAGGGTTTCTCCAAAATCCTAAGCTATTCGAGGTTTTAATCTGTTTGTTTTCTTAGATCTATGTTGTATATGTGCTCTACCGGATTTTTAAAGTGTTTTCCCCAAACTTTTCTCTCAAAATTGCTTATCTTCGATTTAGGATTTCTGAAAGGGTTTCAAACGTCTCTCTGGTTCTTTCTCTCTCTTTTCTTTATGTGTGTTTGCCTATGCTATGTTTTATCATGCATGTGTTGTTCTTCTGCTTTTCTTTTTCTACTATACATGGAACTCTTGTGCTTTGTATTCTACTGTGCCTCTAGATTAGGCTCACATGTTAATCTTTGTTATATTTTCCTACATGTTCTTTACTGTACTTTTCAGTATTCTTCTACTGTATGTGTTTCTTGCTAAGTTCTTTAACTTTGTTTGTTTTACTGGAAGTAATTCGAGTTCTTGCTAAACATGTCTCACCACCATTTCTTAAGCTTATATCACCCTTTTTCTCTTCTGAACTTGCTTAAGTTCCGAGTTTTTTTAAACATGTTCTTTATGCTTCAAATCAGCTTCCTCACTGTGTTGTTTCAAACTTGCTATTCTATCTTCGTGAGTCTATAAAAGAGACCTCTGAGCCTGTTATCTGCCTTCTCGTCTCTGCTTCTGATTCAAGTTGAAACCCTAGGCTTTGGGTTTTGGCAAGTTTTATTTTGGACTACGGTTCTACTTTGGAACCCTGGACTCTTAGACTCATTATGAGTCTACAGACTGAACTTGTATCCCTTTGTTATGACTTTGAGCTTCTCTATGCTAGTCTTTTCTAATTAGCATGACAACTCTTTTTGTTTGACATGTCTGTATGCTTTATATATGAGGTTCTTCCTTCAAAAAGGCTTTTGCCAATTTGTGATTGACTCAGGATCCCTTTTAATAAGGTCCGATTGATTATTATTGATTTTTTCTAATTGAACCTTCTTTACCTTTTCTCGGCTTGGTTCATTCGAACGGAGCCTATCACTTTGTTTTACTGGCTGTCTGATTGATTCCCTTTCCTTTTTTTTTACAAACCGAGTACCAATGGACTTTTGCCTTAAATAAACTCTATGTATTTACCCTTCTTATGTTACTTTGAAAAGTTTTCAATCAAATTTCTTTCCTTAATTATATACTACTCGTTTGAAATCAGAATCTCTTAACTGAAGGGAGATTCTGTGTGATTAATTGCAAACTATTCCTTTACCTTTCTTACTCGTTTTTCTGCACTATAAAAGGAACTATCCTTCTACACTTTAGAGATGACTTGGAGTTGAATACCTCAAATTTTTTGTTCAATACTTTCAACATACTTACACACAATATTGATTTGAGTTCAATACTCTTACAACATTCTGCTTTTTCTGAGATCTTTTTGGGACTGTTTGCTTGTAACTTGGCTTTTTCAAGACTACTGTTTACTTGTTTGTTTTCTCTAAAACTGGTATGTTCTAATTTAACTTTCCTGCCTCATCCCTATGTGTTTATTTACAGTTTTCTGCAACCCTGTTTACTTTGTTGTTCATGTTCAGTGATTAATGTTAACTATGTGTGTTCTTTCCTTGCATCTCTTTGTGTTGTGAATCCCTACCCCTATTCCCTTTTATGTGTTTGAGTTAAGGTTCATGGCCTGGAAGTATCCAAATTACTGCCAGGTATAAACCTGATCCTCAATGGATCCTAACTCCCAACTTTGGCTGACAGGCTGGTCAGGGGTGTGCCAGCACTCTTAAATTGCTGGGCATGCCCACCAGCCTGCCATTGTCTTACCTAATTCCCTTCTATGCACTTACACTTACTCTTAGATTCTAAGTTCTGTCCTACTCTTATGAGTCATGCTTTGGTACCCTGCGTTCCCTCTAAACTTGGACATTTAAGGTCTCACTTTTCCACACTACACTATAATCTAACTTTGCAATGTATTTGGGGTGTAAGCACTACCCTAAGCCTCCTTTGAGGCTCTTGGGAACTTTGACACATCCTAAATAAGAGAAAGGCTTTGAAAATCTAATCCTGGAAGTTGGTTTATCTCATATTGTTAGACTTTGAGTCTGAATTAGGCTGTTTGGTTGCAGCTGGAAGTTCAGATTTTTTTTCCTTCTTGATTCATTTGGGTCTGTGATAATTTGTAATAACTATGGGGTTCTAGTGAAAAGGGGAGGGTTACTCATGTATGCATATGGGTAAATAGCATGCTTTAGGTATTTACTGTTGCAATCACAGCCTGCTCTTTCGCTTATGCATGCACTAGAAATCCTGCCTATAAGTTGTTTCATTACTGCATTAGCAATTCTGCCTATAAATTATGCATTGCATATAGAAATCCTGCCTATAAGTTATGCATTACATGTAGAAATTCTGCCTATAAGCTCTTTCATCACCGCATTAGCAATCCTGCCTATAAGTTATGCATTACACGTAGAAATCTTGCCTATAAGTTATTTCATTACTGCATTAGAAACCATGTCGATAAGTTTTTGTATATACATCTATCATCAGGCAAACAATCATAGGTTAAATAATAATCAACCTCACTCTAGATATCGTGCCTATAGGATTCTTGCATCCCGTAATCGTTTCAAAACCAATAACACCTAGAAATCATGCCTATAGGAATAACCAGTTGAATTTGATTCGTCCATCTCATCTAAAAGTCTAAAATCAGTAATAATACCGTTTAATATCTGCAGAATTTTGTTTTTCTAAAATGAGTAACCCTTCTTTAAAAAGCAGTATACTTGCACCTAGGCAAGCAGTAGGTAATTGTTTAACTGTGTCAGTATTAATAAATTGCAACCAGAGAAGGCCTAATTCGGGCTTCTTATCTAAGAAATATGTGATGAAACAGCATGTCCTAACGCTTTAGATTTAATTTAGACTATAACCAATATTTGAAGTCATGCTAGACAATTTGTTTTCTTTAAATGAGGAGGCCTGTTTGAGCCCTTTTAACTGTTATGTGTTCTCCATACATGCCTTATATATTTTGATTGTCGCCCTAGAATTTTATCCTTTTAAAACTCTAAAAAGCCAATTTCCCTTCCCTATAAGACTAGCAGTCCCAAATGCCTCCGGGACCGATAGGATTGGGGTAGGTACCAGTATGCAATAAGTAAACGAAACCATTCCGCGTTTAATACCTCAACGGGGTGGGGAAATGGTAGATATGGATATGATGACCGGTGCGCTAATACCACGTGTAACCCCTCTTTTGAAGAGTGATTACCGAGTATTGCATTGATGTGATACATATTATTTATAAACCTAGGACCCCCTTCCTTTACTTGTTTATTTTATTTCAAAACTCTTTTTCTCAAATTTCAGCTTCCTTGTTTCTTCAAACTTTAACTAATTCACAATCACAATGTGACAACCCCTCATCTTTGAAACCCTTATTTGCTTATTTATTGTTTGTACTTAAGTCACAATTGTAGCATGGCTGGGAACCACACTAGTGGATCCTGAGGGGTGCCTAACACCTTCCCCTCGGGATAAATTCTAGACCTTACCCAAACTCTAGTTTTTCTAAGCAAATTCTTCCTAGTGTCCTAATGCACTTTAATTATTAGGTGGCGACTCTTCAATTCAAAACCCAATTCCAAGAGGGAACGAGTTGTCCTCCCAAATGTCATGAACCCGATTTCTTGCTTTTAGAGAAAGGGGGAGAGACACCAGTCCTTAACTCCAATTCAATACTTGCACACTTGCAATATTGCTTTGAATTCAATACTCTTTCAACACTCTGCTTGAGATCTTTTGGAATTTCTTTGCTTGCAACTAGGCTTTCTCTAAGACTGTTGTTTTTACTTGTTTTCCCCTGAAATTGGTATGTTCTGATTTAACATTTCTGTCTCACCCCTATGTGCTTATTTACAGTTTTCTGCAATCCTGTTTACTTTACTGCTCATGTTCAATGATTTATGCTAAGTATGTTCTTTCCCTGCACCTGTTTCTGTTGTGAATCCCTACCCCTATTCCCTTCCATGTGTTTGAGTTAAGGCTCATGGCCTAGCAGTATTGAAATTGCTGCCCAGGTCATAACCTGATCCACAGTGGATCCTACTCTTAAGATTTGGCTAACAGGCTGGTCAGGGGTGTGCCAGCATTCCCAATTGCTGGGCATGACCACCAGCTTGCCATGGTTTTCCCTAATTCCCCTATGCACTTACACTTATTCTTAGACTCTTAAGTTCTGCCCCCCCTCTTATGAGCCTTGCTTTGGGACCTTGAGTTCCCTCTGAACTTGGACATCTGAGGGTTGGCCCTTCCACACTGCACTATGATCTCACTTGTGCAATGTGTTTGGGTGTAAGCACTGCCCGGGGCCCTTTGAGACTCTTGGGAACTTTGACACATCCCAAACATGAGAAAGGCTTTTGGAAATCTGATCCTAGAAGTTGGTTTATCTCATATTGTTGGACTTTGAGTCTGAATTAGGCTGTTTGGTTGCAGCTGGAACTTTTGATATAATTTTCTTTTTCTGATTCATTCGGGTTTATAATAATTTGTAATAACTATTGGGGTTGGCTACTGAAAAGGGATAGGGGATGAAAAGATTTTCTGATTTTTGCATTCTCATCTTAGCAACCATGCCTATAAGTTTATGCATATAGAAATCATGTATAAGTTTCTGCACTTAAATCCTGCCTATATGTTATGCATTACATGTAGAAATCTTGCCTATGAGTTGTTTCATTACTACATTAGAAACCATGCCTATAAGTTTCTGCATATAGAAGTCATGACTATAGTTTTCTGCATTTCTGCATATTCATCTGTTGTTAGGAAAACAATCGTATGTTTTATAATAATCAACTGCATCCTAGATACATGACTATAGGACTCCTGCACTTACATAATCGTTTTAAATCAATAACGCTTAGAAATCAGGCCTATAGGAGCAACCGTCTGAATCTGATTCGTCTATTTCATCTATAAGTCTAAAATCAGTAGTAATGTTTGTTTAATATCTGCGGAATTTAATTAGTTCTAAAATCAGTAACCCTTCTTTAAAATCAGTATACTTCCACCTAGGTAAGCAATAGGTAATTGTTTAACTGTGACAGTTTTCATAAACTTCAACCAGACAAGGCCTAATTCGGACTCCTCATCTGAAAAATATGTGATGAAGCAACATGTCCTAACGCTTTAAATTTAATTCGGACTATAACCAGTATTTGAAGTAATGCTAAATAATTTGCTCCTTTAAGTGAGAAGGCCTGTTTGAGCCCTAAAACTGCTATTTGTTTCCTCATACTTGCTTATGTGTTTTGTTTGTCGCATTAGAATTTTGTCCTTTTAAAACTCTGAAAAGCCCCAATCTTCCTCCCTTTAGGACTAGTAGGCCCAAATGCCTTCGGGACTGATAGGATCGAGACAGGTAATAGCATGCAATAAGTAATGACACTATTCCGCGCTTTAATACCTTAACGGGGTGGGAAGGGTAGATATGGATATGATGACCAGTGCGCTAATACCACGTGTAGCCCCTCTTTTTGAGGAGTGATTACCGGGTATTGCATTGATGTGATTCATATTATTTGTAAACCTAGGACCTCCTTCCTTTATTTGTTTATTTTATTCTCAAACTATTTCTTTAAAATTTCTGCTTTCTTTACTTTCGTCAAACTCTCAATTTGCTTGCAATATTATGTGAAAATACCCTTTTACTTGCGACATCTATTTGCTTACTTGTTATTCAAATTCACAATTGTAGCATGGCCGAAAACCACACTAGTGGATCTTGGGGGGTGCCTAACACCTTCCCCTCGAGATAATTTCTAGCCCTTACCCGAACTCTGGTTTTCCAACTCGAATTCTTCTTTAGTGTCCTAATGCACTTTAATCATTAGGTGGCGACTCTTCAACCCAAAAACCCAATTCCCAAGAGGGTACGAGTTGTCCTCCTAAATGTTATGAACCCGATTTCGCTTTTAGAAAAAAGGGTGCGCGACAGTGAAGGTGTCCGAGGCTCGTATAATAACGAAGGCCGAGTACCTGAAGTGGTTATCCCAGAGGGAGACCCTTGAGGAGATTCATGCCCGGGGATTCGATCTAACGGCCGAGATCGAAGAGGCTTGAGGCCAAGGCTAAAGCAATGTGGGAGCCCGAAGGTTTGACAACGAGTCAGACTCCGACGAAGATTAGGCAGAAAATGCCTTTGCTGATTTTCTATTTTCCTTTGTACATTTTTCTATTTTTATTTTGGGGTCGTCTCATATGCCTTTGTAAATACTTTTTATATAAAAAAAATTTCCCTTTGGCTATATTGTTTCCTTTACTTTTCAGTGTTTGCTTGCAACTTTTGTTTAAAATATGCTATTAATGCCTTAGCACAGAATTTGACATAACTTTGGGTATTTGTTCCCATAGAGCCCGAACGAGGCCTGGTTTAAGTAACAACTCCGAGTTGCTTGGACTTCAGAATATCTAATAAAAAAATAAAGTCTTTAAAATACTTGAATATTTTAACCAGTCACAATTATTTTTTACCGAGGGTGGCTCCTTTTATGGCCGGTTCTGAAGCATTCTTTCATAGGTTTTATCCACATGTAAGGACCTTACTTTTTATGTACGGACTCGAATATATCCAAGCTATTTTAGGTTGGCCGTAGACTTTCATGTTTGGGCTCTTCCTAATAGGCTCGGTGCCTCTAGGATTTGATAGCCCGAATCGTCCGATCTTATGTTGGATAGCAGTCGCCAATTTGTGGTGGCCCGTGGGCTTTAGGTTTTTGAACCCACTATTTATTCTAAGTAACTTAATGAATTTGCTGGGGCAAATATGAACTGATGAAATATTGAAGGAAAACTTCTTTTATTACTTTGAATGTATAGTACATAATCGAAGGTACAAAAGTTTTTCTACTATGACAAGAATGAGCTACACGGGCGTGGTTCATCTGACCATTTGACCCTTACAATTAATTCTAATACTCAAGTCTTGGCTTTCAATATCAAATAAAGAATGACTTCTAAGTTTCCGAACCCAGGACCCCGACTTAGGGTATGATGACCCCCCTTGTATTCGAGAGCAAGCTCGGAAGGGCTCGAGTACTATTGATCCAATACGAGTGGCCTGAAATCCCGGCCTTAGGTCGATGTTCAAAACTAGAGTAGTGTTTTTTTTTTGTTGCCTCGCTAAAAACCTTTCCGTAAAACCCACTTCGGAAAAAATCGATCTAAGGGAAAAAGAGTACAACACGTGCTTTTAGACCTAATCCTCAAATTTATCCTCGACCAAATACCTGCATGGGTTAGTTCAAAGCATAATAAACTTCAAAGGAAATTGTGTTCGTACCTTAACAGTAGTACCACTTTAAGTGTGTAATATTTCAGTTTTTGTAGCTTTACACCATTCCTTGACTCGAGCTTATATGAGCCTTTCCCGGTTATACCGGTAACTCTATACGAACCTTCCTAGTTTGGACCTAGTTTCCCGTCGTTCGGGTTCTTAGTATGTAGTGTAACTTTCCTTAATACCAAGTCCCTGACTTGAAAGTGTCGAAGGTTAGCCCTTTGGTTGTAGTATCTCCCCATTTGTTGCTTTTTGTTCGCTAACCGGACCACGGTGGCTTCTCGCCTTTCGTTCGACAAGTCTAAGCTCATGTTCATGGCCTCGTCATTCGACGTCTCGGTAGCGTGTTGGAACCTTAGGCTTGGTTCTCCTACTTCTACTAGGATTAGATCTTCCATGTCGTAGACTAAAGAGAATGGTGTTGCGCCGGTGCTTGACTTTGAAGTCGTTCGATACGCCCACAGTACCTTCGGCAAAATATCTTTTCATTTTCCTTTTGAGTCAGTCAATCTCTTCTTTAGATTTTAGAGTGTAGTTTTGTTTGTTGATTTCGCTTGACCGTTCCCACAAGGGTGGTAGGGTGTCAACAAGATCTTTTTGATTTTGTGGTCTTCAAAAAATTTACTAACCTTGCCGCCGATGAACTGCTTCCTGTTGTCGCAAGTGATCTCGATCGGTATCTCGAACCGACATATTATATGATCCCACATGAAGTCAATGACCTCTTTTCCCCCAACCTTCTCAAATGCCTATTCCTCAACCCATTTAGAGAAGTAATCGGTCATGAGTAATTGTAATGGGCTTTTTCGGCTGCCCACTATAAGGGACCAACAATGTCCATCCCCCATTCATAAATGGCTAGGGGGAGAGGACTGGGTGGAGCATTTCCCCCAGTTGGTAAATCATCGGAGTGTGCCTTTAGAATTCTTTACACTTTCAAACGAAGTCTTTCACATGTTTTTCCATCTTGTTCTAGTAATATCTGGCTCTAATCAATTTCTGAACCAAGGATTTTGCTCCCAAATGGTTTCCACAAGTACCCTTATTTACTTCCCTCAGCGCGTAGCGGTCTCCCCCGATCCCAAGCATCTTGCTAGCGGCCCAAAAAATGATCTTCGATATAATTTTCCACCGACCAACCCAACCTTGGCGGCTTTAGTACGTAAGACCCCCGATTCCTTTGGATCCGATAGTAATTTCCCCTTTTGAAGGTAGTCTATGTACTTGTTTCTCCAGTCCCTGGTCAAGCTCGTTGAGTTAACCTCGGTGTGGACTTCTTCTATCACTGAGTTCATCAACTGCACCACTGATCCAGAGTTGAATTATTCAGAGTCGACTGACGACCCTAGATTAGCCAACACATCGGCCTCGTTATTTTTATCTCGAGGTACATGCTGCAGAGTCCATTCCTCGAATTAATGTAAGGTCACTTGTAACTTATCCATGTATCTTCGCATCCGTTCCTCTTTTACTTAAAACATTCCATTGACTTGGTTAATGACGTGGAATGAGTCACATTTGGCCTCGATCACCTCATCTCCATTTTCTTAGCTAGTTCTATATCTGAAATTATATCATCATATTCAGCTTCGTTGTTAGCCAATTTCACAGTTCTAGTAGACGGCCTTATTACGTTACCCACAGGCAGTTTTGCTACAATCCCTATCCCAGACCCCTTCGTGTTGGAAAATGCCATCCGTGAATAGGATCTAAATCGACGCGCTACTCCCCGACCCAAGCAGTAATTCATTCTCAACCTAGGGGATCAAGTCCAGCGTAAAGTCGGCCATGAAGTCAACCAAAATCTGAGATTTTATAGGAGTCCGGGGTTTGTATTCAATATCATACCCACTAATTTCTATAGCCCATTTGTACAGCAGGTCCGAGAGCTTGAGTTTATGCATAACATTCTTTAGCGTGTATGAGAACGACACATATGGTGTGATACTGAAAGTATGATTTTAATTTCCTAGATGCGCTTAATAAGGTAAGTACTAATTTTCTAAGTGTGGATACCTTGTTTCGGCATCACCTAGGGTTCTACTAACATAATAAATAGGAAATTATGTACATTCTTCCTCCCAGACCAGGACACCACTTACCTCTACCTCGGAAACTACCAAGTAGAGGAATAGCTACTCATTCGCCTTTGGAGTGTGCACCAAGAGAGGGCTCTGTAGATACCGTTTGAGTTCTTCTAAAGCCTGCTTGCATTCTAGGGTCCAAAAAAGTCATTCTTCTTCTTCTTCTTCTTCTTCTTCTTCTTCTTCTTCTTCTTCTTCTTCTTCTTCTTCTGTTTTAGTAATGAGAAGAATCGGTGGCTCTTGTCTGATGACCTCAAAATAAACCAGCCCAATGTGACTATCCTCCTGGCCAGTCTTTATACTGCATTGACATTGTCGACTAAAGTTATATCTTCTATGATATTTATCTTGTCCGGGTTGATCTCTATTCCTCGGTTAGATACCATGAAACTAGGGAACTTTCCCGAGCAGACTCCGAAAGCATACTTCTCCGGATTCAGCTTCATGTTGTATTTCCTCAATATGTATAAGGTTTCCTACAAATGCTTGAAATGGTCCTATGCTCGCAATGACTTAGCCAACATATCATCAATATAAACTTCCATTAATTTCCTTATTTGTTGTTCGAACATCCGATTAACTAGGAGTTCATATGTGGCACTAACATTTTTTTAGCCCAAACGACATTACATTATAACAAGAGGTGACAAATTTTGTTATAAAATAAGTCTTTTCTTGGTTGCCTGGGTCCATTCGAATTTGGTTCTACCTAGAATAGGCATCTAGAAAACTCAGTAGCTCGTGTCTGGCTGCATAAATCATTTGATTGATGTTAGGTGAAGGAAATGAATCCTTTGGATATGCCTAGTTTAGGTCCTTATAATCCACACACATTCTAAGTTTGTTTCCTTTTTTAGGTTTGATTATTACGTTAGCTAACTAATCCGGGTATTTAACTTCCCGGATAGAACCTATTTTCAAAAGTTTAGATACCTCAACTTTGATGTATCGTGCTTGATTTCAGACTGCGACCTTTTTTTCTATTTAACTGGGTGGAACTTTGGATCCAAGCTCAATTTGTGAGTTGTCACCTCTCGTGAGATCCTTGTCATATCTTAGTGGGACCAGGAAAAACAATCAACATTAGCTTTAGGGAAATCAATAAGTTTTTTCCTGACTCATGAGTTAACCCCATGCCTAGGTATACCTTTCGATTCCTCGATTGTCGATTTAGTGGCATCGGTGTTATGGGGTGCTACAAAGGATCTTGGGACACCGTAATCAGCTTCCTCGCTTTTTCTGTGCTCCTCCTATTTTTTCGGCTTGGTCAAGGTCTGGATTGTTTATTGCTATTTAGTTTCCTTCCCTTCAACCAGTCCCCTATTTGTTGATGTCGAGACCGCAGGCACAAGGATTACTTCCTTGACAATGAACATCTCATTTGTGGCCGGTTGCTCCCTATAAACTATTTTAATTCCTCCCAAAGTGGAAAATTTCAATGCTTGATGCAGGGTTGAAGGCACTGTCCTCATGTTTTGAGCCCATATCCTCCCGAACAAGGCATTGTATCTCATATCCCACTCGATCACATATAATTTTGTTTCCTGGGTGGTCCCGATAGTGTTTACCAGTAGGGTTATTTCTCCCTTCATTATCTCGAATGCTATGTTGAACCTGTTCAATTCACGTACCACCGGTACGATTTGGCCTAATAATTACAATCGCTCTACGACCCTCTATCAAATGATGTTGGCTGAGCAACCTGGATCAATTAGCACACGTTTGACTCGAGACTTATTGATGAGTACAAATTTACCAGTGCATCGTTGGAGGCTGGATGATGGACCCTTCGGCGTTTTTATCGCTAAACGAGATGGACCCTTCGGGTTGTAATCCCTGGTGCATTTTTACCTTGTGATATAAACTTTTGTGTGTTTTATGATTGGCCCATGTGGGACATACACTCCCCTAATGATCATGTTGATCACGTGTTAAGGCTCCTCTAGTTCATTTTGTTTGTTGGCGTTCGTATTTTTTAAATGATTTTTGGCCCACTCACTTAGTAATTCCCAAAGGTGTCTGTTGTTGAATTGTCGAGTCACTTCCTCCCTTAGTTTTTGGCAATCTTCAATCCTATGACCATGAGTACCATGGTATTTACACACCAAGTTGTGATCCCTCTGTGTGGGATCAGACTGGAATGGCCTAGACCATTTGATCTCCTTGATGCGGCCAATGGCTAACACTATACTTGCAGCGTCAACACTGAAATTGTATTCCAATAATCTCGGGGCTTCCCTGCCCCCAAGTGATCAGTCGAAATCGTTTTTATTCATTAAGCCCCTGTTTCTAGGCCATTGGTCACTTCTTCTGTCGTTCATTGTCAGGTGGCGACCAGGCTCATTTCCCCTTCTGTCCGAGCTATACGGCTGATACCGGCCTTAGCTCTAAGTCCATAATTCTTCTAGACTTGTTGTTCGCTTTGTTGGGCTAAACAGATCCCGAAGGGGCCCCCAACTGGTCGTCCTCGACTCTAATCTTCGACTGATACCTATTGTGGACATCGGTCCAAGTAACCGCCAAGTACTCAACAAAGATTTGCTTCAATTGTTGAGAAGCAACGGAACTTTGGGGGTTGAGCCTTTTAGTGAACGCCTGAACGGCCCAATAATTTGCGACCGAGGGTAGATCTATTCACTCCATCTGGAACCTTGACACGGTCTCCCTAAGCATCTCATTGTCTATCTACTTGACTTTGAAGAGGTCCGATTTCCTCGTATCGACCTTGATGGCGCCAGCATGGGCCTTAACGAACGTATCTCCAAGAACAACAAATGAATCAATGGAATTTGGAAATAAGTTGTGGTACTATATCATCGCTCCGTAGGACAAGGTTTTCCCAAATTTCTTTAATAACACCAACTAGATCTCGTCGTCTTCTAGGTCATTGCCTTTTATTGTGGATGTATAAGAGGTGACATGCTTGTTCGGATCTTTGGTACTGTTATATTTGGGAATGTCAGGCATTCAAAATCTCTTAGGAGTTCACTTCGGTGTTTCACTGGGGGGGCGCTTTTGAATAAATTTTTTGGAATCCGGCCCCTTTGTTTGTCCACAAAGTATGAGACCTTTTGTTAAACTAATTAATTAAGAAGATAGAGGGTAAATCCTATTTAAGGATAATTAATTCTAGATATGAGATGGATAACATGAATAGAAAAATATTGTTGATTATAAATGCTGGCAATAATTATGGTCGGATCTAATAATATAAAAAAAGACTACGCATTAAATAACATTGAATGACAATAAAATTTAAATACAGGAGAAGATTCACCTAATCTTGAGTGAGGCTGATCATCTTTCATTTGATAAAGATGAATGATAGACAAATACAAGAATCTTATAACCCTTTTTGGATCTGATGGAGAGTGTAGGATAACAAATAATCTAAATCTCCTTAGAGAGATATGTTTGTCTTTTTTCTAGAGAGAGAGAGTCCACCCTTCTCGTTACTCTCTTTCATAGTATTTATATAAAATACTTTCATTAACCATCGTTCCTTAACTAGTGTACCCCCATCTTTTGAATATCCTGTGGAATAATCCTTTAAAATGGCTAAGTGTCAAACTAGCCATACGAGCTTCATGAGTGCTCGATTTCATCCATAGCTGGACAGCTTGCCGGTGTGTTGCTTCCTAAATGCGACTTCGGCTTGGCTGACCCTAGTCCGTTCTTTGTTAAGTAGACTTCTTTTGATCAGATGCTGACCCATACAGTTGGTCCCTCCACTTGTTGAGGTCGTCTTCGGATGAGATCAATGGGCGGACCCTGTCGGTTTGCGAGTTGAGAAATCTGAGCATCTTGGTTGAGGTGCGAACCCTTGATGGAAAAATAATGATGTGACACTTTGAGAGCTGATCCTGACCGTTACGTCAGTTTTGAATGACGTCAATCTGTCATGCGTCATTATGGCGCACGTTTCTGATGCGTTACGTCATTACTTGTGCCTCTTTTGTTCTAGAGTTAATGTGGCGACATTTGGTTTTCCTGCTCTGGATGCCTATGTTCCTATAAATAGAGAAGAAAATTTCTTATTTGGATTACTGAGTTTCTTAATCCTTCGAAAAGCTTCAAGCTTTCCCTTCTCCTTCTTCCGATTCTTGCGTTTCCATCTCCTTTCCTATAAAATTTCCTGCCATTATTACCCTCTTCTCCTCAACACTCCTCATCTACGCAACCAATAAGGAGATGGCTAGTGCATCCTCTAACTCTGATAGAACCGCCGGTGCCATTGCATCGGAAACTGATATACCCTTTTATGAAGAAGGGGTAGTCATGGCAGAAGATGGGAATTTCCCCACTGTGGATGAAATAATTCCACGTTCGAGGATGACCAGGACTGATTTCAAGAACTTTCCTGATGGTGAACCTTAAATCGTTGTTTCTGCAATAGATGTTGCGGCACTCGCTTCACTCAAGGCTAAATGGAGGATTCCTAACTACGTCGAACTCATACCTGTGGGCAACGACGTCGTGCAAATACATCGCCTAGGGTATTGCAAGTTTTACACGTACTTGTTCGTCATTAGTTACGCACTTCCCCTTCCTTCCTTGGCGGAAGACTTCTGTCGCTATTATGGGGTGTGCCCGACTCATATCTCTTTGTATTTATACAAGCTTTTCCCTATGTTTACCAAGTACGCCGAGCTGGCCAGCTGGGCGATTTCTCTTGGTGACTTGCTTCACCTCTTCGTATCCAGTTTTCATAGGGGTACTATGACACATCTTCGTCACCGTGGGGCCAAGGGCTTGGTGGTGAAGATGGATGATAAGACCAATCGCCGCTTTTGGGAGAACTTCTTCTTTATGAGGAAGGAGCACGTGGTGTGAAATCATAACGGATTTACTGAGGAGTGGAATTATGCCCATAAGTTTTTATTTTTTCCTCAAACGGCTAGTCGTTGTCCCTTCCGGTGATTTGATTTTTCTTCTTTTTCCCTTTTTCTTTATTTTGCAGTTGAGAAGGAACCTACTCCGCTAGTCACTGATATATGTGAGTGGGTGAGCCAAGTTTTTCCCCATGCGATGGGGATTTATGAATGGTCATCGTTCCACGAGAGATTCGGGTATAGACTCCCTGCTGGTGAGTCATCTCGTCTTGCCCTTGGTCACTTTGCCCTTTGTTCTATATTTCCCTCCCCTATTTCCTCTTCGGTTTAAGATTCTATTGTTGGTAGGTCGGAGGGTCACAAGGAGGCCGAGGGCTCCTATACATGATTTCCGTCAGTCGAGTCTCTCGATCAGACCTGCACTAATTGCAGCTACAAGTGAGAGCGTTCAGGCCGCTGCTACTTTACAGACTATGGCCCCTCCCGGACTTGGCCGTCGAGCGATTACTCATCAGGTGGAAGCTCAGATTCCCGTAGTTCATTTGGTGGATGAATCATATCAGGACGATGGTGTAGAAGCTCCATTAAAGAAGCAGAGAATAAGGGTTGATGGGGTACCCGGGATTGAGGGGCCTTCGAGGGGCAATCCCGTGTTGGCAGTGTCTGAGCCTGATGGTAATCCTAATTTAGACGAGGAGACCGTATCCTCCTTGGGCGTGGAGGTGGTGCCCATTTCTGGTGTGGGGGAGTCTACCGTGGTAAGGGCAAAGCAGGTAGGTCGCTACGATCATTCCGAGTGGTCCATCGACTTTGCAATAGGTCTGTGCTCCTCCTTCGGTCAGCGAGAGGGCAGATGGCATGGTTATAGATGACTATGAATCCAATTCAGATATTTACCCTGAGGACATAAACATGTTTGAGCCAGGATTCATTCGGGTTGAGGCGGGAACAAACGGTTCATCCCGCATGATCGAGATTTGTTCGGATTGAGATTTTTTGGAGGACACGATAAGCCTGGTGCCCCAATTTTCCCGTCTTTGTTTTGCTACTTAAATCAGGGCCCTTTAAGAGATCAATGATGGTGGCCTGTCACGGGGCGTGGCCGGAATGGCTTTAAGGGTGAGTTCTTTATTGCTTCTATGTTTAATGTCTTCCACTTTTGCTGACTTTTTCTTTCTGTTCTCTTTTCTTTCTTCTGAATTTCATTTTGGAGACTAAGAGTATCCGCCGTGAGGAGAGGCGGCTGCCACTTTTCATAAAACTATTTCAAAGTACATCTGATACCGTGACAAGTGCCACGAGATGCATGCACAACTTAGGGCGACCGACAATTTTCAGTCCCTTAGGGAGGAGTTGGAGCGGAAGGATGAGGACTTGATGTGGTCCACTGGCAGATGCAGTAAACTCGAGTGGCTGCTTAGGGCTAAAAAAGAAGAGCTCGAGGTGGGCAAGGGGGTTGCGGCTGAGTGTGTTGATCTTCAAGTGAAGGTGGTGGCCCTGTGGGCGGAGCTAGAGCAGAGTTCCTCTAGAGTCGCCGGTCTATGTGTTGAATTGGAGGAGAAGGTGACCGAGTTGGAAAGGAAGGAGACCAAGCTGGAGAGGGATGAGGGAGCCCGAGTAGCGGCCTTGACGAGGGCTGCGGCGCTGGAAGAATCTATCCGCCTTCTCAAGTCTGAACGAGCGACTGAGATGGAAACGACCACTCTAAAGGGGGGGGCACAACTTGATGAGCGAATTGGTGGGTTTGAGGGAGATGTCTTGAGCCTGGGTGATCAAATTTCTGCTCTCGAGGCGCGATTGTTGGCTTAGACTCATTTTCCTGCGTTCGCCTCTATTGATGCTCCTCACCCTTTGTACGAGATGTGGATTCACGCTGAGGCTCATCAGGAGATATATAAGGGCTTTTTGGAAGCGCGGAATGTTCCTGATGCCACTTTCAAAGAAGTTTGTGCTAAAGCGCGTGAGGCCCAGCTTGCCTGCGGCTATGACCCCCGACACTAGAGGCCGGTGGAGATGATGAGGCCGAGGACGGGCTTACTTTTCATGATGAACATTCTGATGTAGAGGGTGATGGTGGAGGTGAAGCCTTTGAACCAAGCGGGGAGAGAAATGACGGCTTGGATGGGGATAGTGCTGAGTGAAGCTTTTGTACTTAATTTTTCCTAATGTACTTAGTTTTTCAGTACTTAGTGAGTTGGGTGGGGTCCCCCTTTTGACCCTTTGTAAGACGCTATTTTTCCTTTGAATGGAACAGTTGATTTGTCCTTGATTGTATGTCTTTGGCCTTTTATTCTCTTTTCTTTTCGCAATTCTTGGATCCTTTTGCAATAAGTCCCTGACTTTCGGTAGTTAATTCGAGCAGGGTCGAATGTAGCTTGTTAATTTCGAGCGAGATTGAATTTGACTTGTTAACTCGAGCAAGGTCAAATTTGACTTGCTAATTCGAGCGAGATTGAATTTGACTTGTTAACTCGAGCAAGGTCAAATTTGACTTGCTAATTCGAGCGAGGTCGAATTTGTCTAGCTAATTCGAGCGAGGTCAAATTTGACTTGTTAATTTGAACGAGATTGAATTTGTCTTGCAATTTGAGCGAGGTCGAATTTGACTTGCCAATTCGAGCGAGGTGGAATTTTGACTTGTTAATTCGAGCGAGGTCGAATTTGACTTGTCAATTCGAGCGAGGTCGAATTTGACTTGTCAATTCGAGCGAGGTTGAATTTGACTTGTCAATTTAAGCGAGGTCGAATTTTGACTTGTTAATTTGAGCGACGTCGAATTTGACTTGCCAATTCAAGCGAGGTCGAATTTTGACTTGTTAATTCGAGCGAGATCGAATTTGACTTGCCAATTTGAGAGAGATTGAATTTTGACTTGTTAATTTGAGCGAGGTCAAATTTGACTTGCTAATTCTTGCAAGGTCGAATTTATCTTGCTAATTCGAGCGAGGTCGAATTTGTCTTGCTGTAAATTCGAGCGAGATCAAATTTGTCTTGTTGTAAATTCGAGCGAGGTCGAATTTTGTCTTGCTAATTCGAGCGAGGTCGAACGTACATTTTTTGTGTTGGCGTGATGTGTGAACTTTGTGGAGTTACATAAGAATTCCATATGCTACTTCACTTACTCATTTATTGGAGAATACTATATGTTGCTGTACGGCCCGTACATACATTCGAGGAGTCCCGGTCTATCTAGTCCCTTCATCGCTCGGCTTGGAGAGGTAGTTGATAGGTCGGGCGATGAATGTCTCGCTCAAGCTTTAGGACATCTTAATGTATGTACGAGATCGAATTTTAGCTAGTTATGTCATCGCATAGTTGCTTTGGTGAGCGCGTGGGTGAGTTTCACATACTTGTGTTCTGTCTGTATGTTGGAGAGATTCATATGTTTTCGGGGTTGGTGACCCAATCCCAGTCTATGCAGACTTTACCTTTATGGCGTTGAGTACCAATTTATTGGGGGAGTTTTTGCTCGACCATTGCCTGCAGGATGATATGGAGCGGAGCATTTTCTTGGTGTGCTATTTTGATGGCATTTGTTCTCTATTCGTGTGTCCGTGAGGGTGCCCCTATTCCTATCCCACTCTAAAAAGAAATAGCAAGTTAAAGCCAAACGAAATCGTTTGTTACCTCGACTGATTGGTTGATGAGTGGAAGTGAGCGACCATGTTCCCTTCTTTGGCTATGCTTCATAGCTACTATCATTGGTTGAGCTGATATCCATTGAACTCGGATGATATCTTGTGAGTCTTTGGCTTGGTGTGTTTTCCATCTCCGCTACTTTGGGCTGGAAAGTCCCCTTGATCTGAATGGCAATGAACTGAGAGTGCTAGCTTCAGATCCGATCTCAGCCTCGTACTTAGCTTGGGCATTAGTCGAATCTGGGCACCTTATGGGATAATGACTTACTTCGCCCTTTGGGATCTTCGAGGTCAAGTCCCAATCTGATCCACTCTCGAGTGCATGAAGATACAGAAACATAAGCCACACCACAAGCACGGGTGAGAACGAGTTTTGTCATTTCAAGGAATTACACAACAGGTTATTATTCCTTCCTGAGAGAGAGATGGATGTATGCGCAAGGTATAGATTGTTATCTAGCACTAACATGGTGATAGGATTGTGGATGTGCTAAATACGTGACAGCCACAGTCCGACAGCTTGCATTCACAACGTGCCAAAACTATAACTACGTAGAAGCGTAGTTTTCGTATAGACATCAGACATAATTTCGATTTCATGTAAGGGTCTAGATTACAAATTGGTTTGGCTATTTCAAGATCTTGCCTATGAATTCCTCAAATTTGTGTTTGTAGCGAAAGGATGAACTTACAACAAATGGGAAGTAGAACTAGAACCGAGTTTAGATCTAGATGAAACTAAAATTTGGCTAGGAAATCCCCACAGACATCGCCAAATTGTTTGACCAAAAAGTGTGAGACCTTTTGTTAAACTAATTAAATAATAAGATAGAGGGTAAATCCTGGTTAAGGATAATTAATTCTAGATCTGAGATAGATAACATGAATAGAAAATATAGTTGAATATAAATACAAGCAATAATTATGGTTGGATCTAATAGTATGAAAAAAAGACTATGCATTAAATAACATTGAATGTCAATAAAATATAAATATAGGAGAAGATTCACCCAATCTTGAGTGAGGCCGATCCTCTTTCATTTGATAAAGATGAATGATAGACAAATACAAGAATCTTAGGACCCTTTTTGGATCTGATGTAGAGTGTGGGATAACAGATAGTCTAATCTCCTTAGAGAGATGTGTTTGTCTTTTTTCTAGAGAGAGAGGGAGTCCACCCTTCTCGTTACTCTCTATCCTAGTGTTTATATAAAATACTTTCATTACCCATCGGTCCTTAACTAGTGTAATCCCATCTTTTAAATATCCTGTGGAATAATCCTTTAAAATGGCTAAGTGTCGAACTAGTCGTACGACCCTCATGAGTGCTCGAATTCAGCCATATCCGGACTACTTGCCAGTGTGTTGCTTCCTAAATGCGACTTCGGCTTGGCCGACCCCAGGCCGTTATCCCTTAAGTAGACTTCTTTTGATCAGATTTTGACCCATACACCCTTCAGTATTTGAGGCGCTCCCGAGATCTGATCGACCCTCGAATTGTAAGTTTCCACGTTCTTGTCATTTGCCTCTATCTTTTTCTCACAGGATTCCGCCCACTTTGTTAGTTCTTCGAGCATTTTCATCACCTCAAAAGTTTCCCCGAGCCCGAACCCATCCGATTCCACGGTAATCTGCTCGTTTCATCAAGCGTTCTCTCTAACTTTCTCAGGCTCGATCCTGTTCTGGGCATGACTTTGGGTTTATAGCTGTGCTATTGCCGCGTGATGAGCTTGCACAATTTTGAAGATGAATCGCAAGCTGACTCCATCATCTTCTCCTACGGTTGCTTCTCGAGCTGAAAGCCGGGGTGCCCTGCTAATGCTATTTTCGGGGTCAGTGGGCAGGTTGATGTTGATGACAACCTATGAGTTAGCGCCAACTAGGTCAGCGATTGGGATACCATTTGGATCAACATGGGGTACGTCATTGCTGGGTATAACGTTATCATTTTTATCGTGGTGACCTGACTAGTTGTCAACGTTCAAGTGAGCAGAATGAGAATTTGACCTTTTTAAATTAACCTGAAATGAAACTTCAAAGAATAAGTGTAAAATTGGGTGTGTTATGGAGATTCGTATTAAATCACTACTATTATCCTTAGCCTCATGGTGGACCCAAACTATTTACCCTTAAAATGAGTAACAATTAAATTTGTATGCTGATGATAGGCTATAATTGCATATTTTAGTCACTTATTACACTCAAAGTTACTGCACTTTAATTGAGTTTGAGCTTTAATCGATAGTGTCTTGCACTAATTGTGTGTTTTATGCCTTGTAGAATTGATTCCGAGCTATGTAGATGTTATGGAATGTATTCAAGTTATTTAGAGCTTTGAAGTCTGGGTAAACGCCCAAGGAATTAAGCCGGGGTCGTATTCGGGGATCAACGGATGATAGAGCAACAAAACAAAGAATCGAGTAGGCATATTACGCACTGTATAGTAAAATACACATAACTGTTTTCTCAGAACTCCAGTTGAGCCCCACAATATGTGGCTGGAAAGCCAACGCAAAGAGCTACAACGTTTCTGTTTTACGTTTTTCCAAACTCCAAACAGAACAGGGTGAAACATGCGGTCGAAAATGCAACCACGGACCTAACGCGGCAGAAACAGTATACCTGCCATATACCGTGGTTGACCGCGGCCGCGGCAGTCCAGACATGAAATATTGTCCTTTTTCGTGTAGGAGAAGGTATAATTGTTTGGGTCCGACCCTACTTGGTATATATACATGGGAAAACAGTATTTTTAAGGGTTGGACACACTTTTGACATAAATATTAGACCTAAGGAGGCTAAGGAGACCGAGGATTCGACCTAAGGAGTCAAGAACACAATAGGAGCAAGGCGGGGATTTCTTCAACGAGTTTTTCCTTCCTCTTCCTATTTTTCATTGTTGGTTATGATTTTTAGTATTGTAGTTTTACATACTATTATGAATAGCTAAGTTGTTATCTAGGGTTTTGATAGAACCTTTTGTAGGATAAATTCTTGTTATGTTTTTATATAATTGAGCCGTTGGATTTCTCTACTTGTTCAACTATGTGTTTATTGTTGTTGATTGAATGGCCATCGATTAACTGTGCCTATTTATTATGTGTTGCTTGAGAAAGGATACATTTTTAGGTGATTGTTGAACAACGTCACTTCTAATGTATGTGAGAAATCAATACAGCAGGTTTAAAGGTAGGTTTAGAAATAACAAAGCCTTGACGTGGTCATAATGAGTGGTTAGATAAAGCCACCTAGCGTAGATCGAGAGAATATGTCTAGTAAATTATTGTAGTTGCTCGAGAGAGAATTACGACACCTAAAGTGCTCACATTCAGTAGAGAATACATTGGAAAAATTGTAGGGAACATAGCTAAAAGGATTTCGACAATTGGGAAAATCATAACTCTAGACCTCCTTAATTTAGTCTTCAACCCTTTGTCTCGTTAGTTGATAATTTTATCGTTTTCTAGTATTTGCTAGTTAATTAGTTAGAAATATAAATCTCAATCTTTATAATTTAGAAAATTGTTCAAACTTGTCTTTTTAGTGATATTAAACAGATATAGCTAAGCCTTAGTTCTCTGTGGGATTCGACTTCGGACTTTAGACCGGATTATATTTGCAGCGACCGCTTATCCTTTTTAGGACTAGAGTTGGGCGTGATCATATGCCGTTTAAAGGATATGCGATTTAATTTAACATGAATGATCTACGAACGAAAAATAATTAAAGTAAAGTGAAACAAAAACGATCAAACCAAATGTGATGAACAATTGCGCTTGACGTTTAGTTGAACGTTGAAAATTGACCTCGGTCGAGCCCTCGAGACGAGCTCGGTTGCATCCTGATAAATAAGTGGCTGAAGAACACTTTGAACATATACTAGGGGAGTTTCAATCCTAGTACAAGTCTAAATAAGTTAAAAATCTCCTCTTCCCAGTAAATGTTGATTTGTAGTTGATACCAGGCGGGATTCACGCCGTAATATTGGGTTGATGGTGGATATTACGGGTCCCCGCTTATCATGCTTAACCGTCTTTCCCTTAGTCTTGAACCTTCACTCTGCTCGGACCCGATGTTCGGGCGTATCTGGTCCCAGGTGCACCATTCGTCCTCCCCGAGTTTAGAAATTTGGAACCCCTCGATTTTACTTGAGGTCATACCGAACCATGATTCCCTCTCGTTTCTTTATCAGGGTATCAAGAGTAACTTTATCCCTAATTTTACTCGCACACAGAATGCAAAGGCATTGGTTTTATGCTAGTTTAGATAGGAAGATGTGCTAAAATATATTTAGAGATATTATATAATATTTATTTTTTCTAATTTAAGATCTAAATTAGTTGTAGAATATTTATTTGAACTTTCATCAGAATGACGTCACAAATGCTAAGAAAAATGCTAGCGTAAACCGGTCGGCAAATCGCAACTCTATATAGTTAGCTTTGAGGTAGTAAGCTGTTTTGGTCATTTTACACCTTTATAATCCAGTAGAACTAAGGAGTTGATAAAATAGTAGAATCTTCCCAGCGATTACGTATTTTCATTCTTTTTTGCAATCTATTTGATTTCCTGAAAGTCTTAGCTTAGGCAATATAATCAATGTCTTTTAAAGTGTGACATAACTGAGAAAGCCATCTTCTTTCAACAGAGGGAAGCTGTTAAAGATAAAAATTTCAAGCTTGACATTTATGAGAAAAGCCAAGCTTACTTCTATTAGACATGCTGAATGAGTTAAAAACAGAAAAAAGAATTAAATGGCTTATAGAAAAATATTTGTCTATAGATATTTGTTCCAAACAATATTGCCTTATAACTGTTGTGACTATTGTGTTGGATGTGCGGACAAGTGAAGTCTTTTGAAAAAAAAAATATTTTGTTTTGATTCAAAACGGACAATATCACAATGTTAAAAGTATATGTGGACTGGTTGAGCCCAACAGCTGGTATCAAAGCCCATATTCGGCAGAACGAATATGACAATGGATGAGGGATGGTGCGGGACTTGGTTTACTTACCTTTACGAGCTTGGAGACGCGCACACAAGAAGAACCTAGTTGCAAGCTTCAACTGTCATAAATACTCTAACGATGTAGATGGCACAAAGTAAATCTCATAAATTGACTCGTGAATTGTGGTGACGGGCCACATAAAATTTGGTTCGAGAGGGAGACCAGTGAATCGTGGTAGTAGGTCATATGGAAATTAGTTCGAGGGGGAGATTGCTAGGTGTGCAAACAAAGTCTAATATTGGTAGTTGCAGAGATACAATTTTTTGTAAACCACTACACTTTAAAGCCCAATTATCATACGTAACTATAGTTTGCCTAATTACTATTCGTAGCTACTGTTCCATTGTTACCAGCTTGTTACGAATACAATCTATGTCAATTGTATTCGTTCGCGCACCAAATACAACGTGTATCAGCTATATTCATTTGCGTAATTGTATTCGTTCACATAATGAATGCAACATGTACTGTATTCGTTTGTGTAACGAATACAACCAAGTTGAAATATAATGGTGTATACAAAAGATACAACCAGTATTGACTGTATTTGTTACAACCAAGGCAAAATACAGAAATATAGTAAATAAAATGCTCTTGTTTGGAGTCAAACTCAAGACCTCTGCTTACTAAGCGGGTGCTCTACCAATTAAGCTATGAGAGCTTGTTGTTCTCATATTTTAGTTCAAAACCATTAATCTTTTGTTTCAATACTATAGGTGAATTTGCTGTGAAGTCAAATATAGCTAGGAATAGTAATTTTTGAAAGTATAGCTACGAATGATAAATACAATATAAATGTTTCTTGTGTCACATAAATTTTTCTTGAAAAGATTGAGAATCTACATATAAATCTCTTAATGATGTGAGACTTTTTGGAAAGAATCGTAGGAGCTTGATCCCAAGCGAATAATATCATACCTTGTTAAGAGTGTCATTGGGTTGTTTTAGCTCAACATATAGTGAGAAGATAAAATGAGATGAAACTGTATATGAATTAACCATAATTAATTGATTAAAGTATAGGCCAAATACATATACAACCAATTCAACTTGGCACCATTTTTTATTTTGGAACTCTATCTCAACCTTGTTCCATTTTTGCCCTTCAACTGTATTTTATATGTTCCATTTTGGCCCTCCAACTCTATTTTTTATGTTTCACTTTAACACAAAAGTTGAAACCAGTGCAAAAAATATAGCGCGTGTGTATACACAAATCTGAAGTGTAATAAATATCCAATTAAATGTTGCCACTTGGTTTTTTCATCCATGTCAAATGGGTCAATACTAAAATACCTGAACTCGACCGTATTTGGGTAAAATTAAGTCCGCTTCTTATTTACACAAGAAAATGACTACACTGAAAATGAAATCCGAAAATGGTTCACTTATTTTGTCAAATTTACATCCATAAAAGCGCCGACCTGGATTTCTTGGTGTCCATGATACTTTCAGTTCAACTTGAAATCCACAAGAACAAATATTCATTCCATTATGAAATAATAATTTTCTTTGAGACATGAATTCAATTCAATCTTCAAGCTTAAATGAAATAAACCCACAAAAAAATCAGAATAAATAAACGAACGATAAAATTGCAAAAGTTTGAAATTTTCTGGATGGCCAGGTACGAAATCGGTAGATGAAAGCTTTGGAACTTTGAGAATGAAGATGCGGCAACAGTAGATGAGAAAATACAGTCGGTTCGAGTATTTTAGTATTGACCCATTTGACATGGATGAAAAAATCAGATGGCAATATTTAATTGGATATTTATTACACCTCAGATTTGTGTATACACACGCGCTATATTTTTTGCACTGGTTTAAGCTTTTGTGGTAAAGTGAAACATAAGAAATCGAGTTGGAGGGCCAAAATGGAATATATAAAATATTGTTGGAGGGCCAAAATAGAACAAGGTTGAGATGGAGTACCAAAATGAAATGAGTTTTATATGTATTGGCCTAAAGTATATGCAAACGTATGTCATTCACTTACTATTTTGATATAATTGGAGATAGAGTCCTAAAATGAAATGGGTTGTATATGTATTTGGCCTAAACTATATGTAAGCGTATGTCATTCACTTACTATTTTGATATAAATTAAATCATGGATTGTAATAATTTTTTCTGAGTCGAATGATTCCAAAAGTATATATGTGGTGTAACCTTGAAGGCTTGGAGAGTAGGAATGTGAACTGGTAACAGTTGGCATCTTGAATGCATGTGTTGTAATGTTAAACTTTGGGATGAATATTTGGTGTCAATACTAGTAGAGCAGCAAAAATGTTTTTATCACATTTGAGATATATATGTATGGTGATTGGTTGTCACAGCCTTCATAATATCGAAATAGAAACATTGTCATCGTTGTACAAAAAGTAGCACATGGGTTGAAACCATAAGGTACAATAGTGTGGTCCCTCTGCAGAAAATCTTGTTACCTTGAAGTAGTATGATTTGACAGTCCGAAAACCATACAGCCATTGTCTTCTTTTTGGAAGTTAATCCAGCAAGTCGGCATCCAATTTGGGAGCAAAATCCCCCTTTAAGCCCCTCCTAAATACACATAAATCTTGCTAATTTTGGACTTTTAAACAGACTCCCTAACCCCCACTTCCTTATCATTAATGACACTGATGGCTTACTTAGTATGCTTTTGATGATCATTTGTTTCCTTATATTTAAACTTTATGAATTTTTGATTCTATGATAGGGCCATCAATTGTTATTAACTAAATTTTAAATTTAATTTCTGCATAAATTTAATGATTTTTTTTAAAAATAAATATATAATTTGGACTAAAAGTGCTAGCTATGTTGGACTAAACTCGTAAACTACACTCTAACTTCGCCCATGCCACCAACCCGGCCCTTCCCCTTGCATATACTAATCGTGTAAAAGTTTCTTACACTGTTAGTGCAACTTAACGGATTACAATAAGTTGTTATTGTTCTATGTATTATTCAAGTTACCGTATTAAGCTTGATATGAAGAGTCTATCACTTGTTATATGTCAGTTTAATTTGATAATATGAAATTTTTTTGTATTGTCAATATACAGAACGTTAACGACAATAATTAGGAAAATGAAATGTTTTCTCTCTTTGAGAGTATGAAAGGTAGCATTGAAGTTGGAAGCTAGCAGTTCAAACCCATTGAATGTCTGTGAATGCAATTTGAGTCGATGATTGAAAAGGCAACAGACATTAGAAGATGCCTTACCATCTACCCACCAGCAACGTCCACATAAGTGTTTCTACTCATGTTTCATGTAAGGTGTCTGCTGCAGGAAATTCAATTCTGTGTCTCTCTTCCACTGTGCATTACTGTACATGTAGCCTTTATGGTGTTTTTTATTTTTATTTTTGAGCAAACAGGAAATATATATATTAAAGGTTAAAGAATATGCAGTACTTGAGATTCATAGTTAGTGTCACACAGGACACTTTGATTACCTAAGCTTGCTAAAGTTTTACAAGCATCATAAGATAAAAGTTTTCCAAAAACATATTGTTCTAGTAAATCACGTTCTACTAGAATTTTTGCTTCTGCTGGTGGATCCACAAAAACTTTCTTCTTCTTCCTGAGATCAGCAGTAGCCATCTGTGTTAGTTGGTGAGCTACCTTATTCCCTTGCCTGAACTCGTGCTGGATGATTACCTGCTTCTATTGGAGCATTAACAACCTGCATTTGTTGACAGTATTAGCATAAATATTATTACCTTGTTCGATTGACAGGATTACCTCCGTCGAATCTGTTTCAATTTGTAGAGGGAACAACCCCAATTAAGGGTTGTTTTAAGTCCATCTAGTAGAGCTTTGATCTCAGCATGCAATGATCCACGTGCATGAGCTGATTTTGTATAGCCAACTATCCAATGGCCATTAGCATTTCTTATTACTCCACCCAGGCCATAAATTTGCATATTTTTGTGGAAACTTGCATCAATGTTTAATTTGAACAATCCCTTAGGGGGTCTATGCCATTTAACATTGATATGGATTTTTGGAGAAGGAAGAATACTCTTTTCAGTTAGGAGACGAAATTCAGTAGCCCTTTCCATGATGTGGTTAATGTTGATAGGGTGATTTGTATTGTTTTGGTTATTGCTATTCCTGTTTATCCAAATATGCCGGATAGCAAAAAGGAATAAGAGATTCCAATTTAAACAATTATTGTTTAACGGATAGTCAAATTTTTTAATTGGATTAACCAATGATCACCATCTTTCTTATAGGAGTTTTGCCATCCAAGGCTGTCCCAAAGTTGTTTGTTGGCTTGGCACTTGAAGAAAATATGGATTATGGATTTTTCTATATGATCTCTACATATAGGGCAGTGGGGGTCAATGTTTAGGCCAATTTTTGCTAGATATTGTCTACAAGGTATTCTGTTATGAAAGCATTGCCATAGGAAGAATTTGATTTTATTTGGGCATGCAAGGTCCCTAAATCCATTTAAAATCGATTTCCCTGCCCTCATTAGAGTCCATGATAGTATAGCAAGTTTTGCTTGTAAAGAAGCCTTTCGTATTTAGAGACCAAATAGGGATGTCACAATTTGGTTTTTTAATATGGATTTTAACCTTTGATATGGTGTCCATGATTTCTTTGGGAAGATTGAGGGATATATTGCCAAAGTGCCAGTTTTTGCCATCAAAGATGTCTCTTATTCTTAATGAGCAATCTTCTCTTAATAAGGGGCCTTCTATTGTTTTTCTAAGGCTCCCCAAATTAGGAATCCAATTGGTTTCACAAATGTTCATGTTGGAGTGGTGATGGGGATGCCAAATGTTACCTTTGGAACATAACTCCCACCCCATTTGAATACTTTTCCATATAAAAGAATTTTTTCTAGTGTTGAAGTTATTAGCATAGTTACTAATAATTAGGTTTGCCCATGGGGTGGTAGGGTTCGTAATGGCTCTCTAGGCTAGGCTGGCAAGGTTGCAAAAGTTTTTATCTTTAGCTCTATGGAGTCCAATGCCTCCTTTGCTTTTTGGTTAGAAAATGGTGGACCATTTAATGAGGTGAATTCTTTTTCTCTCACTAGTAGTTCCCCATATGAAATCCCTTTGAACTTTATCAATTTTATTAAGAATGTTTGTAGGAAGCAGGGTGAATTACATGTAGTGGTTAGGGATTGAGTTTAGACAAGAAAGTGAGAGAGTTGTCCAGCCAGCTATATTGATAAAATTTATTTTCCAAGCCGGTAGTTTGGTTCTGATTTTATCAATTATGAATTTATAATCTTTTGGTCTAGGGTGTTTGCTTAATATAGGAAAGAATAGATATGTACCAAAGGAATCGCTTCTTTTAAAACTCAAAGTATTGGTAATTTCTTTCGTGAGAGTTTGGGGCAATTGTTAGAAAAGATAATTTTTAACTTTGAGGTGTTAATACATTGCCCTGATAGATTGCAAAAAAGGTCTAAGCCTTTCTGGATTGCATGACACGATTTCATATTGGCTTTAGCCATAGGGTGAGATCATCCGCAAAGAAAAGGTGTGAAAACTTGGGGCTTCTTTTCCCTATGGTAATTAGATCCCGATTTCTAAGATTAGCTTGATGGTTTATGTATCTTGACAGCATTTCCAGACAAAGGATAAAGACATTTGGGGATATAGGATCCCCTTGCCTAATTCCCCGACTTGGTGTGAAAAATGTACTAATTGAGCCATTAACTAGTACAACTATGGAACTAGTTGAAATGCAGTTTAAGAGGAGTTTTTTAAAATTTTGAGGGAAACTGAAGTAGGTTAAAGTGTGATGCACAAATTACCATTCTAACCGGTCAAAAGCCTTTTCAAGGTCAATTTTAAGGAGCATGTGACATTGTTATCCTTTTAATTTATGGATTTTTGAAACTAGTTTCTGTATGATAATAGCATTATTAGACGCCCTTCTATTTTTTATAAAACTAGCTTGACAAGGACTAATAAGCTGATCAAGGAAAGTTTGAGACGATTTGCTAAGATTTTAGTTATTAATTTGTAAATGGTGTTACATAGGCCAATAGGTCTAAAATTCTTGATGTGTTGGCATTGGGTATTTTTGGAATTAGGCAGAGGTAAGTTTTGTTAAGATCTTGGGGGATTTCCTGATTCCTAAAAATGTCATGACACAAGTTTGTTACAGAGGGTCCTATAATATCCTAGTATTTTTGGAAAAAGAATGGGTGGAGGCCATTCAGTCCAGGCGCTTTGAAAGGTTTAAAGGAGAATAAAGCCTTTGATTTCAATATCAAGTAAGTGATTATCTAGACAATTAAGGTTTAAGGAGTTTTGAGAGATGTTTTTAGAGGGCTAACCCGACTTGATTTGTTTTGTGAAGTGGTAAAAATATTAGTGAAATAATGACAAACATGAGAGGTGACTAGATGAGGGTCATTAATCCAATTTCCTGCCACATCTTTAAAGAAGTTAATCTTATTCCTTCTTTTTCTATTGGAGGCATAGTTGTGAAAAACTTTAGTGTTAGCATTTCCCTCATTTAGCCACATAACCCTTGACCTTAATTTCCAATAGTCTTCTTCTATTTTTAATAAATCATTGTATTCTTTTTTTTAGATTAGTTTCTAGGGTTTGGAGGAAAGTACTATAAGGATAGTGCTTGAAATTTTGAATACCTTGAAGGCAGGATAAGATTTTTTTTCCCATTATATCACCAAAAGTATGGTGCTTCCAAACCTTAACTTTTTCTATGAAATTTTTGCTACCCCTATTATAGTCAGTATTTGTCCAATTGTTTTGAACTAGGGGCTTGAATTCTGGATGCTTGCACCAATAGGTCCCAAGTCTGAAGGGCGGCTTATATAGATAATTATTTTTAAGGATTAATTCTACTAAGATAGGGTTATGGTCCGAATGGGTCTTAGGGAGGTGTATAATGGAACTCTTTGGGAAGAGGTTAATCCACTCCTCATTTCCTAATATCTTATCCAGCCTTTCCATAATGAGACCCTTATTCTTATGTCTATGGTTGGACCATATATTTACACCCTTTATACCCTAAGTCAATTAAATTGGAATTGTTAATCTTTGACCAAAGATAATTTGCCCACTGTCATTTACACAATTGCCACCAAATTTTTCCTTTGAGCCTAAAACATCATTGAAATCTCCCCCTAATAACCAAGGACCATTAGAATTTTTGCTAATATTCTCAAGATTATCCCACATCTTATTTCTATTGAGCATATTTGTACTAGCATAAATAGCACTAAAAAGCCAATATTTACGTATAGGAGTTACCTCAATCGTAGCATGAATTTCTTGATCCCTTCTAATAAAGTTCTGGATAGTGACAATTTCATGGTTGTACAGAATTACTATCCCTCCTGCCTGGCCTTCAGCTAGCACTTCTATCAATTCTGTAAACCCAAAATCATCGAGAAACTCCAAATGATTTCCCATTCTAGTTTCTAACAGAGCCACCATGCAAGGTCTATGTGTATCTACCATTTCCCTGAAGTTCCTCCTGAAGTTATCATTGTTATTATTTCAGAATCCTTACTTAAATGCATCTTTCAATTGTTAAATCTAGAGCAGATCTTGGATATGACAGTGTGTCGAACTATTATTTCCTCTTGAAATTATTTTGTTTTTCATGAACTCACTCTATTTTTCAAATTAAACATTCAAAACTTACATATTTATAAATATATAAACCCCAACTTCCATGCAGCTAAGTGATGACTTAAGCATTATAGGCGTTTAACCGTAAAACGATACAGTTTAATTTGTAAAGTGGTTTATATACGTGTTAATTATTTTGATCCAAGAATTTAAAATAATCAAGAACATAAATAAGTTAATGGAATTAATTAAAGAAAATACGAGCCTGATTGTGGGCTAAACTTTTCCGAAAGCAATAACAAGAGCAATATGAAGAACAAAGTAACGAATATTGATTTATGGAGTAAGAGCTAGTTTTGCCTTTTGTATACAGAATGTTTTGTATCTTACAATGAATATGAATTCTCTATTTATAACTCAAATTAGAGAGACAAGATTCCCAAATCAAGCCATTTTTAATACGAATAGAACCCCTCTTGATGGCTGAATAACATCTGAATATTAATGAAAAGATTTTTTGTAATGGCAGCTTATTGAATATTGTATTCCTTAACCGATATCTTCTCTTCAAATCTTCATCCGCGATTTCATTGTCTTCGAACTTACCTAGTATCGGTCACATATTTGTAACCGGTGCTAGCTATTTGCTGACTCATATCTTACTTGTCTTTGCTTCCACGTGTCAATTCGCCGAGCATCCACCTGTCATTTAACAATTTAACCAAATACAGATAATCTCCCTACTTTTCAGTGACAACACTTTGTATTACCGGGAAGTAGATAAGATCTTTTTACTTGATGGGAAAGTTTCTCAACGGTTTTTGACACTTGAAAGGACGCACGTCCGCTTGCATTTAATAAATCGATCACGTGTTACTCCGTGATTCAGCATATATTTTCACCAGTTTTCAAGGTAATGATGACCATAAATTCTACCGCTTATATACTTCTCCACTACTCATAACTTTTACCTTTCACCTTTACAAACTCTTCTTCTTCGAATTTCCTTAGAGCTTTTCTACAAACCCTTTTTTCTTAGTAAAAGTTTCTTGCTCAAATTTTCTATCACCATGTATTCTACAACCACCGTCCCTGGAAACTCTGGCCTTCATATCAGTTGTGGCCCTTCTAAAATGAACATAACTAAGGAAGACGATGCTGAACCTCCTACCATCAACACAATCATACCTTCTCAACTTTACTCTTAGATAGATCTTCAAGTTCAAAGGGAAACTATCAGCCCAAAAAATGACAAAAATTGGCATGTCCGCAGATATCATTCTTCCATTCGTCCCGTTAGTATTTCTATTGTAAAGGAAGATTGCGATTGGAAATATATCCAAATAATAGTCACTAATGAAGTGAAGAAGATTACTTTTAGCAAACTAGGGTTCATGTATGTTTATATATATATATCCTTTTACCTTAAGATCGGGTCATGAAATTGATCCAATTAATTTAGAATTTTGCTATCACTACCAAATCTACCCGGCTCAAGTAAGCCCATTAATATGGCATATGGTAGCTTGCCTTCGGGCATTATGTTCCTGATGATGTCCAAATCCACTCCTCAAAGAGTAAGCGGACACGGTCGCATGCAATATAAAATACCCAACTATGAGTCGGGGTCGAATCCAACAGAGAATAATATAAGTAGGCGGTTAGGCAAGTAAGAGAATTATCGTTTATTATGCTAAGCCAAACGCTTAATAAAGGTTTTAAGAAAATATTATATCTAAGTGCAAAAATATAAACTAACCTAAAAAGCAAGTAAAATGGTCCATGGCTACAATCATGGATATACGGGGAATTACACTCAAGTAACGATCCAATGTATTTTACGATTTTATAAATATAAGTGTGTTTATGTTTTATTAGCCTCGAATAATAATTCTATATTAGCTTCTTCCGAAGACTAACAAGACTTTCTAATTGAGTTATCCCTAAAATAATTCAGAGGATTAAGTGTACCCGAATATGGCTACAAGCAGTTCAATCATATCCCTAGGTAGAATCTATAAAATGAGGGTTAATGCCTCAGGTTCTTGTTAATTAATATTCCCCAATCCCAAATAAACTTTTTCACGTTTAATTCAATGTTAATGGAAGAGTCTTAGGGTTAGCTAATCCCTTTGAAAACATTAAAGAACAAGAATAATTAAAGAAGCAAAAAGTTACTTCTTACCAAATAAAGATCATTCAATACATAAGCATAACAAAACATTTAATCAGAACATTAACAATAAATATTTCCATAAAAAAGTTTCAAGTATATTACACACTTAAATATTCATTACAAAGCAAGAAAATGAAGAAATGAGTAAAATAGCAAGAAATTCTCATCCAAACTCTTCAAATCTTCAAGTCCCAAGTGTGTGTGTAAGAACCCTAGCTCCAAGATTATTTCTCTTAGTCAAGAAGACCAAAAGTTAGCCAAAGATCTCGGCCCAAATGAGCTAGGTCATGTATTTATAGGTTTGGGGACCAAAAAATGTGAAATACCAAATCTGCACCGAACCATTATTCGCATTTGCGAAGACTTGACTCTAACGTTGACCATCGCATTTGCAACAAAGATGTTCGCATTTGCGAACTAGGCCTTGTTCACATGTTTTTGCAATCACAATGAAGGTGTCCATATTTGCGAACGTTGCTTGTATGGTTGACTTCGCATTTGCGGTCCTTCATTCGCATTTGCGACTTCTGCCTTTCCAACTAGTATTTGCAATTGCGCTCAAGGAGTTTGCATTTGTGAACATGACTGGTATTCATTGATTTCGCAAATGCGAAGCCCAGTTAGCATTTGCGAGATCTGGGGCCTTTCTCCAGTTTTCTTTATTTTAACTTATTTTTGACTTGTTTTTGCTTGGTTTCTTTCTCGGTCTCTTCTAAATCATATAAACCTGCAAAATATAAGTAAACTATATTAAACACACTATTTTATAAATCAAACATAGCAAAAATCTACGATTAAAAAAGAGATAAATTGGTAAAATACCAACTTATCAGTTCCTAGGCCAGATAAACCCTCACTCTTGCCCATTTGATCAACCTCTAATCCCCAAAGATTTTTTGTGGAGGTGTGATCAAACACAGTAAATGTGGCCACCATGCCATATTACCAGTGTCGATAATGATAATGAACGCGGTTGGATTGAATAGTCTGTTATCATTACTACCAAGGACATCCTTCCTACAACAACACTTCAATTCCTGAATCTTGGAAATTTGCTAGTAAGTTTCAAATATCTTTTTTCTACGGTATTAAAGAGAATTCCCTCCTTTGCTAACTTTTATTTGCCTTATTTCAACTACCCGTTGGGTTCCACCATTGATAAAGAACCCGACCCAATAGGTACAAATTTTTTTAGATGTTTCCACACTGGATTCCCGTAGGCGGAAAGAAATTGCACACAAATTTAATTGGAAAGCCAAGAACCATGGTAAGTAAAATTTCTCCTTTTTTTCTGTTCAATCTTCAACACGATTCAAAACCAATTTGTTGACTCCCTTTCGCAATACACATGCCTTCTGAAGGGATCTTCTATTTGCCCCATTATTGAGGTTTCATATGATCAATGGTGGCTCATCAACAAATGCAAGAAATCCTTAACTGGAAGAGGGCTCGTGAGGATGCTCTTGCTTCTGGAGAAGGTCCCTATTCCCTGAGTCCCCATCCAAAGGATAAAAAACCAAAAAGCAAGCGTACATCTAAATCTGAGACTCAGGAAAAGCCTTCAACAAAAGAAGTTTTGACTGGACCGACCACAGTGGTCCTTGATGAATTAGAAACCGATGATGACGAGATAATTTCTCTTCAAAGAAGAAAATATCTCCTCCAGCTCAACCAGATCCTCAACCGGGAGAAATTCGAGCACTCTTTACGGAAATGAAAATAGTTAAAAATGCTGAGTCTCATTTCCAAGCTCCTATTGTTGCTTCCGCGTAGAAGAGTTCTACCCCTAGCGTTATTCCAACTTTATCTTCTACACCACCCGCTACTCCACTAACTACTACCTCCCCATCGGCCTCAACCGAACGGAAGATATTTGCTCGCCACGGTAATCCGATTATGGGAATATAGAGAACACTTTCCCTGCACCCATCCGAAACCCTAATGGTAAACATAGTGCCATTCTTACAGTTTTAAATGAGTTCCACTTACTCTCCAAGCCAGTGGGGATCGGCAACTGCTTGAAGCCTCTGGATTCGAATAAAGATTGGAGAAAAATGGATGTTCTTTCTGCAGAGTGTCTGATCAATGACAACATGCACCTTTCTGCTCAGGTATCAATTTAATCTTTTTTTCTTCCCTTTTTTCTTGCTATACATTGTCCTAATAACTTTAATCTTTAACCTTTTAGGCTAACCTCCTTGCCTCCGAAGGCTTACAGAAGATGATCTTGGGCCACATCCATGTATCCTAAACAGTAAGGACAAAGAAGCACTTATCGCTGAACGAGGTCAGTTTGCTACTGAACGAGATCAACTCGCTGAGCACCTTCAGTTCTAGAAGAAAACGTTTTCCAAGTAGGCGAGCTCAATGCCCGGTTAGAGCAATCAAAACAGGAAAAGATAGCTCGCAGCCGAGAGACTTCTCAACTACATGAAGACCTTAAGGAGTTGAAAGCCAAGTTGACTGAGCTACAAGATGCTGTAACCGTGACAGCAAAATGTGAGTCAGCTTCCATGGAAAAAATCAATAATCTGGAAGCAAGCTTACATTCCAAAACCTAAGAGTCTACTGGGGTCGAGGAGAAGAGAGCCAGAATGGATAAGAGGTTCAAAAATGTCATGGATAAATACTGCAAACACGCGAGGAGAAATACTAAGCTTTTCCAGACTTATGACATCTTGAGGGCTGAAAACGAAAAGTTGAAGTCCAAAAACAAGAAACTTCAAGCAAAAATCGAAGATCGAGAAGTCTCATTCCTCCTCGAAAAGACTTATGTTATTTATCACATGAGGATGAAAACTTTGGAAGAGACCAAACAAGGCATTGCAAACATAGATGGTTGCATTGCTAAGGCTCTTAAATTGGAGACAATAACCTTCAATAATATTCCTGCTCGGCCTACTGCTTCAAGCTCCTCGAGCTCAAGTTCTGAGTCCTAGGGAACCAAAGAGGAAGTTGAAGGAGAAGATAAGGATGGAGGTGCTGGACCGGATGAAGAACAACCTTCATTTGCCAAAAACTTCTATTGAGTTTGACATTTTTAATAAAAAATGTCTTTTCCCTGATTTCCGTGTAGAATATTTTTTTAATATTAAATAAAGTTTGGGAATTTTTTGCATCCGATAGCTTTAATCATACTTCCGGTGTCTACCTTTTGATTATGAGGGTGTCATATGAGAGGGCCCTTATGTTTATGGTTCTCTTGAAGAGGACGTCTCATGTTCATTCCGGCACAAGCATTTGAAGTTTAACTTACTTTCAAATGAAAAAGAACTTAACATATCACTTGGACAAGAATAAGATAAAAATAAAAGGACTTTGATTTATTTTTTCCATTTTAATGGTACATTTACATAAATATTTATTTCCTTAAGTAAATAAAGCTGCCAATACTTGTGGCTAACTTGTATAAATTATTTCTACGGGGCTGATCATGTAGTCCCCCATCCTAATAAGATATAACTCCTGGTTCTAATAGTCTACGATCTTTGTAATACTTTTAATGCTATGATATATAATAATTCCCCCAGTGTTCAGACGCTAAGTATGAGAATCGAATACTGGAGTTCTTGCTACCGTCGATGATCCTCCTTCGTAGTATGCTTTATGTTGCTGATTCATTAAAAACCTTGCTGGAAAAATCCAATTGAGATAAAAACTGGACGAAGAGTATAGGAGTGCAGCACAAACTTTCAGTATCAGTAAGGATCTTTCACAATAATACCTTTTGAGGTAAGTCACATTCCAATTGCTTGGCAAGTTTACCCTATCTTGATTTTTCAAATGATATGAACCTTTACAGGTTATAGCTGAAATCCAAAAAGTCCCTTCCCATGTTGGTCATAGCTTCCCAGCGTTAACCTCTCGTGGAGTAACCTTCGCAAAATCAAACCTCGTACTTTGAAATATCAAAGATTTGCTCTGCGGTTATAATATCTTTCCATCTTTTGCTTTTGTGCCACCATCCTTACATATAAAATATTTTGATGCTCTTCAAGAAAATCCAACTTAATCAATAATGCTTCATTATTTGTCTCCTCGTTTCCCCGAGAATACCTTATGGCCGATTCCCCAATCTCCATCGAAATCAAAGCTTCCGCACCGTATATAAGTGAAAAGGGTGTTTCTCCCGTGCTTGACTTCACTGTTGTTTGATATGCCCATAACACTTTCGGTAGCTCTTCTAGCCAATTACCTTTTGCATCCTCTAATTTCTTTTTGAGGGTTTGGTTATACCTTTGTTGGTTGACTCCGCTTGTCCGTTAGTACTTGGATGATATGAAGAAGATGTAATTCTTTTTATCTTCAATCCTTCCAAAACTTTTGTGATTTTGGAACCTATAAATTGTAGCCCATTATCACAAGCAGTTTTGTTTGGTACTCCAAACTGACAAATGATGCGATCCCATATGAAATCTATCACTTCTGGCTCTCCAATATTTTTGTAAGCACATGCTTCAACCTATTTAGTGAAATAATCAGTTAAAACATAAAGAAATTTACCTGCCTGGGCTCTTGAGATAAGGGACCAACTATATCCATCCCCCATTTCATGAATGACTACAGTGACACCACCGAATGCAAAAAATCTGTCGGTTGATGAACTAACTGCGCATGACACTAACACCTATCACATTTTAGTAAAAATGACTTCGCGTCTTATTCCATTCGGGGCTAAAAGTAGCCAGGCCTTATCAATTTGAGAACCAACAAGTCTGCACCAGAATGATTTACGCACACTCATTGATGAACTTCTTTCATCACATAATCAGCCTCTGATGTTCCTAAACACCGTATCAATGGTCCTTGAAATGACCTTCAATATAATTTAGCATCAACAAGGTAGTAGCAAGCAACTTTAGTTCGTAGTGACCGGAATGCTTTAGGATCTTTAGGAAATTTTCCATTGCTTAAATACTCTATAAACTTTTTTCTCCAATCCTAAGTCAGGTTGGCTGAGTTAACTTTGCAATATCCATCCACGTCTACTACCGAATGCAATGGTTGAACAAGTGTACTAGAACTAGCTCATTTTATTTTCGTGGACGATCCTAAATTAGCTAATGCGCCCGCCTTCACGTTCTCTTCCATTGGGATATGAATAATCGACCACTCCCTGAATCGAGAAAGTAGAACCTATACCTTATTCAAGTACTATTGCATGTGCTCCTCTTTGGTGTCAAAGACTCCATATACCTGGTTCACTACTAGCCGGGAATCACAATTTACTTCAATCACCCGGAACCTAGTCCCCGAGCTAATTCAAGTCCTGCAACCAAAGCCTCATACTCGACTTTATTGTTGGTCAACGAAACAGTTCTAATGGCCTGCCTTAGGGTTTATCTCGAAGGAGTGATTAATACAATCCTGATGCCGGAACCTTTCACATTAGAGGCTTCATATGTAAACAAAGTCCATACATCGCAAATAGTTTCTGATATTAAAGTTTCTTCCTTAGCAGCTAAAGGTATAATACCAGGACTAAAATCAGCCACAAAGTCGGCAAAACTTGTGACTTAATTCCAGTCCGAGACTTATGCTCGATGTTGAATTCACTAACTTCGACCTCACATTTAGCCAATTGACCTGATAACTTAGGCTTATGAAGGATGCTCCTCAAGGGAAACATCATCACAACTGCTATGGGGTGACATTGAAAGTATGGTTTAAGCTTTCGAGAGGAAACTACGAGATCTAGAGCCAACTTTTTGAGGTTCAGTTAACATGTCTCCGATCCCAAAAAAACTTTACTAACATAATAAATAGGAAATTGCATACCTTCCTCCTCTCGTATCAGAACGGCACTCACTGCAACTTCCAAAACCACTAAATAAATTAAAAATTGCTCACCTTCCTTCGATTCTGACAACATCGGAGCATGTCTCTGATCCCAATAAAACTTTACTAGCATAATAAATAGGAAATTGCGTACCTTCTTCCTCTCATATCAGAACTTCACTCACCACAACTTCCAAAACTGCTAAATAAATTAAAAATTGCTCACCTTCCTTCGATTTGACAACACCAGAGGACTAGACAAGTACCTTTTAGGCCTTTCAATGCTTGCTGTCTTTCCGGAGTCCACTAAAAATCATTCTTCTTGTTCAAGAGTGAAAAAAAATGATGACACGTTTTCGAAGACCTCGAAATGAATCAACTAAGTGCCGCCAACCGGCCAGTCCACCTCTATACTTCCTTTACACTAGTCAATTGATTAGGGATATCTTTTATGGCCTTAATCTTGTCGAGATTCACTTCAATTCCTCGTTGTGAAACCAAAAAGCCAAGAAACTTCCCGAAACCAACTCCAAAAGCGCATTTTTCAGGATTGAGCTTCATGTTTTATTTTCTCATAATATCAAATGTCTCTTGTAGATGAGCCAAATGATCTCCTACATTAAGAGACTTAACCAACATATCATCAATATAAACTTTCATGGTTTTACCAATTTTACCTTCGAATATCTTATTAACGAGCCTTTAGTAAGTGGCTCCAACATTCTTAAGCCCAAAAGGCATCACATTATAGTAATATGTGCCAAAATTTTTGATAAGCGAAGTTTTTTCTTGATCTTCTGGGTGCATCCTAATTTTATTATACCGGAATACGCATCAAGAAAGCTTATCAGTTCATTCTCAGCCATAACATCGATCATTTGGTCAATGTTTGACAACGGGAAAGAATCCTTACGGTGTGGCTTATTTAAATCTTTTTAATGTATACACATCATAAATTTATTGTTCCACTACATTGGCTAACAAATCGGGATAATTTACCTCTTGCATTGAACCAATATTCAATAACCGAGTGACCTCTTCTTTAACAAACATGTTTCTGACCTCAGCTGTCTGTCATTTCTTCTGCTTTACAGGAGGGAAGTTAGGATCCGAATATAATTTGTGGACAACCATTTCCACCAGAATACATGTCATACCTGAGTGAGACCAAGCAAAATAATCGATGTTAGTTTTAAGAAAACCTATGTCTTAGTTCAGGGCTTAACCCCGTTCACGAATGAAACTTCCTTCCTAAGAACTGTGTGAACAAAGCAACTTGTTCGAGATCCTTTGCTATTGAATTCGATACTTAATAGGAATCCGATGACTCATCTTCCCCATTACCTTCAATCAGGATGGAAGAGGGCACCAAACCCTATAGTTGTTATTTGCTTGTTCCTTATGCCTTGCTATTGTACAAGATAACTACATTCATTTCTCTTGCAGCTGGTTGATCTCTTCTAATCTATTTGATCACATCTAGTTTGGGGAACTCGAACAGTTGATGGTAAGTCAATGGAACAACCTTCATTTTAGGAATTTATGGCCTTCCAAAGATCACGTTGTATCCCATATTGCCATCTACCACTTCGAACAAAGTGGTATTTGTTACACCTTCAACATGCATGGGTAGTAAAATCTCTTCTCGGGTCGTTTAAACTTGTTAGGTTAAACCTGACCAGAAGCTTTGTTGCCGGAACTATGTTCCCAGTAAACTTTGCTTGTTCCAAAACTCTCTGTTGAATGATATTAGTTGAACTACCTAGATCAACCACCACACATTTAATTTTAAAATCTAAAACATTAACCGATATTACCAGATTATCGTTGTATGGTAAAACAAGGCCATCAGCATCTTTTTTCGATGGTGATTTATTCATCTTCTGATGCTTCTCAGATCCTCTTGCTATGATTTACCGATATCTTTGTCTTCTTTGCTGCTGAAAATGTCACTCCATTTACTTCATCACAACCAAAGATCATGTTTATCATTAGGCGAGGTGACCCTACAACCGATTTGGCTGGTTCTCCAACATCTCGATCCTCCCTGTAATTACTTTTGGCCTGATTACTTAGAAATTCTCTAAGGTAACAATTGTTTAATAACACTGCAATCTCTCCACGAAGGTGCCAGTAGTCCTCAGTCCTATGGCCATGCATTCCACGGAATTCACACCATAGATTAGGATTCCTTTGACTAGAATCCGATCGAATTGGTTTCGGAAATCTAGCCTCCTTAATGTTTCTCATAGTCGAAACTAGTTCTACTATCCTGATATTGAAGTTGTAATTGGATAACCGGGAGTATGTTGAGTCCGGTACCCTGATTGTTCCTTCTCTTGTAAAGCTCTGCTACTCTGACCACGATATGTCCTTCTATCAGAAACAAATTTGTCCAATAATTGAAATCCTTTATATCCATGCCCATCAACTCTTTTGTAAGGATGAAAATGACTCATGGAAGACCTATGGTTTGTATCGATATCAGTTTTGAACTTTTCCTGATTTAAATCGCGATTGTGACCCTTGGATGACACCAAAGAGCTCAGTTGGTCATCTTTAATTATGTTTTTTGATTCATAATGGTTGCGGACGTCTTCCAATGTAGTTTTCTAAAATTCTAACAAGCTTTCCTTCAATATACTGGAGGCATCAAAGCTTAGTGGATTGAGACCTTTGGTGAACGCTTCAATTTCCCACGCATCCGGTATTGCCGAAAACAATATCCTCTCCTTTTGAAATCGGATTACGAACTCACACAACTGTTCAGACTCTCCTTGAGCGATTCTAAATATGTCTACTTTCCTAACTTGGACTTTCCTTTCCTAGCATGAGCTTTAATAAAAGAATCTGCAAGCATTTCAAACAATTTAATCGAATTCTCAAGAAAAAGAGAACATCGTGTTAAAGAACCCTTCATTAGAGTTTCGCCAAATTTCTCTAACAAGACAGATTCAATCTCGTACGGGCCCAATTCATTTCCCTTTACCGCTATGGTGTAAGTTATGATATGCTCTTGTGGATCCAAAGTCTCATCATACTTCAGAATATCAGACATCTTGAATCTTTTTAGAATCAATTCAGGGGCCGCACTTGGTTTGAACGACAAATGTGTATACTTCTTTGAATCTTGTCCCTACAACACAAGTGGTGTAATGACCCGGCTGGTCGTTTTGAGCTCTAGCACGTCATTTAGTGGATTGAGGCCTTGAGTAGTTTTACTTTATGTATTTCGACTTGTACATGTGGTCGGAATGTAATTTTGGGAAGTTTAGAGTTGATTCTGAAGAAGAATTTTAATTTCAAAAGCTTTAAGTTGTAAGAGTTGACCAAGATTTGACTTTTGAGTAAACGACCTTGGGATCAAGATTTGAAGGTTCCAATAGGTTTGTATGGTGATTTCAGACTTGGGTGTGTGTTCGGGTTGTGTATTGGGTGCTCTGGGAGCATTTCAGCGCCTATCATGGAAAGTTGGCATTTTGGAAGTTCTAGAATTTCATAAGTTTGGTTTGAAGTGGATTTTGATGTTATCGATATTTGTTTGGTGTTACAAGCCTTGGAATAGGTTTGTATCATGATTTGTGACTTGTGCGTAAAGTTTGGCATCTTTCCGGAATGTTTAAGTGCAATTCAAATGCGTTTAACGAAGTTTGAAGATTGGAAAGTTGGAAGAAAGGTTTTTGCCGTCGATTCGTAATTGTGATGTTGTTTGATGCGATTCAAGGCTTTGAATAAGTCTGTATCGTGTCTTGAGATGTGTTGGTACATTTGGATAGGGTCCCGGGGGCCTCGGGATTGAAACAAATTAAAAGTTGATTGGAATTTGGATTTTATGAGATGCTATTGCTGCTGAAGACTGGTGTAATCGCACTTGCGGAAGGAGTGGCCGCAGGTATGGTCACGCATGTGCAAATTTGGTCAAGGAGGTGTAGGAGCGCAAGTGCGAGGAAGATGTCGCATCTGCAAAATTGCAGATGTGAGAAGGGGGCGTAGAAGCTGTGCTGGGTAAGAGGCTGTGGTTGCACAGGTGCAAGGGAATTTCCGCACCAGCGAGCTCGTAGGTGCGGGCTATTGGTCGAAGAGACGGGAAGGGGCCTTGGGCTGAAGGAGTGCAGAAGCGGACTCTTATCCGCAAAAGCGAAGTGCTGGGAGTCAGGGGTTTTTGCAGATTGCGATATTTGGACTACACCAGCGGTGATCGCTGGGTAGATGGCCTTATTAACTATGTGGGTTTTGCTCATTTTCATTTCATTTATTCCATGGGAGCCAGTCTTGGAGCGATTTTGGAGCGTCATTTCATCGTAAATCATAAGGTAAGTAATTTTTACAAGTTGTGAGTTAAATATATGAATTTGGGCTTGTAAATACATGAAAAATTGTTTAAATTTTGGGATTTTAAGAGGAAACCTATAAATTGGTATTTTTGGACTTTTACCACGAAATTGGACATGGAATTAGGAATAAATTATATTTTTGAATTCATGGTGTTATGGGTAAAGTTTATCTTCAAAAGAAATTTGAAATCCGGGCACGTAGGCCCGAGGGTTGACTTTATTGACTTTTCGAGCGGAGTTGGGAAGTATTATGAATTAATTTATTATGATATTGGAGTATATTTTTATTTGCTTCCGTAATTGTTTGATCAATTTCGAAACGTTTGGATTGGAATTGAGTGTTAGAGTGGCGTTAGAGCCAGTTGTGGAACTTCGGAGCGAGGTAAGTCTCCTGTCTAACATTGTGAGGGGGAAGCTAATCCCCTAGGTGATTAATTGTTATGTGCTATTAGTTATGGGTCCAACATATGCAGGAAGTGACGAGAGTCTGTACGTAGCTAAAACATGTTTATGTCCGGGTAGACTTAGGACAGTACCATGTAACATTTGAAATATTTGAATTTATTTTGCTGGCTTAATTAATGAAAATTATAATTGAACTTGATTTAGAAATACATACATATATATTAGGCCGAGCTTTATTACCTTGGGTCGTTGGCAAGTTATTTGAGGAACAATAAAGGTTATACTCACCTTGTGTTCCTATAATGTATCGTAAGCTCGTGTCCCGTAATTCGATAATTCTTTTTTGCTCACTACTATTGTCGTACTCTTATCTATTTATGATTTACCATATTAATTTATTGGACCACTAGTAAGTATCAATGTCGGTTCCTCGTCACTACTTCTCCGAGGTTAGACTAGATACTTACTGATATGCGTTGATTTACGTACTCATGCTGCACTTTTGCACTAAATGTGCGGGATCTGACAGATTCATTTGGTGATCATCTTAACGCGTAGGCGCAGCTGTTGATAAAACTTTATGCGAGCTGCATTTCAGGCTATGCATCGCAGTCCATAGAGTCCCAATCATACTATTTATTTTATCCTATCTCATTTACATTCTAGACAAATGTTGTATTATTATTGTACGCCTTAGTAAATGCTCATGCATCTGTGACACTAGGTTTTGAGGGTTCCAACTGGATGTTCATTATTGTAGATCACGTAATTATTGTTGTTTCACCTTTTAAATTTATATTTTTATGGAAATTGTTAAATAAAATCACGAGTTTTCTACAAGTACAAAATTTAAATCTATTTATCTAATGAGACTTATGATTTCAAAAATAATAAAATGAGTAGCTAAGTAAATTAATCACCATTGGCTTGCCTGACAGTGGCGTTAGGCGACATCACGACCTTTAGTGGATTTTGGGTTGTGATAGCTTGGTATCAGAGTGTTAGGTTCACTTAGGTTTCACGATTCATGAGCAAGTCTAGTAGAGTCTTGCAGATCGGTACAAAGACATTTGTACTTATTTTTGAGAGGCTACCGGGCTGTTAGGAGCACTTCTCTTCCTGATTCCTCTTTGTGCGATTTGTCCTTTGAAGCTTATGCCTTCATTTCCTTACTCAATCTTATGCGACGTGGAGTGCTTTCCTTTGTGATCCTCAAGGCATTGTGTTACTTTGCTTTCAATGAACTGCCTCCTATTATCGCATGTTATCTCGAAAGGAATCCCGAATCGGCACATAATGTAATCCCAGACGAAGTCAATGCCTTCTTTTCCTCTTATCTTCTCGAAGGCCTGCGCTTCCACCCATTTTGAGAAACAGTCAGTCATAAATAAAATGAATTTAGCTTTACCTGGCGCCGTTGGTGTCGCAATCCCTTTTTTTCCTCCACAGAGAGAAGTCTGGGTTTCGACATTCATAGGGGTAATAACTTATTCCCTTTTGGGATTTGAGTATTTTGAAGAGTCGTCACCTAACGGATTATGGTGCGTTAGGGCACCTAGAGCAATTAACTCTTAGACTAGTTTGCATTACCAGAGATTTAGGGTAAGGGCTCGAAATAACCTTGAGGGGAAGGTGTTAGGCACCCCTATCGGTCCACAATGGTGGGTCCCAGCTGAACTTATACTTATGTGAATTAGTCTTTTTAACGAATAAATAGTCTAAACACATACTTGCAAATAAAGGCATGTTTTGGCATTTTAAGCACATGTATGATTTAAGTAATGAAACAAAGGGAAAAGACTGAACAAGTGGCACATATATAAAGGAAAGTAAAATCTATTTAAACAACGGGTTGGGAAAGAGGGGCCCTAGGGTGGTTAGCCTATAGGATAATACCCACACAATGCCCGGTAAACACTCCTCAACGAGGGGCTACATGTGACATTAGCGTGTAGTCATCATATTCATTACTACCCAATTCCCTCCCTTGGTCATAGCCTAAAGCGTTCTAGCAACCTTGAATGATATCCTATGCGTGCACTACCCGTCCCTTCCTTGTGGCCCTGGAGGTATTTAGGACCTCTAATTTTAGGTAGTTCTAGACCATCCTAAAGTTTTAAAGGATAAAAGTCTAGGCATCAATCAAAAACAATTAGGACTGCACTTACAAGAAGAACAAATAAAGGCTCACAATTTACCTCCACAACCATAACAAACAAGTGCACGTCTCAAATAATAGTTTCAAGTATTTAAGAGAAAACCCTAAAACATGATATATAAGTGAGCAGAAAGTATACAACATTGAATTAGGACTGAAGTGTCAAAGACCTATTCAACTTGCCTACTGTTTTTAGACCTGTGAATGTGAGTAGTTTTAAAGAGCAGTTTTATAGTTATAGAGTTTTAATCGCCCTGCAGGCTTGCCTAAGCATAATATTGATGTCCTATGAGCATTATATCTATATTGATTAGGAATGCAGTAAAATAGTGATCAATTTTAAACGGAGAACTTGAGATCCTATAGATATGCTTTCTAACGGTATTAATTAAGACATCGTTGAAACTTATTAAGGAAGTGTACAGATTAGTTAATTAAACCAATTTAGAATAACACACATGAATTAAAAGAGTTTTCTGATAACCTGTACTGGTTTGAGTGGAAAACAATTTGAGAAAATATGAAGAACATGTTGGGATCAGAGAGCAAGTCACAGAACATACAGTTTCAGAACAGACTTCACACAAGGGAAAAGGGTAGGGGAACACCTAGAATGCACCTTAGTGATGGCAAACAAATACACATATTGCAGTTGCAAAATTAAGTTGAGAACACAGGTCTTAGACACAAATAGGATCTCATGGGTGAAGTAGAGCAAGTTAAACTTATATGTACAAACTAGATAAACACTTCATGAAACATTCAAGATTTTAAAAATACTAATCAAATACAAAACAAGCAGAATCTAGACATGCTGGGTGAAACAGTAAACATACAATGCACCTTAGCCATACTAGTGAACAAGTTATCTAAAGCAGTATTGGCATGCTAAACAATGTACTAGTTATAGCTTCTAACAGAACAGATTTAAACATGATATGTGATACAGTAATCTAGGCATGCTGACTGCATATTGAATAGAGTATCAACTAGAACTGGAATTTACAACTAATGAACTGCAGCAACCAAGAAACACATAGTTTTTAGAATGTGAATTGAATCAGGACATACCAGTTAAGGAGAGAATATAGAGTATAGTGCAAAGATGATGCAAGTAGGCAGCCTTGGCTTACAGCTGGCTGGATTAGTAAGAATTGCAAGTAACAGAAGAGAATAGGGAGCTTTTGAGAGTGTGAGAGTGTAGATGAACTATTATGTCCGTGTGTCGAAGTGAGGATTAAAGGAGAGCATATATAGCAGTTAAGAATAAAGAAAAATAAGGTAAAGGGAATCAACCCTTCTGCAATTAAGGAAGCCTCATAATCAATTATACATCGGTTAGTATAATTTTCCATTAATTAAGGGTAATCAACAAACAGAAAGGTAGCACACATTTAAGGAAAGAAAACCAAACGAGCAATTAGGGGTAAATAGATAGCATTTTAATTAAGGAAATGATTGGTAAAAAATAAATAAATCATGGTTAATCGAACAAGGTAAGAAAGATACTCATGATTGTAAATAAAGGAAATAGTAAGGAATAGGTCTTAACAAAGCAAGCGGATAAATCAAGAATCCAAATCAATTACTAATTTAAGGAGAAAAGTATAGGTTTACCATGAATAGGTAAAAAATGAACATAGACATACATAATCAGTAGACGAGTCGAACCAAGAATATCAGTAGAGGCACATTAGGATCAAAAGACATTGAATTAGGCTAAGAAGAATCACAGAAATCAAAGCATAGGACAAAATCAGTACCCAAGTAATCTAGAGAAACTCAAAATACAAACAATAATGTCGAAAAATAAGGGCTTATGGCATAAAAAAATTAGGGTCAAAGCAATCTTCATGAAATCGGTCAAATCACACAAGAAAAAAAAGATTAAACACTCAAAAATCATTAAACATTTTTGAGAAAGAAATTTCGGGAAACCCTAGTCGTAGAAGTCAAAAACATGAAGTATTATAGTGCTTAAAATCAGTCAGTATTAGAGGAATAAGAGAAACTTAAAGAAAAACCACAGGAACTCGAAAACATTTTCAAGTATGCAGAGATTCAAATAGTAGATAGAAAAGAAACCAAGATATCAATTGACAGTAAAGAAACAAGATATCTTTAAATCAAAGTCATGGAATAACTCAGAACCCTTCCAAATGTACAAAGATCAGATCGATTCATGTCCAAAGATTAGGGTTTTGAGGAGAAAATGGAGGGGTAAAGAAAACCTGGTTTGAACTCGCAAACCATGGACGAACCCTTGAAGAGCTTTGAACGCGATCTGGACTAGATCTCTTTGAATTCCTTCCAAAAACACATAATCAAACAACCAAGGGGATAAGAGACAAGTAGAGGCTTCGTACAACCATAAGATGCCATAGATCGGACAAGGATTAAAGGATTAGAGCTTGGTTTTGGGTGACGGCGATTGGAGATTAGGGTTAGGTTTCAGAGAGAACCAGAGATGATGGGATTCAAGGGCAGCCATATGTGAGAAATGACTTGGGTTTGGGGGTCATTTGGTTTAATTTTGGAAAGGGGGACCCTGGACCGTTGATCAAAATGATCAACGGCCAGGATTTGGCCGGGTATCAGGTTGGGGCAAGTGGGGTATCGGGCCTGGGCTGGTTTATAAGGAATTTGGGGCTAGTTAATATGATAGGTTTTAAAATTGGGCTGGGTATTAGGATCAGAATTGAATAAAAATAGGGCCAGATTTTAAATAGCCAATTTTAATAACTAAATAATTTATAAAAATAACAAAATGAGTACCAAAAATATCTTTGTACACTAAAATAATTTAAAAATAGTTATTTAACATTTTAAAAATATAAAAGACCATTTTATGCATAAATAATGTAATTATACGTTAACATGAGCTATTATTGCAAAGATGCGCAATTTAGCCAAAAAATGTAAATGCAATTATAAAAAATGCACCAAAATTATTTAAACAATTATGATGGATAAATAATGAATTTAAATGATTGAATCATCACAAAAGTAATTTGAAGGATAATTATTGGATATTTTATAAATAAAAAAGGAGAAATAAATTTATTTGGAGCTTTTAAAATTGTAGAAAAATTATAAAAATGCTTATTCATGCTTATAACTGCATAACTTCTATTTGAAAGTATAAATAGGTATTAAAAAATATATTAGGAAAAATTGGGTATGAACAGCTGCCCCTCTTTATCCAGGAAGGATGAAAGAGTTTTCGGGGAAAGAAATGATGGCCAATTTTGACTGGACGGAGTGTTTTGAAAGGCAGAGGCCGGACTCTAGTCTTGAGTTGCCTACATGTCCCTGGTCTTACAGGAATCAGGCCATGTGTAGTTCTGGATTCATTGGTGAAATATACTGATGAAGTCATTGCAAGAACGGACACGAGATGCAAGAGCGACTATAGGGAGGGGTTAAAGTTTGAGACAGTTGAAGGAACTGGAGCGAGGTCGCTCCTTCTAGGATAGCGGTTACTTGCTGGTCACCTGCAGATGAAAAGATGTTGCCAACATGTATTTGCATGAAAATTTAAACATGATGCAGATTCCCTTTGGACCATGAAGGTTGTCTTTGGACGATTAAAGATGACGTGCTTGGACCATGACGTCCTGGGCCATGAAGAGTATGATAAGGGATTCACGGACCATGAAATAATGTTCTCGGGCCATGAAGATGGTGCCTCCGAACCACGACGCCTTTGAATAATGATATTCAAATTTGAGGAATCCTCAGGCTATGTAATGGTGTCTTCTGGCTTTGAGGATGATGCCTTTTAGACTATGACACCTTTGTATAGGTTGGCGATATTTCAGCCCATGAGGTGCAACAATATGATTCTATCAAGAAAATGCTTAGTTTTGTGAAATAAAGGGCAAAGCTTAGCCCAATTAAAAAGCAAATAAATAGTACTAGAAATAGAGCAATATATATGCAAAGAGGGACAGTGCCTGGTCCCATGCGAATGTGGAGCAAGGATTAGCCTCATGCATATATGGAGGGAGGTATTAGCCTTATGCAAGTATGGAGGCAGGGATTAGCCTCATCCAGATATGGAGGCAAGGATTAGCCTCATGCAGATATGGAGACAGGGTTTAGCCTCATGCAGATATGGAGGCAGGGATTAGCCTCATGTAATTATGGAGGCAGGGATTAACCACATGCAGTTATGGAGGCAGGGATTTGTCTCATGCAAATATGGAGGCAAGGATTAGCCTCGTGCAATTATGGAGGCAGTGATTAGCCTCACGCAAGTATGGAGGTAGGGATTAGCCTCATACAATTATGGAGGCAGGGATTAGCCTCATGTAGGTATGAAGATAGGGATTAGCCTCATGAAATTATGGAGGCAGGGATTAGCCTCCTACAGGTATGGAGGTAGGGATTAGCCTCAATCAAACATGGAGGCAAGGATTATCCTCATGCAATTATGGAGGTAGGGATTAGCCTCATGCAGTTATGGAGGCAGGGATTAGCCTCATGCAATTATGGAGGCAGGGATTAGTCTCATGTATATCAGGGAGGCAGGGATTATCCTAATTTAATTATGGAGGCAAAGATTAGCCTCATGTAATTATGGAGGCAGGGATTAGCCTCATGCAGATAGGGGAGGCAGGGATTAGCCTCATAAAAATATGGAGGCAAGGATTAGCCTCATGCAAGTATGCGGGACAAGGCTTGGTCCCATGCAAAGAGCGAGTTGCAAATAAGAGCAGTGTATGTCTTAGCTGGAGATATATTCGGTGTCTGAAGGCCTGATTGATAGTGATCTTGTTACGTTTATATATTTGCGGACGCTATTGCTACATTAGATGTTCCTGCATTCAAAGAAAAATTGTAAGTTTTTTTGAGGGGAGGTTGGCTCGTGGTTCTGTCCGCTGGTCTTGCTTTACTCTGTTCCGGAGGCCTTTTCGAGTTTCCCCAGGTAACACCTGGCTGTTACAGAAATAAAGTTTTCGAAAATATACAATTATTGGTAAAAAATAGAGTCATTTTAGAAACACATTGATATATCAAGTGGTTCTTAGATGAACTGGTGATTGTAACACATTTCAAAGACATTGCAGCTCTCTTTTGTTAGAATTTTGAGGGTCCTCCTCAATATTCTGCCCCAGTTTGGTAGATGACTTGTCGACCGTTTGAGGGTAATGAGCCTTGTTGAACCTTTTCCAGAATTTTGAGAATTTTTCTCAAAATTCTGTCCCAGTTTCTTAATGATTTTTGATCGTTTGACATATGTTGGTGTTGGCTGGACTTGCTCCGGAATTTTTAGGGTCCTCCTCCAAATTTTGCCCCAGTTTCGAATCTTGGGGGGAAATGAAAATTTTATTATGATATGACCGAACCCATAAGGCTGCCTACTTATCCCCTCTTACACGGGAATCAGGTCAAGCGCAGTTTAATTACATCAGATAAGGAAATCTAAATAGTCTAAGCATAGTATCTTTTGATTGTGTCTGAGTTGAATGGTTTTGGCCAGATTTCTCCGTCCATCTCTGCAAGTATGAGTGCTCCTCCTGTTAGTACCCTATGAACCATGTACGGACATTGCCAGTTGGGAGAGAATTTCCCCTTGGCTTCATCTTGGTGTGGGGAGATCTTCTTTAATACCAACCATCCTGGTGCGAACCATCTTGGTTTGACCCTTTTGTTGAAAGCTTTGGACATTCTATTCTGATAAAGCTGACCATGACATACTGCGTTTATCCTTTTTCCATCTATGAGGGCTAATTGTTCATAACGGCTCCTTATCCATTCTGCATCGCTGAGTTCAGCTTCCTGTATGAATCTTAAAGAAGGAATCTCTACCTCGGCTGGAATGACAACCTCGGCACCATAAACCAACATGTAGGGAGTTGCCCCGATTGATGTGTGAACTGTAGTGCGGTATTCCAATAATGAAAAAGGCTGCTTCTCGTGCCACTGTTTGTGGTTTTCTACCATTTTCCTTAGTATCTTCTTGATGTTTTTGTTGGCGGCTTCTACGACTCCGTTCATCTAAGGTCTGTAGGCTATGGAATTTTTGTGCTTGATTTTGGAAGTTTCATACATGGCTTTCATCAGATCACTGTTGAGATTGGCGGCATTATCTGTAACAATGGACTCGGGAACTTCGAATCGGCAAACAATACGATCTTTGACAAAATCTACGACGACTTTCTTGGTTACAACTTTGTAAGATGCAGCCTCTACCCATTTTGTGAAGTAATCAATGGCCAGTATAATAAACGTGTGCCCATTTGAAGCAGTGGGCTTGATCGGACTGATGACATCCATTCCCAGGCAGGGAAAGGCCAAGGTGTTCTTTTTGCATTGAGCTCATTCGGCGACACTTTTATCATATCGGCGTGTACCTGGCATTGGAAGGATTTGAGGACATACTGGATGCAATTTGTCTCCATGGTCATCCAAAAGTAACCGGCCCTAAGTATCTTCTTAGCCAAGACAAAACCATTCATGTGCGGGCCAAGTCCCAGCATGTATATCCTCAAGCAGTTTAGAAGCTTCCTTTGCGTCGACACATCTAAGCAATCCCAAATTAGAAGTTCTTCTGTATAGATTTCTTCTGCTGTGGAAGAAGTGATTGGACAGTCTCCGGAGTGTGTATTTCTGAGTGTGAATTGCATGCTCCGGATATTCTCCCTTTGACAAATACTCCCTGATGTCATCGAACCAAGGTTTTCCATCTGTTTCTTCTTCTATATGAGCACAATATGCCGGCTAATTATGGATCCTCACCGGAATGGGCTCAATATAATTCTTATCTGGATGTTGTATCATAGATGACAAGGTGGCCAATGTATCAGCAAACTCATCCTAAATTCTGGGCACATATCGGAATTCTATCTTTGTGAACCTCTTTCTGAATTCCTGCACATGGTGCAGATATGGCAATATCTTGGAATTCTTAGTGTCCCACTCTCCTTATAACTGGTGCACAAGCAAATCTAAATCACCGATTACCAGAAACTCCTAAATGTTCATGTCGATTGCCGTGTTGAGCCCTAGTATGTAGGCTGCATACTCTACCATGTTGTTGGTGCAGGAAAATCTGAGTTTAGCTGATACCGAATAATGTTGACCCGTTTTTTGATACCAAAATTTCTCCAATGCCCCCTCCTTTGAAATTAGCGCCTCTGTCAAAGAACATCCTCCAACCATCGTATGCTTCGGTAATGTCTTCTCGTACGAATGACACTTCTTCATCAGGAAAATATATTTTCAAGGGTTTGTATTCTCCTCCCATCAGATTTTCAGTAAGATGGTCTGCCAATGCCTGTCCTTTGACCTCCTTTTGATTTACACAGATGATATCGAACTCACTCAATAGTATCTGCCACTTGGCTAACTTTCCAGTTGGCATGGGTTTCTGAAATATGTACCTCAAAGGATCCATCCTGGATATAAGGTATGTAGTGTTGGCACAAAAGTAATGCCTCAATTTCTGAGTTGTCCAGGTCAAAGCACAACAAGTGCATTCCAACAGAGAGTACCGTGCTTTGTAAGGTGTGAACTTCTTACTCAAGTAATATATGGCTTGCTCCTTTATTCCCGTCTCGTTATGTTGTCAAGAACACATCCGAAGGCCCCATCCAAAATAGATAGATAGAGTAACAAAGGTCGTCCTAGTTCCGGCGGGACCAGAAAAGGTGGTGTGGATAGGTACTCCTTGATCTTGTTAAAAGCTTTTTTGACAATCCTCGGTCAAACTTGTCTCAGTATCTTTTCTTAGCATCTTGAAGATAGGTTCACATATGACTGTGGACTGTGCTATGAAGCGACTGATATAATTGAGACGTCCTAGGAAGCTCATCACATCCTTTTTGCTCCTAGGTGGCGGTAACTTCTAAATAGCTTTGACTTTAGACGGATCCAGCTCAATCCCTCGATGACTAACAATGAATGCTAGTAACTTTCCTACGGGAACCCCAAGTGCACATTTTGCGGTGTTCAGCTTTAAGTTGTACCTCCTTATCCAGTCAAAGAACTTCCTCAAGTCCGCTATATGATCTGCGGCCCTCTTGGATTTGATAATGACGTCGTCTACACACACCTCTATCTCCTTGTGTATCATATCATGGAAGTGGTTGTCATGGCTCTCATGTAGGTAGCCCCAATATTCTTTAGAGTAAACGACATCATCTTGTAGCAGTATACCCCTTAAGGTATGATGAAAGTTATTTTCTCCACGTTTTCTTCATCCATCCAGATCTGGTGATAACCCGTGAAGCAATCTACAAAGGATTGGATTTCATGCTTAGTGCATTTGTCGATAAAAATGTGTATGTTTGGTAGTGGAAAGTCGTCCTTAGGACTTGCTCTGTTTAAATCTCGATAGTCAACGCATACTCTAACTTTTCCATCTTTCTTCAGTACTGGCACAATGTTAGCTAACCAGGTAGGATACTCAAAGACCCTGAGGACTTTGGCTTTGATTTGCTTGGTTACCTCCTCCTTGATTTTCAGGCTCATATCTGGCTTTAATTTTCTGAGTTTCTGCTTCACTGGTAGACCCATGAGATTAGTAGGCGGCTTGTGAGCCACTATGGATGTGCACAAACCGGTCATGTCATTATATGGCCATGCGAAGTTGTCCTCATACTCTTTTTGGAAATGTATGTACTCTCTCTTCTCTGTTGGTGACAAGTAAATGTTGATGCAAGTCTCCTTGACGGTCTCGGGGTCCCCCAAATTTACTGCTTTGGTTTCGTCCAGATTGGACTTGGGCTTATTCTCAAAGTTTTCAACTTCCCTAACAACTTCCTCGGGTATCTCATCTTCTTCATCTGATCACTTTTCTCACGTTGCGTTTTGTCATTACATGTCACAGTCATCGGTTCATCAGGAAAAGTAATAATAACGCTGTACAAAGAAAAATGTATAAAACAGTAATGATTAATAAATAGCAAATGCATTTGCTTAAAAATTAAACAACATCCAAACAAGTGCTGCTTGATGAATCGAGCATTTATTTTGAAACAAGTAATTCTTTAAATAAAAATTACTGAAAATCTTAAATGTCTAGAATGGATATAGAAATAAAATCGGCCAAGCTACCTAGGGACTCGTCGGGCCCGGGATGGTCTGACGGTCTAATTCCTAAGAACAGCTCCCTTCTTCACAATTTGAATAGTGAGGCCTTCTTCCTCCTCCTCCTCCTCCTCAATTATGGCACTGCAGTTCATGTCTTCATCCTCCAAGAATAGATTCTTTAACCCAGCTAATGCTTCCTCTTCTATAGTTCCCCATATTGTATCAACTTGGTGAAAAACTTGATCTAGATGTGGCACTGGTTGCTCGAGAGGGTAATACGGTCCGCATTATGGAGGCGAACAATCATTGTATTCTTGCCATGTGTACTGATATCCGATCCCAAAGGTAGTACATTGACCCTTCAGTTGTATTGGTTTAGTGATACACTGGAGATTCTTTCCTAGCCCTTTGCTGGGCTCATACCCAGACCATGCCAATTTGCTTTCTATTTTATTGCGCCACCATTTGTCCTTCTTAACGGCATTGACACGCTCAATATGATGATAGGTTTCCCCTCTTACCTTTCTTCTATGTCCAATAGCCGGATGATTTGACTAGTGTAAATGGGGTTATTCCCATCTCCGTGAATGATCACCTCCTGACGATTACTTTCACACTTCACGGGTTGATATAGTGTTGAAGGCACGGCCCTAGCGGCATGTATCCATGGTCGGCCTAATAGAAGATTATATGAGGTTGGTATGTCGAGCACCTAAAACTCGACGTCAAACCAAGTTGGCCCCATCTGCAAGCAAAGGTTAATTTCCCAGATCGTGGCCCTTTGAGACCCATCGAAAGCTTTCACGTTCATGCTTCTTACCTGTATTTCATGAAAACCTTTGTCCAACCTTTTCACTGTATTTCATGAAAACCTTTGTCCAACCTTTTCAGAGTGTCCAACGGACAAATATTGAGGCTCAAACCTCCGTCAACCAGGACCCTGGCAATGAATTTGTCTTCAAATTGCATTGTGATATGCAATGCTCAATTGTGATTCAACCCCTCAAGCGGTAGCTCATCTTCATGCAAGATGATCTTATGACTTTCCAGTACCTGCCCTACAAGATTGGCCATTTCTCCGCCAGTGATGTTATTGGGTACATAAGCCTCGCTCAACACTTTTATTAAAGTGTTCTTGTGCGCCTTTGAATTTTGCAACAGTGACAAGATGGATATCTGAGCTGGGGGGGTGTTCAAATGGTCAATGATGGAATACTCCTTTGCTTGTACTTTTCTCCATAGGTCATCTGGCCCTATTTCAATTACAGGCTTCCTGGTAGTGGCATCCTTACTTGGTCCTCCCAAGTGTTCAGGTGTATAGACTCTACTAGTCCTAGTCATTCCTTTGGCAGCATCAGATTCCTCTATCTTTGCCTTTCCCTTTCGCCTAGCCTCGGCAACATAATCGCAGGGCATTGCTTTTGAGTCGAAAGGAGGTGCGGTTGATACTATCACTGTGAAAGGTGTGACCACTTCTACTTCAAATGGAGCGGGGGTAGCCGCAGGTGGAGCTACCTCAACCTCAAATGGAACCAGTGCAGCTACCTTAACCTCGATTAGTGACTGAGTTTGTACCACAATAGGAGTAAGTGTGACGGCAACCTTAAGGTCATCACCTTCTCGAATAAGCCCAATCGACCGCTCAGGGTCCCACTCTTCGTTCGTCTCTATCATATGTACCCAACCACCTGTATGATCATGGAGGGGTTTTTTGCGGATATTAGGTGTGGTTTCCTTCGCCTGTATGACCTTGTTGTCAATTAGCGTCTCGATCTTATCCTTCAATGTTTGACACTCATCAGTGGTGTGCCCCTTCATATCAGAATGACATGCACAAGTTTCGATTGGATTGACCCATTGCGATGAATTCTCTAATGCCATAGCAGGAATGGGGTGACATAACTAGCAGCTTTCAACCTTTCATATAGTTGGTCGATTGGTTCAGCAATGGTGGTGTATTGTCTGGGTGGCTGCAGTTGAAATTGGGTCTTGGTCTTGGAAAGTTTTGGCGAGTTGGAGGTGATTATAAATGGGATGGTTGGGAGTTATAGGTGTGATGGACAGTGGCTGGTTGGGAATATCTGGGAGATGAGGGTTGATATGTGGGCGGTGGTGCTTGGTATGCGAGCAAAGCTATTTGATAAATGGGTGGAGGTGTTTGATATGCGAGTGGAGGTGTTTGATAGGTAAGTGGATATTTCGGGCCCTAAGCCACCATCACTGCTTCAACATCTCTCTTCTTCGATATGCCATCTGATTGTAATGCCTTATTTGTGGCATGTAATGCCTCAAAATTAGTTACCATTCTGCTTTTGATGCCCTTCTCAATTCTTTCTTCGAGTTTGATAATATAAAAGAATTTATTATTTTCAATAACCATCAACCTTTCATAATATTGCGGATCCTGTGCTCTGATGAAGAACTTGTTCATTTGTTCCTCGTCCAAAGATGGCCTGACCTTGGCCGCTTCCAACCTCCAACGAGTTGCATACTCACGGAAAGTCTCGGTAGGCTTCTTCTTAAGATTCTGGATGTAGAAAATATCTGGTGCATTTTCTGTGTTGAACCTTAACCGGTCCATGAAATCGGACGTCATACTCACGTAATTGGACCATTTTTTAGGATCGTGGCTGATGTACCAGGACAAGGCATCTCCAGTAAGACTCCTCATAAAGAGTTTCATCTGGATTTTTTCATCCTTTCCGATCCCGACAAGCTTGTCACAATAGGTCCTTAAATGAACCTTGGGATCACTTGTACAATCAAACATCTCGAACTTGGGAGGTTTATACCCTTCTGGCAGCTCCACTTCTGGCTGTATGCATAGGTCTTCATAGTTAAACCCTTCTATTCCTTTGTCGCCTTCGAAACACTGAACTTGAATCGTCAATTTCTTGAGTTCTTCAGCCATGTTTTTAATGAACAGGTACTTCTAGGTAGATTTCACTGTATAGGAGATTGGTTGGATAGAGTGAGGTACAATTTCCACATATATATGGTTGCTTTGATGGGTGCCAAGGACTTGGGTGTAATGATGGTCATTGGTTGAGTTTTGAGGATCGGGAATAAGTTATGGTGTATTTTGGGGAGTGTGGTAAGTGGTGGTATGTGGGTACTGAATCGGTTGATGGTGATGTTGTGGCGGAGTTGGTACTGGTAAGGGATTGAGATTTTGGGGTGGGGTTGCGTATTGATCCGGTGAAAGAGGATTTTGTGTGTTTTGGGGAGGTGTTGGGTTCTTTGTGTTTTGTTGGTCGGGGACATTCTGGGTGAGTGACAAGTTTACCAAGTTGCGAGCCTGCTCAAGTTCTCCTTGTAATTCCGATATCTTCTGTTCCAGTCTCAAGACTAGATCATTTGGTGCCGGAGTACTCCATCCATCTAAAGTTTCTACGTTCTCAACATTCTCATTTCGAATACCACTTATGTCGTCCATTTTTTGCTTTTCCTCTGCCTTTTGTATTGCTTGGAGGAGGAGGAGGCGGAGGGCCTCTAGATCTGGTATGATACGCTGATGAGGCCAGTATGAGCGAACCAACCTTATGGGATGGAACTAAATAATAAAGAAAAAATAAAAAGGTAGACAAGTTAGTGAGGATTCTAAAATACTTGCAGTATTTAAACACATATTGCGGGAATGTAAATTCATGTCCTAATTTGGGAGCCTCGTTGTGCCCGAGGTAGGCCTAGCAACAAGTAAATTTGATGAACTTTTTAGATGCTAGTAAATGCTTTATTTCATAATGTGAAAATAGACGAATCCCAAAACGACACTAAGACAATAGAAAATCAAGTCACTATTGGAACTTGGCCTTATTACATTTAGGAAAGCAAATAAATCTAGCCTACTTGGTCCCAGAAGGACCTTCCTCATATTCGATCTTCTTGACTCCATAGTACAGGTTCCCCAGCTCGCGCGGACCCAGAGCAGGTAGGCTCTGGCCAGATGTCCTCCTTCACTTCCTTCAGCATTCTGGCAATCCTTAATCCTCTTTATGACTTTACCCTCCAACTCCACTAATCCTTGCTCCAGGTATTCCAACTTTCTATTGGAAGTGATAGACATCTTTTTCCACTCTCCAATTAATCTCATGTATTTCTCAATGCTCATTATCAGAGTCATGGACCCTCTTGTGCAGCATGTTGCATTTGACTTGAGCCTCAACTTCTTCATCTATGATCCTATTCCCTTGATCAGCCCCTGGCATCACCATTCCCTTCAGATTGTCTTCTAACCATGCCGGGTAGAGAGGTTCACACCCTATATAATACCTATCTGGCTCGATGGTGTTCTTTTCCACGATGATGTTGTAGTGCCACATGTGATGAGCTTGGCATTTGTAAGGAACATCGTCATTCTAAAAGTCAGCTCTAAAATGGCTCATCTTGGCAATCCTGGGTACAACCTGTTTCCTGCCTGCCTGCCTCACAACTCGGATAGGGACATAAGGGTATATCCCTCTCAAGCTGAACAACACCAAGTGTGGAGCGTCCCTGGATCTGATGATGAATTCGTCTGTTGGGAACCGTTCAAACATTAATTGTACCTGTTCCTCAGTCAGATTGTCGAAGAACTCCACCCACTCTTTGGCACTTTCCGGCTGAAGAAACCTGTTCGGAATGTAAGTCATCCGCTTGGGGTAGTTGATGGCAATATGTTCATTCCAAGCCCTTCACGGAAATTCTTGGTGATAATGACCCTTCTGAAGATGCTTTAATAACCACAACTGCAGCAGCAAATTACAACACTCGTAATGTTTGATCCCCCTTTGACAATGTTCCAGATCCCTATAGATGTCGGCTATGATCATGGGGACTATAGTGTATGTTTGTCCGTTGATCCCTTCCATCAGAGTTTTGGCGACCATGGCCAACCTAGTGTGGATTCTTTCCTTTTTCATTGGGAACACTATCAAGCCCAAGAAGCATACGATGAACACGAACACTTTGCAGTGGGTGTGTCCTAGAGAAGTGATAGAGAGCTCGTCGAGGAAGGTATGGTAGGACTTGCTATGGCCATATCTCTCATATAAGTATTCGAAGGGTATATAGGACTTCTCCAGGCATCCCAAGTCAGCATTTTTCATCAACCCCATCATTTTAGGAACCACTTACCAGTACAGTTCTCCAGTTCCAACAGCCCAGGGCTATCCCAAGTCAATCCCACAAGTCGCCCAGTTTCCTCTAGTAGTGGAGTCATATCTATTTCACCGAAACGGAACACAGACCTTTCATAGTCCAAAAACAAAGTGGCAGTCTTGATCAACTTGTTGTTTGGCTGAATGTCTAGCAGGGAAGGCAAGTTACCCAGGTACTTTCTTACATGTTTCTTGTCACTTGAGGAAAGGTCCTCCCACCAATCTAGCAGCAATGGTTGAATGTTGCTAACCATACCGAATTTGGGGACCTTGTACCTCATTTTATGTAAAACAAAAAGGTTAGGCCCTTCTCCCCTACCAGACTCGACTATTTATTCATTCATGATTAACATATTGACATTTAGTTCTCCAAATTAATGCACAGAATGTGGTTGTATCCGTTGGGATTATGGAAACCCCGGTGGACTTTTGGATAAGGCTCGTCTTAAAGGATTATTATGTGGATAACATGTTAATCCCACTAGGTTTGACCATGATGCATGCATAATTTCAATCAGAGTAAAATTACTATAGGGGTCTAGACTGGTACCCTCAAGTGGACAACTTGAAGGGGAAAGACACGGAACTGTCGAACGCACCGCTGATCGACTAGTTTTACCACAAATATGCCTTTTCGAATTTAAAGGATGATATATGGGAAGAGCGTAGACACTCATCAAGTGCCTCTATGTTGATATTTAGCACAAGTGGAACATGAGTTGAAAACATGCTTATGCAAAAGTGATAACATATGGTCAAGTAATATACATGGTGAAAGCTTATAAAGGCAGTATTAAATAATGCGATGAAATAAACAAAAGAGAAAGGGAAGAAAAAAAAATACAAAGGAAATAGGTTAACATAGTTCGCAAATTTTTTAAACATAATTAAATGAAGCGAATAAAGGAGATAGGGAAAGAAGGTTCATGATATAGAAATTTTGATAAAATAAAGGAACGGGAAAGGGAGGTACATGAAAGAAGTCGAACAAGAAATCCAATAATCCACACAAGCAAATTTCGTTATGGTAAGAGCCTAAGTATATCACCAGCGGAGTCGCCATGCTATCGTGCCCCCTTTTTTCCCTCCGCGGAGAGAAGTTTGAAATTTATTTAAAAAACAAGAATCGGGAAAGAGGGGTCCTAGGTTGGTTAGCATACATGATCATACCCACACAATTCCCGGTAAACACTCCTCAACGAGGGGCTACACGTGACATTAGCGCGTAGAACTTTGTGTCGCGGCTGCTCCACTCTGCTGTCATCATATTCCTTACTACCCAATTCACTCCCTTGGACATAGCCTAAAGCGTTCTAGAAATCTTGAAAGATATCCTATGCGTGCACTACCCGTCCCTTCCTCGTGTCCTTGGAGGTATTTAGGACCTCTAATTTTAGGTAGTTCTAGACCATCCTAAAGTTTTAAAGGATAAAAGTCTAGGCGTAAATCAAAAACAATATGGACTGCACTTACAGGAGGAAAAAATAAAGGCTCATATTTTACCTCCACAATCATAACAAACAAGTGCACATCTCAAACAACAGTTTCAAGTATTTAAGAGAAAACCCTAAAACATGATATCTAAGTGAGCAGAAAGTATACAACATTGAATTAGGATTGAAGTGTCAAAGACCTATTCAGCTTGCCTACTGATTTTAGACATGTGAATTAAAGAAATTTTAAAGCGCAATTTTATAGTTACAGAGTTTTAATCGCCCTACAGGCTTGCCTAGGTGTAATAGTGATGTCCTATGAGCATGATATCTATATTGATTAGGAATGCAGTAAAATAGTGATCAATTTTAAAAGGACAACTTGAGATCTTATAGACATGCTTTCTAACAGTATTAATTAAGACAGCATTGAAACTTATTAAGGAAGTGTACATATTAGTTAATTAAACCAATTCAGAATAACACACATGAATTAAACTTGTTTTAAGTCCTACATGTATGATTTCTAATTGGGCATTGGGTGAAACAAACAACATTCATTTGATCAAAATGAAACTCCTATAAGCATGATTTCTATTAAAGCTGATTTTAACGACTATAGGCATGGTATCTAATTATTAAAAGCTGATTTATATACTATAGGCATGATCTCTATTATTAAAGCCATTTAGATCCTATAGACATGGTTTCTAATTGTGTGAAAGTAAAACATGCAGAATTTATTTTAAACCAAAGTAGATCCTATAGGCTTGTTATTTAACAGATCATATTTTGAATCAAAATAGGCCCTATAGGCATATTATCTACCCAATTTACCCATCATATACAACTACCCACCCTTTTTCACTAATCACCCAAATGTTTGTTTCCAATAATTATTACAGACCATGAAATGAATATGAATTACATAAATAAATAGAAGCTAAGCTATAGGGAGCCTGAAGGAGGCCCAAAACAGTCATGGTGTATCAAGCCTTCACTGATCTCAAATACCCAAAGTTCCATAGCCCAATTTATGTCTAGGTGAGAGGTCCCTATGGATCTCAAGGATCCTGGGCAGTGCTCACACCTAGACTTTTCTAAAACAAAGATTGATTATATGCTGTGTGGAAGGGCTAGCCCTGATATGCCAGAGTTCAGATCTCAAGGGTCTCAAGGCAGTACACATATCAGAGGGGCAGAACTTAGCAATCTAAGAGTAAGGTGAGAGTGCATAATGATTTGAAAGAGTTAGGTAAATGGTATAAAGAAGGACTTAGGAAAAGAGTTTTCGGAAAACCTGTACTGGTTTGAGTGGAAAACTATTTGAGAAAATATGAAGAACATGTTGGGATCAGAGAACAAGTCACAGAACATACAGTTTCAGAACAGACTTCACACAAGGGAAAAGGGTAGGGGGAACACCTAGAATGCACCTTAGTGATGGAAAACAAATATACATATTGTAGTTGCAAAGTTAAGTTGAGAACACATAGGTCTTAGACACAAACATGATCTCATGGGTGAAGTAGAGCAAGTTAAACTTAGATGTACAAAGTAGATAAACACTTCATGAAACATTCAAGGTTTTAAAAATATTAATCATATATAATACAAGCAGAATCTAGACATGCTGGGTGAGTTAGTAAACACACCATGCAGCTTAGCCATACTAGTGAACAAGTTATCTAAAACAGTATTGGCATGCTAAACAATGTACTAGTTATAGCTTCTAACAGAATAGATTTAAACATGATGGGTGATACAGTAATCTAGACATGCTGACTGCATATTGATAGAGTAGCAACTAGAACTGGAATTTACAACTAATGAACTGCAGCAACCAAGAAACACATATTTTTTGGAATGTGAATTGAATCAGGACATATCAGTTAAGGAGAGAATACAGAGTATAGGGTAGAGATGGTGCAAGTAGCCAGAATCAGTAGAAGAGTCAAACCAAGAACATCAGTAGAGGCACATTAGGATCAAAAAACATCGAATTAGGCTAAGAAGAATCACAGAAATCAAAGCATAGGACAAAATCAGTACCCAAGTAATCTAGACAAACTCAAAATCCAAACAATAATGTCAAAAAATTAGGGCTTTTAGCATAAACAAATTAGGGTTAAAGAAATCTTCATGAAATTGATCAAAACACACAAGAAACAGAAGATTAAACACTCAAAATCATTAAACATTTTTGAGAAAGAAAATTTCGGGAAACCCTAGTCATAGAAGTAAAAAACATGAAGTATTATAGTACTTAAAATCGGTCAGTAATAGAGGAATAAGAGAAAACTAAAGAAAAACCACAGGAACTCGAAAACATTTTCAAGTATGCAGAGATTCAAAGATTAGATAGCAAAGAAACCAAGATATAGTGTTAAAATCGATTGACAGTAAAGTAACAAGACATCTTTAAATCAAAGTCATGGACAAACTTAGAACCCTTCCAAATCTACAAAGATCGGACGGATTCATGTCCAAAGATTAGGGTTTTGAGGAGAAAAGGGAGGGGTAAAGAAAACCTAGTTTGAACTAGAGATTTGAACCATGGGATTTTAGTAGATATCACTCGCAAACCATGGACGAACCCTTAAAGAGCTTTTAATGAGATCTGGATCAGATCTCTTTGAGTTCCTTCCACAAAATAACATAATCAAACAACCAAGGGATAGGAGATAAGTAGAGGCTTCGTACAGCCATAGGATGCCAAAGATCGGACATGGATTAAATGATTAGTGCTTGGTTTTGGGTGACGGCGATTGGAGATTAGGGTTAGGTTTCAGAGAGAACCAGAGAAGCAGGGATTCTAGTGTGGCCGTATGTGAGAAATGACTAGGGTTTGGGGGTCGTTTGGTTTAATTTTGGAAAGGGGGACCCTGGACCATCGATCAAAATGATCAACGGCCAGGATTTGGCCGGGTATCGGGTTGCGGCAGGTGGGGTATTTGGCCTAGGCTAGTTTATAATGAATTTAGGCCTAGTTAATAGGCTAGGTTTTAAAATTAGGCTAGGTATTAGGATCAGAATTGAATAAAATTAGGGCCAGATTTTAAATAGCCAATTTTAATAACAAAATAATTTATAAAAATTATAAATGAGTGCCAAAAAAATTTTTGTACACTAAAGTGATTTAAAAATATTATTTAACATTTTAAAAATATAAAAGACCATTTTATGCATAAATAATGTAATTATACATTAACATGGGCTATTATTGCAAAGATGTGCAATTTAGCCTAAAAAAGTAAATGCAATTATAAAAAATACACCAAAAATATTTAAACAGTTATGATGGCATACATAATGAAATTTAAATGATTGAATCATCACAAAAGTAATTTGAAGGAGAATTATTGGATATTTTATAAATAAAAGAGGAGAAATAAATTGATTTGGAGCTTTAAAATTATAGAAAAATTATAAAAATGCTTATGCATGCTTATAACTGCGTAAGTGCTATTTGAAAGTGTACATATGTGTTAAGAAAATATATGAGGGAAAATTGGGTATCAACAGTTGGTAGGGGTTCGACAATGTCCATTCCCCATTTCATTAATGGCCATGGCTATAAGAACGCATGTAGCTATTCGTCGGGTTGGTGAATAATAAGGGAAAATCTCTGGCACTTGTCACACTTTCGAACGAATTCCTTAGTGTCCTTTTCCATGTTGTACCAGTAGTAGCCTACCTTGATCACCTTTCCGACCAAGGAATCGGCGCCGAAGTGATTTCCACAAGTACCCTCATGGATCTCTCGAAGTACATAGTCTGTGTCCCCCGACCCCAAACATACTGCTAGGGTGCCATCGAAGGTTCTTCTTTATAAAGTCCCGCTTTCATCGAGTGAGAACCAGGCTGCTTTGGTTCATAGGGCCCTTGATTCTTTTTGGTCCACAGGTAATTTTTCGTCTTTCAGATAATCAATGTATTTATTTCTCTAATCCCACGTTAGGCTAGTAGAATTAATCTCGGCATGACCTTCCTCGACCACTGATTTGGAGAGCTGAATAATAGCCCCGAGGAGTAGATCATCTTCTTCAACAAATGATCCCAGATTTGCGAGGGCATTGGCCTCGCTGTTCTGCTCACGAGGTATGTGGACCAGGGTCCATTCTTTGAAACGGCATAATGTGATTTGGATTTTGTCCAAATACCTTTGCATGCTATCTTTTTGAACTTTTCAACTCCCATTTACCTAGTTTACTACTAGGAGTGAATCGCATTTTGCTTCGACGGACTCAGCGCCCAGGATTTTGGCCAATTCCAGACTTGCAATCATAGCCTCATACTCGGGTTCAGTATTAGTCAATCTTGCAATTTTTATAGATTGCCTGATTATGCCACCCGTGGGCGACTTTAACACTATACCGAGCCCGAATCCTCTTACGTTTGTGGTGCCGTCGGTGAACAGGGTCCATACCCCGGAAGATGCGCCTGATTTTAGCAAGAGTTCTTTTTCTACCTAGGGCACAAGGGAGTGTGAGAAGTCGGCCATGAAGTCTGCTAGAATCTGGGACTTGATAGCCATTCAGGGTTGATACACCCACGAGTTTGATGGCCCATTTGGCTAGTTGGCCCGATAGTTCAGGCTTATGCAATACGCTTCGGAGAGGGTACGTTGTTAAAATGCATATACGGTGGCATTGAAAATAGGGTTTCAGCTTTCGCGATGCGCTTATCAATGCAAGAGCTAATTTTTCTAGGTGCGGATACCTAGTTTCGGCATCCCCTAGGGTTCGACTTACATAATAAATAGGAAATTGCGTACCTTGATCTTCTCGAACCAGCACACCACTTACCGCTATTTCGGATACGGCTAGGTATAGATACAACTTTTCATCCTCTTTTGGCATGTGGAGCAAATGCGGACTAGTCAGATACCTCTTCAGTTCCTCTAAGGTGTGTTGGCATTTTGGAGTCCACTCGAAGTTGTTTTTCTTTTTGAGTTTTAGATAAAAAAAAATGGTGATTCCTGTCCGACGACCTTGATATGAATCTTCCTAGAGTCGTTATTCGCCCCGTCAGCCGTTGCACAACTTTTACATTATTTACCATCGTGATTTCTTTGATGGCCTTGATTTTGTTGGGTTTGATCTTGATCCCCCTGTTTGATACCAAGAAGCCTAAGAATTTTCCCCAACCCACTCCGAAGGCACATTTCTCGGGGTTAAGCTTCATGTTGTAACTTCTGAGGATGTCGAATATTTCCTGCAAATGAGTCAAATGGTTTTCTGTGCGCAGGGATTTAACTAGCATGTCATCAGTATAAACTTCCATGGATTTTCCTATTTGATGCTCGAACATTTTATTAACTAGACGTTGGTATGTGTCTCCTGCGTTTTTCAGCCCGAAGGGCATTACATTGTAACGGTAGGTACCATACTTTGTGATGAACAAAGTCTTATCTCTATCCTTGGGGTTCATCTGGATTTGGTTATACCCCGAGTAGGCATCGAGAAAGGTGAGGGTCTCATGGCCGGTCGTAGCATCGATCAGACGGTCGATGTTACGCAATGGGAAAGAATCCTTGGGGCATGCCTTATTTATATCTTTATAATCTATGCACATTCATAACTTATTTCCCTTTTTGGGCACTACCACTACGTTGGCCAGCCATTCGGGATACTTTACCTCTCTGATAGAACCTATTTTAAGGAGTTTTGATACCTCGTCTTTGATGAATGCATGTTTTACCTCGGACTGGGGTCTTCTTTTTTACTTCACCGGTTTAAACCTGGGTTTGACACTCAATCGATGGGTGGTTATTTCCGGCGGGATTCCTGTCATATATTACGATCCAGGAGATGCTCAATCAAAATAGCTTGCTCCAGTTCTTCAATTGTCAATTTTGTTGCATCGGACTCTTCGAGGGCGACGAAAGTTTGAGGGGCAAGGAAATCTTCTTCACCGTCCGCGGGGGTCTGCATGCTCCTACATACATCCGATGCGGAGTGTATGGGGTTTGGTTCCTCCTGGTAAACTGCGAACATTTCTTTTGCCGCATGCTGTTCACCATATAGGGTTGTTATGCCATCTTTCGTTGGAAATTTTATCATCTGGTGCAGAGTTGACGGCACCGCCCTGATGCTGTGTATCCACGACCTGCCAAGCAATGCGTTGTATCTCATGTCACCAATAATGACGTGGAACTTGGTATTCTGAACTGTACCGGACACATCAACAAGGAGGACGATCTTTCCCTTCGTTATTTCGGTGGCCATGTTGAAGCTGTGTACGACCCGAGAGGCGGGTACGACTTGGTTGAGACACCTGAGCTGTTCCACTACCTTTGACCTGATTACATTAGCCAAGCTACATGGATCCACGAGTACACATTTAATTTGAACGTTGCTTAAAAGGAATGAAATTACCACTGCGTCATTGTGTGGTTCTACCAAGGTCTCGAGGTCCTCCTTGTTGAACGTGAGGGTGTTTTCAGTCATTGGGTTTCAGATCGGCCCCTCGATTGCAGCAGACATTTTTGTCCATTTGCTCACGGGTCTTTGGGGAATGTCAGAGCCCCCAATAATCATATGAACGACATGCCAAGGAATCTCTCTTTTTGCCTAGGTTGGGTGTTTCCGAGTTTCCCATTGAGTTTCTCGGTGCACTCCCTAGTTACTGTGAGGATTGGCGTTAACGCCTCGAGCGTCGCATGAGGTCGTATACTTGGGAATCAGCTCCGGTGTGTTCTCAAGGTTTTGTGGTGGCACACCCGCACCTGGAACATCTACACCCTTTTCTCTGTGGTTCTCAAGATTCTTGTTTACTGAGTCGGACATTTTGACCTGAAATCAAAAAGCCTCCGCCAAGAAAAAGTGTGAAAGATAACTTGTGTTATGTAGTTAAACCAGCAAGAAAATAATCACTATTATTTTTAGCCCCACGATGGGCGCCAAACTGTTTCCCGTGAAAATGGTAATAACAATTAAATTTGATTTAGTGGTTCTAAAAATACGTGATCTATTTTTATGCTAGTTGTTAGGTAGTTGATGCTATGTGAAAGACTTAGAAATGAAATAAGAGCTTAAGAACGAGGTGTTAATCAAACCAAATTGCTGTCAATTGGGGCCTCGAGCTTGCCTATTTGAGGGCCTCAGGGTCGAGTCTGAACCTCGGCTGGGAACTATCGAAGGCGGTTGATGATGAATAATAGTTGTAAATAGATCAAAGGCGGTTCTTTATGACCAATAATAAGCAATAAATGATGAACAATAGAACACAATAAATATGGGAAATAAATAAGATAGCGAAACCAAGAGGATGTGTTGGAGAGCAGAGAGAATGTTCTTATATATTTATTATGGAGAAACATATCCCTCCAAAATAACAAGCCATCACAATAACGGAAAATTGGACCCTCCGATTTTACCGTATACAGGTATGTTGTTTGGATCGAGTTTCATGCCACGACGGTATCATGTATGGATCGGTTTGCACAATGCAATAGTGAGATGTTTAGTATAGTTATGATCGCGCCCCCTTTTTTCCTCCGCAGAGAAAGTACAGGTTTCGACATTCATGGGGGTAATAACTCATTTCCTTTTGGGAATTGGGTATTTGAAGAGTTGCCACCTAACGCGTTATGGTGCATTCGGGCACCTAGAGCGATTAACTCTTGGATTGGTTTCCATTACCAGAGATTAGGGTAAGGGCTCGAAATGACCTCGGGAGAAAGGTATTAGGCACCCCTCTCGGTCCACAACTGTGGGTCCCGGCCGAACATATACTTACGAAATAGTCCATTAACAAATAAATAGTTGAATCAAATATTTTGCAATTAAAGCACATTGGACGTTGTATAACTCAAATAACAAGGCAAAGATTTTGAACAAGTTGTATACATATAAAACAAAGTTTAAACAAAAGGAATTTTGGAAAAAGGGGGAGTCCTAGGTTGGTTAGCCTATAGTGGTCGAGTGTTGGTCTGCAATCTCTATTGTGTGCTGGTACCCATCCCTTCTTAAGGGTCTTAGAGGAAATTTTGGACCTTTACCTATAGGTAGTTCTAGACAAACCCCTAAGGTTTAAATGAGAAAATACTAAGGCGACAGGCAAGAAAAAATAGGACCTTAGCACATAAGACAGGAAAGGAGCAATTAGAGGCTCAAGTTTACCTCCACAACAATGCACCTAACCAGCACGACTCAAACACAAATAAAGGCCTTTTTTTAAACAGTATCCGAAGGCATGATGTTTAAATGAATATCAACACACAAAAGACATGCAGTTTATTTATTTTATAAACTCAGAAGTAATGGCCCCATCAGTTTGCCTACTGATTTTTAAGCCTGTTAAATTCAAAATGACATTAAGTAACAGAAATAGTTTCATTGTTACAGGATTTGAAAACGCCCAATAGGCTTGCCTACACACAGAATAGTGATAACTACGTTTTATATAGTAAAACAGGGGCAGATTTTGAAACTGACTCTTAAGTCCCTATAGGCATGTTGTCTAGTGATAGATTAAGGTAGTTTTTGAAAGAATTCGTTTCAGGGAAAATAAACCACTAATTAAACTAGTTTCGAAGTGAACTAATCGTGGACTGGATTGATTTATTTAAACTAAAATGGTTTTAGATCTATAGGTAGAATTCTGATATTTTTCTCTATAGGCATGATATCTAGTTGTTAAAAAACTGATGTTAGAAACTGGTAGGCATGATACAAATGAAAGCACATATACATATCTATTATAACAGAAGTTGAACTGGATCATATTCGATAGGCATGGTATCTATTAGTGACAGTGATTTTAAGACCTATAAACATGATATCTATTATTGGAACCACTTGAGACCTATAGGCATGATTTTAACATGGTAAGGCAAACATAACAAAATATAAAGTCCTATAGGCATGGTTTCTACTCGTATTACCCCACAAATACGTAACTACCCACCTTTTTCACTAGCTACCCCAATATTCATTTACAAATTATTACAGACCATATGAATGAATTACATAAATAGATAAAAGGAAAAGAAGAAGTTACACTATAGGGAGCCTGAAGCAGGCCCAAGTGATTTCCCAAAACCTCCAATAGCCTGAAATGCCAGTTTCATAGACAATATTATTGTCTAGGTGCGTCAGAGTTCCCTAAGGATCTCAAGGATCCCGGGCAGTGCTCACACCTAGACTTGGTAACCAAATTGAGTAAGTGCAGTGTGGAAAGACCAGCCTCAGTGTGCCAGAGTTTAGAGGTTTCTCAAGAGGATCCTAAGGCAGTACACACATTGGAGGGGGTAGAACCTAGTGACTTAGGAGTAGAGTGAGAGTGCGTGACAAAGTTTGAAAGGTTATAGTAGGAAACAATATTAAAAGATATTTACTTGAAATGGTTTTGTAAGAAAAAGAATAAAGAGTTATTAAATAAGACAATTTGAAAAGGGTTAGGTTACCAGGAATCAATCAAACTAAGTGTAGAACTAGAAGAAGTTCATCAACACTTCAATACATGGAATCAAACAGGTGCACACATCCACTTAGGGGTAATGGGGATTTGGGGTAAGCATAGGGCACATAGTAAGAATCAGAGGAGCCTAAAAGGGGGCAAGGCTTTTAAAAGTATAACATGAACTGTAGAGTTAATACAAGACCAATAGGCTTAGGATATCCAATTACTTCATACAGGAAGGTGCATGCCAGGGATCAAAGAAACATAGTCATATTGGGACATACTATAAGGGGATCCCAGGGGGGTATATAGCATGCAGTAAAGAAGACAGTGAAGTAGACATGCTAATTGCAGGTTGAGCAACAAAACCATAGGTAGAAGCATATTAGAAGCATCACAAATTGAAGTAATAGGAGAAACATGTTGTTTTGGGACTTAAATTGAAATTAGAACATATACCAGTAAGGGGATAGTTAACACAAAGTGAAAGAGAACCTAGTAGTCAGCCTTGGCTTGCAGCCGGATGACTTTAAACAATAGTAAGTGACACAAAAGAGAGCAGAAAGCTCTTTAGTGTGAAAGAGAGAGGTTTTGAACCAATGTTCGTCTTTTTGTGTTAATGAGAGAGTATGTATATATAGTAGTTTTAGACTAGGTAAAATAAGGCGAGAATCACAATAGTATAGTAATAATGGAACTCGAAACCAATTAGAGCAAAATCAGGACAAGACTCCCTTAATTTAAGGGAATCAGTTCAAACGGTAAGAACAAGTAACAAATAAGGAAAGAAATCAATGTATGACCAATAAGGAAAGATTTCAAATTTAGTAAGTATAGGGTAAACAATTAGGGCTAAGTTCAGAAAACTCTAATTAAGGACATAGTCAGTAGGAATAAAATACCAATGTAGACAAGGTAGGCGAATCAATCAATTTGAATAAAAAGGGTGGGAATCAAAGGTTTAAAGGAAGGTCTTCCAATCAAACCATGAAAATAGGGAATCCGGAATCAATCAAAGAGAAAGTCTTGATTCAGTTTTCAGCATATAAATAGAGTAAGATAAGAATAACCAGATGTAGCAAACATGAAGGTTAAACATCATGATGGAAAGAGGCAAGTCTTGAAAAGTCAAGATGAAAATAAGCACATAGAGGTGATATAAGCTAAGTTAAAAACTCAATAGGAACATATTCGAGGCAAGATATTCACAGAAACGCAAACAAGCAATGGTCAGTCATGCTAATACACAGAACCAAACGAAGAAATCTAGAAAATTAGGGCTTTCATCATAGGTGAGATGAAAAGGTAGTAAAATCATTGAATCGGTCAAAATATGCAAGAAATAGAAGTTTAAACATAAAGAATCAGTTTAAACAAAGTTTTAAAAGAAGTTCTGAAACCCTAATTTTTAGAAGAAGACGAAAATACTTGAAAATCACATGATTCTTGTAAAGAGTTCCAAGGACGGTGTAAAACATTAAAGAAACAAACTCAAATCGTTCTAGATCTGTACAGATCTAGGAGATATAGGCAAAAATTAGGGTTTCAGAAGAAACCCATATAGAGATGAAAGAACCTGTCTTAATTCCCAAGGATCGCAACAAATACGACATGATTTTGCTCGAAATCACAGTGGTGTAGCCAAGAACAAACAATTGAAAAACCCTAGATGCAAGTCGGCATGGATCTGGGCCCTTGAAGACCTTATAGAAGGCAAGCATGGCATTGGAGGCTTAGGAGTCGATGAGAGATCACCGGAGAAGACCAGAGAAGAGAGATCGCCGGTTGAAGGGATAAGGTTTGAGGGTGAGGAGAGTAGATGAGAGAATACAAAGGTGGCAGGTTTGGAAGAATGAGTTAGGGTTAGAGGTCGTTTAGAGTTAAAAAAGGCAAGAGTTAATACGGGTCGTTGATCTCTCAGATCAATGACCATGATTTAATTGGTTTTGGGTCGGGTAGGCGGGTTTAGGGTTTGGGTCGGTTAATTAGATTAGGAATTGGGTTAGGGTTGGGTTAAAATTGAGGCTAAAATTGAAATGCATTCTGGCTATATTTTAAATAGCCAATTTATTCCTATGTAATTTATAATAAATAGTAAATAATTTCTATAAAATAATTTCATGTACTAAAATGATTAAAAATAGATATTCAACATTTTAAAAATATAGAAGATCAATTTTATTTATATAAATGTAATTATAAATTAATAAGGCTAATATTGCATTCATATGCAAATTAGCTTTAAAAATGCAAAAATGCAATTATAAAAATGCATTAAAAATATTTTAACCATATTTTTGCATAAATATAGGATTTAAATGACTAAATCACACAACAATAATTTGAGAGATAATTATTGGGGATTTTATAAGTGAAAAGGAGAGGAAATAAATCAATTTAAAATATTTAAAATTATAGAAAAATTATAAAAATCTTTTACATGCTTATATATGCATATATGTGTTATTCTGCAAGTATTTATGCATAAAATAATATATATGGAAAAATTGGGTATCAACAGTTACCTATATCTATTCTTGTGTATTTTGTTTCTCATTCTCCGAGAAGGGTTCATAGCATTTGTTCGACCATTTTATTCGTTATGCAGGCTATGTAGTTCTTTTCCAAAGTTCGTTCCTCCTTATGTGTCCTATTCAAGTTGTGGCTTGTCAAGTGCATTGATGGCATCATATGAGATCTTGGTCATTTTTTGAGGTGGCTTATTGCCTGAGTAGCTTGTACTTCATCAGACGAGATTATTGGACCTAAAATCTCTACAATTAGATTTATATAAGGTATATTAAAGAGCAAATATCGTTATTCAGTTCATAATGAGGTAATGGTCCTTATCATAAGGAGAGACTCTATGATTTGTTGATTTAGCAGGTGATTATGAGTTTCTACACATCTCTTCTGTCGTGGCAGTATTGCGACAGTTGGAACAAGGCATATATGTGCTATAAGGTGTATTGCGGGCACCGGGTTCATGAAATTATACCTATTGTGGTCGGAGGATGTTATTATGGTCAAGCGACTTATGCGGTGTATGGTGTGATTTTAGCGGAGGAGTATGGTCATGTTGGGTACAGAGTTTGGTGATTAATGCGGTGTTCGTATGTTAGAATTGGGTCTCTTGGAGAATTCCTAATGATGGAATTTTGGTCTAAAGCTTGTTAGCCAAAGTTATAGGGAGGATCATTAGTCTGGCTCGAGCTACTATACTCACATGGGTTGTGATGGCACGAGCAGGTGCACGAGGCATTAAACTGTGATTTTGAGCAACTCTGGAACAATTCTTGGCACGTTCGAGGACGAACGTATGTTTAAGTGGGGGAGAATGTAACGACCAGACCGGCCGTTTTGAGTTCTAGCATGTCGTTCAGCGGTTTGTGGCCTTGAGTAGCTTCACTTCATATATTTTGACTTGTATGTGTGGTCAGAATTGGAATTTGGGAAGTTCAGAGGAGATTCGGAAGGAAAATTTTAATTTTAGAAGCATTAAGTTGGAAGAGTTAACCAAGGTTTGACTTTTGAGTAAATGACCTCAGGATCAGGATTTGAAGGTTCCAATAGGTTCGTATGCTGATTTTGGACTTGGGCGTGTGTTCGGGTTGAGTATCGTGTGGTCTGCGAGCATTTCGGCGCATATTATGAAAAGTTGGCATTTTGGAAGTTCTAGAATATCATAAGTTTGGTTTGAAGTGGATTTTGATGTTATCGATGTCTTTTGGAGTTTTGAGCCTTGGAATATCTTCGTATCATGATTTTTGACTTGCGCTTAAAGTTTGGCGTCTTTCCGGAATGTTTATGAGTAATTCGGATGTGTTCGGCGAAGTTTGAAGGTTGGAAAGTTGGAAGAAAAGTTTTGGCTGTCGATTCATAATTTTGATGTTGTTTGATGTGATTCGAGGCTTCGACTAAGCCCCTATTGTTACTTGGGATATTTTGGAACGTTTGAATGGGGCCACACGAACCTCGGGTTTGAAACAGATTGAAAACGGATTGGAATTCGGATTTGAGGAGATGCTGTTGCTATTGAAGATTGGTTTAATCGCACTTACAAAAGGAGTAGCCGCAGTTGCGATCACGTGTACGAATTTGGTGGAGGAGGTCTGGGAACGTAGGTGCAAGGAAGATGCCACACCTGCAAAGTCACAGATGCGGAGAAGGGGTCGTAGAAGCGGTGCAGGGTGAGAGGTTGTGGTTGCATAAGTGCGAGAGAATTTCTGCACCTGCGAGCTCGCAGGTGCGGGCTGTTGGTCGCAGAAACGATAAGGGGCCTTGGGTTGAAGGAGTGCAGAAGCAGAGGAATTATGTAGAAGTGGACTCTTGTCTGCAAAAGCGAAGTGTTGGGAGTTAGGGTGGTTTTCGCAGATGCGATGTTTGGACCCACCGACAGAACCGCAGATACAGTCAAGTGACCGCATGTGTGATGATCGCTGGGTAGAGGGCCTTGTTAAGTACGTGGGTTTGGCCCAATTTCATTTCATATCTTCCATAAGAGTCGGCCTTGGAGCGATTATGGAGCATCAGTTTCATCATAAATCATGAGGTAAGTAATTTCTACAGGTTGTGAGTTAAATATACGAATTTGGGCTTGTAAATGCATGAAAAATTGTTGAAATTTTGGGATTTTAAGGGAAACCCTAAAAATTCGTATTTTTAGATTTTTACCACGAAATTGGACATGGAATTAGGAATAAATTATATATTTGAGTTCATGGTATTATGGGTAAAGTTTATCTTCAAAAAATATTTGAAATCCGAACACGTGGGCCCAGAGGTTGACTTTATTGACTTTTCGAGCGGAGTTGGGAAGTGTTATGAACAAATTAATTATGATGGTGGATTATATTTTTATTGGCTTCCATGATTGTTTGACTAGTTTCGGAACGTTTGGCATGGAGTTGAGAGTTAGAGTGGCATTGGAGCCGGTTGTGGAACTTCAGAGCGAGATAAGTCTTATGTCTAACTTTGTGAGGGGGAAGCTATCCCCTAGGTGATTAATTATTATGTTCTATTAGTTGTGGGTGCTACGTATGCACTAGGTGACGAGAGTCCGTACGTAGCTAAAACATGTTTATGTTCGGGTAGACTTAGGACATTACCATGTAACATTAGAAATATTTGAATTCATTCTGCTGGCTTAATTAATTGAAATTATAATTGAACTTGATATAGAAATATATGCATATATTGTAGGCCGAGCTTTATTACATTGAGTCATTGGCAAGTTATTTGAGAAACGGTAAAGGTTATACTCACCTTGTGTTCATATACTGTATCATAAGCTCGTTTCCCATAATTCGATAATTGCTTTCCTTTCTTGTGGAATGGGCCGAATACCTCAGTAGGATTATGTATCAAACTCTCATGGGAGTGGGCCATTCACTCTCGGCAGTATAATAGATGCATCTATGGTTCGTGTCGATCGACCCTCAGCAATGTACACGTTATGATGGGATCGGGCCGATCGCCTCGATAGTAGCATATTCTTTTTTTAGATCTGTCTGAATGACCTCAGCATAATCGTGCATTATATCGCTAGCAGTCCGAATATTCACGGGATTTTCCTTCCACTGATGCCTTGTGTTTACCGTATAAACGGTAATAACAATTAAATTTGATTAAATGGTTCTAAAAATACGTGATCTATTTTTGTGCTATTTGTTAGGAAGTTGATGCTATGTGAAAGACTTCGAAAAGAGATAAGAGCTTAAAAATGAGATGTTACTCAAACTGAATCGCTGTCAATCGGGGCCTCGAGCTTGACTATTCGAGGGCCTCGGGGTCGAGTCCACAGCACAGCTGGGAGCAATTGAGGATGGTCGATGGTGACTAACAGTTATAAATAAATCAATGATGGCTCTTTATGGCCAATAATAAGCAATAAATGATGAACTTTAAGTACAACAAAATAAGTATGAGCAATAAATGAAAAAATGAGATCAAGAGAATGTGTTAGAGAGCAGAGAGAATGTTCTAGTACATATAGTATGGAGTAACAGATGTTTACAAAATGACAAGGATCCCCTTTATATATGAGGGGAAATACCAACATAGTACAAGTACATTTATTACAAAGATATGGGGATGAGATAGCTAGTTGACGCCATGATTCGGGTCTGAACTTACCTCACTAGACTTTATCATCCCTAGTTGTGCGTCTTGGGAACTCCCCACTTTTCCATCATACCCGTTGGTCCGCATCGCCCCGAGTCGAGCATCGATAGCCTTAGAGGATGAACCTTAACCCTAGTCTCAAACCTTGTGAAATGTGCTTACGAGGCATCATAATGGCTAGAAATTGGACCCTCCGATTTTACCGTACACAGATAGTCCCCGCTTTTTTTAGAGTGAAAGTGATAAGAAATGACCTTGAATTCCTGCCCCTCTGGTACTTCGGTAGTGACAGGAGCCATAAGGTGCCAAAAGATGACGTACACACAACCCATGAAAGCCTTCGTATTGATTATGGTGGTTAGCTATCCCTTGGCCTCGGGGTCGCTATAAATATTTCTCTTCTCGTTCTTTATAACTCACTGCACCACCAAGCCCCAAAAAGGTTCCTTCTACCTTTACTTTTGTTCTTTCTTCGAAACGCAACTTCCCTTTCTCTTCTGGAATCTTTTAGGAATGGAGAAAACTTCCGCCTCTGCTTCTCAGGAGAGCGTGGCCTCCTCCTCTTTGCTTACATCTAAAGGCAAAGCGACAATGCCTCCTCGTGCTGAGGAATGGGTTCCAGAATTTTTTGGCAACGACTTATGCTTTCAAGGTCGAGAGACCTTCTTCGAAGCCTGGCACCGTGAGCCTGTGTCTCAGTATATTAGATCGGTATCAGACGTCGAAAGGGTGAGGGCTGATTGTCATTAGGGGGACGCGATGCTTGTGGAGATCCCTACTCGGGAGGAGGATATAACAACAAACAAAGATGATTTCCTCAGTGTGTATACTTACCTATTTACCTTTGGGCTGGTGGGGCCATCTTTGCCACCGATAGGCCCCGTGATTCTCATTTCTGCCAACGGTATCAAGTGAACCTCAGCCAGATTCACCCTTTATTCTGGCGCACTGTCTACATGATCAGGTACTATGTGAACATGATTGAGGAGATGCCCTTCACCCTCGATCACCTGATCAGGATGTACATCCCCCATCTCTTCTGTGGGGGTCGTATTAAGCTCCATTGCTGAGCTCTGAAGACCCTCTTTGCTTGTATCGAAGAAGTTAGGAACGGAGGGTGGATGAGCCGCTTTGTCCGAGTAAGGACTTCGGACCTGATCCAGGTGGAAAGGATGATGTTACCCAAAAGGTGGAATATGGAACGTAAGTAGATACACTATCTAGCATTTCCTTTCTTCTTTTTTGGTACATCATTCCATGTGCTTAATTTTCTCCACCGATGCAGCCCATGGAAATTTATCCTGGCGCGGTCATGGACCTCTTAGGTTGGGTCGATCGGCTGGACTTGATTTGCCCATATGCCGATCGAGTATGGTGTGACCTTTCTCGAGACTGATAGGAAGCTAAGGACGATGGTGAGCTTCCGCCCCTGTTGCAGTCGTACCTTTCAACCTGAATCGCTACTGATAGCGCTATCACTTCTTGTGCTTACCTCTTTTGTTTGTGCAGGTCTGGGGGAGATCCCCTTGATGAAGGGAACATCGATTGGTAAAGAGAGTACTTTGGGACCCGATGAATGGAAGAAAAGAAAAAGGGAACCGTCGAATGAACCTTTGGAATCCAAGAAAATCAAGGTAGAAGAAACTAAGGCCTACCCAGTAGCCTTAACTCCAGGAGCAGATGGAAGTCTCTGAGTTGAAGGCGAGGGGAAAAATAATTTTTTGATAGCGCCCAAGGTAGGGGAAAACCTGACCGATTCTTAGGTCATAGAGATGGTGGCTCTTGAGCCAGAGCTTGATGTCGTCGTGGTCCAACTTCAGAATGATAAGGCCACTGAGGGCATATTGGGCGATGTCCCCGAGCCAGCCGATGGACAAAATACCCCTCGAGATGGAATGCATTTGGTAGGCGGTTCGGAGGAGCCCAGTTCTGGAGCCCTTTCATAGATAAGAGATAGCCCTGATTGACCCTACTGGTACCGTTGTCGTGAGTGATTCCCCTTATGGAACGACCTTACACCCTAAGGGAATGAAATATATCCCAACTGAAGAATCTTCCGATGTGGGGTGCCTATCTGAGACAAAGAAGCACTCGAGAGGCCTTCAGGAACTCCCGATGGAATTCCCGAGCTTGATGCTTCACTCATCTTCGGCGAGATGAGCAGGCTTTGCGAGCATGCAGCTTTTGTATATTCTGTCTGCCATTCTGATCTTTGTCTTTCTAACTTTCCTTTTTCATGGTTTTAGGCCAAGGTGCTTTATAATCAGACTTTCGCCCGGTTTCAGGCTAAGGTGAGCCATCATGAGCATGAGAAGGCTCATCTTGTTGAACATGTTATGTAGTTTCCATTTTGCTATCGTCTGAATGTTTTCCAGATCCCAATTTTTTAACATCCTGGATTTGATTCATGCAGTTTGAGAAAGAAGGTGCCCTGCTGAGGGAGGGGCTCTCAACTAGAGACTCTGAAGTCCTAAAACTCAAACGGCATGTGAGAGAGATAACCTCTGAGAGGGATACCCTTCAGGAAAAGATGGTCTTAGTCGGGCGTTAGCTTCAAGATGCAAGGGCGGATAGTGACAAATATAGAGATCTCCCCTCTGAGTTAGTAGCTATACTATCCAGGATCAAAACCGAAGCTGAGGCACTTATATTTGCGCACAAAGAGGATACCAGTGTAATAAATGCTCATACTGGGAGAGTGCCTGAGGAGGCCGAACTGAATAATGACTCAAGCCATGAAACATGCTCAGTTAGAATCTCGAAGGCAAACTCTAGGGGACATACATGCAAGGGATATCGAGTCATCTGTAGAGCCCGAGAGGGTGAACACCCTAGAGGAGAGAGTTGCTTCCTTGTTCGCTTTTGGAGATATGCCGGGTAGTGGCTTAGAAGATGACGGGAATGGAAGCAGGATTCCACGAGGAGAAGAGGTCGTCGAAGGTCCTGGGGCTGTAGCCAGAACCATTGGGGCAAAACCTCTGGTGGAGCCATCAAAGATGCAAGCTTAATGATGGACCAGGGTTCTATTTTGCCCCTCCGTTGTTATATGGCGATGATCGAGCACCTCAGGAGGTTTGGCTCGGAGGTTGAGTATCTCGAAGCTAGTGTTTAGGAGCTGACATGGTCGAAGATCTTTTGCCTATGTTTAGGGTAGCCTATTTAACCGGTTCTTTGTAAAGTATATTCGAAGTAATTGAAGGCCTGTGATTATAGCGACGGTCGGGCGTCCCTGCGTCGCGTTAGTTTGGCTGGTACAGCCTTGTAACCGGAGTCATTTGTGTTTGGCCGGAGCCTTTAAGCCCGAGTGAAGTAATTTTGGTGTCAATATCGATGGTATGCCTTTTTAGGGTCCTACATGTTCGATATATAGCCAAAACTTTGAGATCGGGTTTATGCCTTTAGTAAGGTTTTATAAGTGTTACATGCCTTTGAGGTCTTATATTTTTGGATACTTGGTACAAGTATGGTTCATGCCTTGCTTGAGGTCTTACAAATATTGATGTTGCCTTATATAGGTCATACGAGACCGAGGCTACCCGCATGTGGTTTTATAGCCTCGGGTTATGATAAGTCGATGGAGATGGTGATAGACGATAGTCCCCGAGTCATAGAGGGTTTCTTGGCTTGGGAGCCATTACTTGTGAACCTTGTATTGCCTCATTGAGGGCTTGCAATTTTTGAGTTTCCGACCCGGAGGTCGTGTAGCCTTGAGTTATCGATGCAAGTCCCCGAGTGTTCGGGATGTTTTTGGCTCTGGAACCATTTTTTGATCATGATGTTTCCTCATTGAGGGATCACGAGTTAGGAGCTCCGACTCGGGGGTCGCATTGTTTTAAGTTGTTGACGTCTGTCCCCGAGTATTTGGGACATTTTTTGGATATGGGGCCGTTTTTCAAAAATATCGAGCTTCCTTGAAATGAAAAATACTTTTGGGAAGTATTCTTTGATTACTTGGTGCAAGTATACATGCCTTTGGTGTTGCGGGATCGGTTGTTCTATGCGGACACGGTTCGTTTGACCGTTTGGCCCGGTACATTATTTCCCTACCGAGATCCTTCTTGGCGTATCTTGTCTTCTCTGAGTTGGTGACCTTCCGGGGGGATGCCCCCTAGTATTCGAGGTTGATTGTAAAAGAATCCTTGAAAACTTGTTGAATTTCCCTTAGGTAGAATATAGATGTTGCCTCATTAAAAACCTTGCCGGTAAATCCCTTCTAGGGACAAAATTCGATAGAAGGAAAAGAGTGCAAAACATGCCTTAGCAATAGTATCGTTTCAGCATTGATATGGTCCAATTGCTCGGAAGTTTCTCGCCTTCAATGGTACCGAGCTTGTAGGACCCTTTCCCGATTACTTCGAGGACGCGGTACGGTTTTAGGTGTTGAGGGTGACTTTCCTTAGGAGCAAGTCCACGACTCCGAGATGTCGGAGGTTTGTTCTCCTATTATAATACCTTTCGATCCTTTTCTTTTGCGCGGCCATTCAGACCAGCGAGGTTTCTTGCTTTTCATCTAATAGTTCGAGGGTCGTAGTCATGGCCTCATTGTTCGAGCTCTCAGTGGTGTATCAAAATCTGGCGCTTGGCTCACCGACCTCCACTGGTATTAGGGCCTCGACACCATATACTATAAAGAAAGGTGTTTCCCCTGTGCTTGATTTTGAAGTTGTTCGGTATGCCCACAGCACTTCGGGCAATATTTCTCTCCATTTTCCTTTAGCGCTTTCCAACTTCTTTTTTAAGTTTTGGATGATGGTTTTGTTTATGGACTCGGCCTGGCCGTTTGCACATGGGTGGTAAGGCATTGACAGGATTCTCTTGATTTTGTGATCCTCAAGGAACTGTGTTACTTTGCTTCTGATGAACTGCTTCCCATTATCGCATGTTATCTCGGAAGGAATCCCGAATCGACACATAATGTGATCCCACATGAAGTCAATTACTTCATTTTCTCTTATCTTCTCAAAGGCCAGCGCTTCCACCCATTTTGAGAAATAGTCAGTCATAAACAAAATGAATTTAGCTTTACCTGGTGCCGTTGGTAGGGGTCCGAAGATGTCCATTCCCTATTTCATGAATGGCCATGGCGATAAGACCGAATGTAGCTGTTCGTCGGGTTGGTGAATCATAGGGGTAAATCTCTAGCATTTGTTGCACTTCCAGACGAATTTCTTAGTGTCTTTTTCCATGTTGTCCCAGTAGTAACCTGCCCTAATCACCTTTCCGACTGAGGAATCGGCGCCGGAGTGGTTCCCACAAGTACCCTCATGAATTTCTCGGAGTACATAGTCTGTGTACCCCGATCCCAGACATACTGCTAGGGGGCCATCGAATGTTCTTCTATATAGATTCCCGTTTTCATCGAGCGAGAATCGAGCTGCTTAGGTTCGCAGGGTCTTCGATTCCTCTAGGTCTGTGGGTAATTTTCCGTCTTTCAGATAGTCAATGTATTTATTTCTCCAATCCTATGTTATTCTAGTAGAACTAATCTCGGCATGACCTTCCCCAACCACTAATTTGGACAGCTGAATAATAGCCCCGGGGAGTAGGTCATCTTCTTCAATAGATGATCCCAGGTTTGTGAGGGCATCAGCCTCGCTATTCTGCTCACGAGGTATGTGGACCAGGGTCCATTCTCTGAAACGGCGTATTGTGATTTGGATTTTGTCCAAATACCTTTGCATCCTATCTTCTCGAACCTCGTAGGTCCCATTTGCATGGTTTACTACCAGGAGTGAATCGCATTTTGCTTCGACAATCTCAGCTCCTAGGCTTTTTGCCAATTCCAGACTTGCAATCATAGCCTCATACTCAGCTTCATTGGTAGTTAATTTTGCAGTTTTTATAGATTGCCTGATTATGCCACCCGTGGGCGGCTTCAGGACTATATCAAGCCCGGATCCTCTCTCGTTTGTGGTGTCGTCGTTGAATAGGGTCCATACCATGGAAGATGTGCCTGATCTTAGTAATATTTCCTTTTCTACCTCAGGCACAGGGAAGGCCATGAAGTCTGCCAGAATCTGGGATTTGATGGCCGTTCGGGGTTGATAGTTGATATCGTACCCCCGAGTTCGATGGCCCATTTGGCCAATCGGCCCGATAGTTCGGGCTTATGAAATATGCTTCGGAGAGGGTACATTGTTAAAATGCAAATACAGTGGCATTGGAAATAGGGTTTCAGTTTTTGCGATACGCTTATTAATGTAAGAGCTAATTTTTGTAGGTGCGGATAACTAGTTTCGGCATCCCCTAGGGTCCGACTTACATAATAAACAGGAAATTGCGTACCTTGCTCTTCTCAAACCAGCACACCGCTTACCGCTATCTCGGATATGGCCAGGTATAGATAAATCGTTTCATCCTCTTTTTGCATGTGAATCAAAGGCAAGCTAGTCAGATACTGCTTCAGTTCCTCTAAGGCGTGTTGGCATTCTGGAGTCTACTCAAAGTTCTTTTTCTTTTTGAGTAAAGAGAAGAAATGATGACTCCAGTCTGACGACCTTGATATGAATCTGCCCAGAGCCGCTATTCGGCCTTTCAGCCGTTGCACGAACTTTAAATTATTTATCACTGTGATTTCTTCTATGCACTTGATTTTGTCGGGGTTGATCTCGATCCCCCCGCTCAATAGCATAAATCCTAAGAATTTACCCGAACCTACTCTAAAGGCACATTTCTCGGGGCTAAGCTTCATGTTGTAACTTCTGAGGATGTCGAATGTTTCCTGCAAATGAGTAAAAGGGTCCTCTGCACGCAGGGACTTAACTAGCATGTCATCAATATAAACTTCCATGGATTTGCCTATTTGATGATTTAACATTATATTAACTAGACGTTGGTACGTAGCCTCTGCGTTTTTCTGCCCGAAGGGTATTTCATTGTAACAGTAGGTACAATACTTCGTGATGAACAAAGTTTTTCCCCTATACTCGGGGTTCATCTGAATTTGATTATACCTCGAGTAGGCATCGAGAAAGGTGAGGGCCATGGCCGGCTGTAGTATCGATTAGACAATCGATGTTAGGCAATGGGAAAGAATCCTTAGGGCATGCCTTTTTTAAATCTTTATAATCTACGCACATTCTTAACTTGTTTCCCTTTTAAGGCACTACTACTACGTTGGCCAGCCATTCAGGATACTTTACTTCGGACTGGGGTCTTCTTTTTTGCTTCACCTGTTTAACCCGAGGTCAACACTCAATCGGTGGGTGGTTATTTCTAACAGAATTCATGTCATATCTAAATGGGACCAAGCGAAATAGTCGATATCGTTAATAAGGAATTGAATGATTTTTTTCCTGAGTTTGGGGGTTAATCCCGTTCCGAGGTATACCTTCCGATCTGGGAGATGCTCGATCAAAACAACTTGCTCCAGTTCTTCAATTGTTGATTTCATTGCATCCGACTCTTCGGGGGCAGTGAAAGTTCGAGGAGCGAGGAAATCTTCTTCATCGTCCTCAGGGGTCTGTATGCTCCTAGACTCATCTGAGGTGGAGTGAATGGGGCTCGGTGCCTCCTGGTAAACTGCGAACATTTCTTTTGCTGCATGTTATTCTCCATACATGGTTGTTATGCCATCTTTTGTTGGAAATTATATCATCTGGTGCAGAGTTGACGACACCCCCTCATGTTGTGTATCCACGACCTGCCAAGCAATGCATTGTACCTTATGTCACCAATGCTGACGTGGAACTTGGTATTCTGAACTATACCGGACATGTAAATCGGGAGGACGATCTCTCCTTTCGTTATTTCGCCGGTCATGTTGAACCCGTAGAGGACCCAGGAGGCGTGTATGATCTGATCGAGAAGCCCAAGTTGTTCTACTAACTTTGACCTGATTACATTGGTCGAGCAGCCTAGATCCTCAAGCACACGTTTAATTCGAATGTTGCTTGAAAGAAATGAAATTACTAACGCGGCATTGTGTGGTTCTGCCAAGGTTCCGAGATCCTCCTCGCTGAATGCGAGGGTGTCTTCGGTCATGCGATCTTAGATCGGCCCCTCAATTGCAGCGGATATTTTTATCCATTTGATCATGGGTCCTTGGGGGATGTCGGTCCCCCCGATAATCATATGAACAACATGCCGAGGAATCCCTCTTTTTGCCTAGGTTGGATGTTCCAAGTTTCCCGCTAAATTTCTCGACACGCTCCCTGGCTAATGCGAGGACCAGCGCTAACGTCTTGGGCGTCAAACGAGGTTGTACACTTGGGAATCGGCTCCGGTGTGTTCTCAGGGCTTCGTGGTGGCACATCCATACCTAAAATAATCGTACCACCTTTCCCATAGTTTCTGAGGTTGTTGTTTTCGGGCACACTTATCGGTTTAGGCATTTTGACCTAAAATCAAAGATCTTGGGCAAGTAAAAGTGTGAAAGATAACTTGTGTGATGTAGTTAAACTAGCAAAAAAATAATCACTATTATTTTTAGCCCCAGGGTGGGCGCCATACCGTTTACCGTGAAAATGGTAATAATAATTAAATTTGATTAAGTGGTTCTAAAAATACGTTATCTATTTTTATGCTAGTTGTTAGGAAGTTGATGCTATGTGAAAGACTTCAAAAAGAGATACGAGCTTAAAAATGAGATGTCAATCAAACCGAATCGCTATCAATCGGAGCCTAGAGCTTGCCTATTCGAGGGCCTCGGGGTCGAGTCCGAAGCATGGCTGGGAGCTATCGAGGATGGTGGATGGTGACTAACAATTATAAATAAATCAATGACGGCTCTTTATGGCCAATAATAAGCAATAAATGATGAACTTTAAGTAGAACACAATAAGTATTTGCAATAAATGAAATAATGAGATCAAAAGAATGTGTTAGAGAGCAGAGAGAATGTTCTAGTATATTTAGTATGGAGCAACAGATGTTTACAAAATTACAAGGATCCCCTTTATATATGAGGGGAAATCCCAACATAGTACAAGTACATTTATTACAAAAATATGGGGATGAGACTGCTAGTTGACGCCATGATTCAGTTATGAACTTAGCTCACTAGACTTTGTCAGCCCTAGTTGTGTGTCTTGGGAACTCTCCACTTTTCCAACATACCCGTTGGTCTGCATCGCCTCAAGGTCGAGCATCGATAGCCCTTGAGGATTGATAATATGCTAAATTGTTTAATATAGCCTATGTTTTAGCTCAACTTAAGGATGGTTTACTATTGTAAATGTTCAAATAATGCAAAAATTGGCTCTAATCATGACTTTAATGTCTCACAGGAGTTCAATAAACAAATGAGGATTTATGATGGTAATCAAGTGAAAAATGGAGTCAAATGACGAAAAGTTGAGCAACAACATCTTAACAAGAGAAAACCCCACTAGCGCGGGTCATGCGCTCCCACGCTAGTTCAGTGATTTGGACAAAAAGAAACTCGATATGCGCAGGATGTGCGCTAGTCATGCGCTCCCGCGCTAGTCAAGTCCGAGAAATCAATTATTTGGGGGAAAAATGGGAAATCTGAGAGGATCCACTCAACTTACATAAAGTAAAGCTCCATTATTGAGAAGAAAATCAGATTTTGAGGGAGAAAAAGCCATAGAAGAAGGAGGAGCTTCATCTTGGAGCTAAGAAAGGAGAAGAAGAACAACATCTTGGAGCAAGGATTCAAAGAGTTCTTCTAAACTTTCTTCTATTTGCTTGTTAATATTATGTTTAAAACTTTTATTGTTGATTTTTGTATGATTATGAGTAGCTAAAAACTCTAGTATTCTGGGGTCATGGGTGTTAGATGATCTTGTTGTTTGAAGCTTAGATTGAAGATCTTGAATTTTTTGTTATGGGTTATTTATTTGATTCTGCTTCTAATTATTTTACTGCGGAGCTAACAGTGAAATATTATTTACGAATCTTGAATTAAACTTGAAAAAGGAAATTCTTGATTGCATATAGAATCAAATAGAACAAGTTTTGAATCTCGGGCATCGGGTGAAGAATTCGCAATTAAGATAGACATATACTTAATTGCCTTGTTTGGTTGAAAAATAAGAGTTGTAAATGCATTCTTGCTAATATTAATACCATAGACATATAGGTATTAGTTTAACTTGAATAGATGCATAAGAACTCGAAATATTCTTATGAATATTATTAACCCTATAATCAATAACCCGGATAATTCAATAAATCCATTTTAAGCTAAAATAGTAGCATAATTTCTAGCAAGTCCATGACCCGGGAATATATTTATCCAAATTGTTATAAACATATTGTGAAATTGGTGTAGTAATTTTGTGTTGAATTATTGTACAATTATTAAGTAAGTTGTAAATTGGTTCTTTAAATATTTTGTAATAATTTAGCTTGAATTGATAATTGTTTGAGTCTACATCAGTCGATAAGTTGATCACAATTTCTCGTGGGAACGATACTTTACTTACTACTATATTACTTTTCGATCGCGTACACTTGCGTGAGTGTTTTAATCGCAACAAGGATGAACCTCGACCCTAGTCTCGAACCTTGTGAAATGTGCTTACGAGGCATCATAGTGCTTACGAGGCATCATAGTGCTTACGAGAAATTGACATCGTTAAAAGAAATTTTGGAAGATTTTGTTAGTTACAGGTTTACCTCACTACTATTGTTGTACTCTTATTTGTTTATGATTTATCATATTGATTTATTGATTTACGTACTCATACTGCACTGCTGCACTAAATGTGCAGGATCTGATAGGTTCACTTGATGATCATCTGGGCATATAGGTACAACTGATGAAGGGACTTTATGTGAGCTGCATTCCTGGCTACGCATCGCAGTCCATAGAGTCCCTATCGTACTAATTATTTTATCCTGTCTCATTTACATTCTGGACAAATGTTATATTATTATTGTACTCCTTAGTAAATGCTCATGCACTTGTGACACCGGATTTTGGTAGTTCTTATTGGATGTTAATTATTGTAGATCACTTAATTATTGTCATTTCACCTTGTAAATTTATATTTTTATTGAAATTGGTAAATAAAATCACGGGTTTTCTACAAGTACCAAATTTTACTCTATTTGTCTAATGAGACTTATGATTTCAAAAATAATAAAATGTGTAGCTAAGTAAATTAATCCCCAGATCTGATCCATTTGAGTATGGAATTCTTTAGAATTTTGGTCCATTTTTTCATTCATCTCCCTCATAAATCTCATGAGATTGGTTTTAAAAGGATCATTAGTATTGTCATTCTCGGATCTGCTACCTACCCCTGCCTTCCTTATTTACATTAAAATCGAACTCCTCCCTTGAAGTGATCTTGCGTCTCTTTGCACTGTTTGATTTGCATGCACGCTATGAGGAACTCGAGCTCCTCCAATGGAATTATTGGAAGCAACCCAAAGCCCCTGCCTCAAATCCGTCATTACCCGATCTTGTCTTGAGAGATGATTCATAATTTTCCTTTGTTCCACTCCTAAACTTTGACCGTTTCAACAACACATTCATCGTACATATCATCAGGAGCTGGACTCTTCACATGCCGAGGATTTCGTTCTTCGCAAACCAGAGTTATTTCATCTCCTTCGTTGTGAGTTTCACTAGTTGAATCAACACGCTAGAACACATCCTCACGCTTGTTGTATGCTCCAACATTTTAAGAGTTGTTTACATCGTTAGCTATGATATCTGATTTTTCTTTTACTAAAGAAAAGTGTCAAACTACAGTATTAATAGATGAATGGATCAAAGTAATAACACAATTGTCTATGCCCCACGGTGGGCACCAACTTTTTAACCGTAAAATAGTACAGTTAAATTTGTAATGTGATTTATAGACACGTGAATTATTTTTATTGAAGAATATAAAATAATCAAGAACAAAAATAAGTTAATGAAAATAAATTACAAGAAAACACAAGTCTGGCTATGGGCTAAACTTCTCTGAAAGCAATAACAAGAGCAATATAAAGAACAAAGTAAAGAATACTGATTCATGGAATACGAGCTAGTTTTTTCCTTTTTTTTATACAGAATGTTTCATATCCTACAATAAATTTTAGTTCTCCTATTTATCGCTCAATTCAGGGAGACAAGATCCCCAAATCAAGCCTTTCTTTAATATAAACAAAACAACTCTTGATGGCTGAATAACAACTGAGTGTTAATGAAAAGATTCTTTGTAACAACTGCACATTAAATATTGTATTCCCAACTGATATCTTCCCTTCAAATCTTCGTCCTCTGTTTCACTCTTTTCGAAATTTACCCAGTACTAGTCACATGTTCGTAGCCGGTACCAGCTATTTGCTGAACCATATCTTACTTGTCTTTGCCTTCACGTGTCAATTCGTCAAGCATCCACCTGTCATTTAATAATTTTCCCCCATACAATAGGTTTTTATTATTTGTCAAAGGAACACATGCATGAATCCGGTTCATAGATACAATGCACATATCATATTCATAAACAAGCAAGACATGCGCGTGCAAAGGATACACATTGGTGGTTTATTTCTGATAAACTTGAACAAAAATATTGCATATGTGATAAGGAGCATAACTTCTTACTTTAAGAGAACTAAATACAAGAAAACAAAATAGTTAGAAGTCGATGTTAAACAGAACTATTACACCAAGAAAGAGTAAAGAAATAATTCTAGTTTCGCTTTTTTTACTAACTGTATATCAATTTTTATTCTTTGGTTACAGGCACACACACATACTGAAGTTAAGAAAGAATAAAATAGCAAGGTATTTTGATAAATTCTTTTGAGATTCTAGAGTGCGATCCTGAAGCTACACGAACCATATTAAAGAACAAGTTCCGTAGAGAGCTTTATGCCTCTGTCTTTATTTCCAGTTCAAAGTGTAATTGGCGTTTTGAGTTGTACCTTTCGTCATTTATTAGAAGTAATTGTACTAGGTACTTGACTTGTTATATTTAAGTTAGAGTTATCTTGAAGTAGTCCCAAAAAACTCCAGTGATTTTCCACAAGGGTTAGAGCTTGATCCTTAAGTTTGTATGAGATTGTTCATCATAGCTTAGGATTTCATTTCTTTTTATGTAACTTTCAAACAGATGTTGTATTTATTTATTTTACCATCTTTGTAAATCTAAATATAGTGGCTCATGACTTGTACTACAAGTCCTTGGGGGTAGTTGTATTAAATTCTTTTGCAGTCTTATTTATAATATCGATGATTTCCCATTATATTTGTAACTTATATAGTTTGGCTTATCTAGCAGGTTGGGTTAGGTGCAACCACGATACTAATGAGATTTTGGGTCGTGACAACTCTACACCCTAATGGCATCCCAAAAATAAGTACCTAATAATTTATGAGAATAAAATTTGTAATCGTTGTGATAACACTGAGCACTATAAAAGTGAATGTGTAGCTATGGAAAAAGTAGGTCTAAGGAACAAGAACTTTGTTCGGGAAAAGAAAAGGCTACCAAGTGAGGCAAAGAAAAAATTGATTTATCCATTTCCCCCATAGAAGTAACCTAAATTAGTTTGGGTTCCTAAGACTAATCTTTTTTTTTGTAGGTCCAAGTGAAGGACGGCGTCCAAATATGTTATATGGACAATGGTTGCTCGAAGCACATGAAAGAGAATAAGAAAAGGTTCCTTTCACTTGTGACCTTTAAAATAGGTAATATTTCCTTTAGAAATGAAAAGAAAAGTGCGATTATAGGAGTTATAAAGGTAGGTAAATCTCATTCTCGCTCTATTTAAAATGTTTATTTGGTATATAGACTGAAACATAGCTTGATAAACATCTTATAATTATGTGATAGAGGAAACATAGTAGCCTTTACCTCTACTATGTGTTTTGTCACTAACTTACTATTGAAAAGATAGTTTTGTAAGGAAAAAGAGTGAACGATATATACATGTGGTGGATCTATCCATATTGTCAGATAATGTCTAACTTGATTAGTGTCACGGATAGTGATCCCCTCCTTTGGCATAGGAGGCTTGGGCATGCTAGTCTAAGTCAACTTAACAAACTAGTATCCAAGAACTTAGTGATAAGGCTACATAATATCAAGTTTAAAGAAGATAAAGTTTGTGAGGCATGTTGATAATAGGCTAGGAACTCATATTCTTAACTATATTTCTCACTCTAGTTATTAAACGTTGATTATATTTGAGCATAATTGCTAGTACTTTATACTTATTATGTGTGTTACGTTGTGTAGGATATGAGTCTGAGTTGAGATACAATTTTGGAGCGAAAACGGATGAATTGGAGCTTTAAAGTCTGAGTAAAAGTTCGAGGAATTAAACCCAAAATATATTTGGAATTGGAGGACCAAGTCTAGATATCAAAAAATGAAGAAAAACTCGAAGTGCAAAAAATGCACTAATGCGCCACATGGGGTTTTGTGGGGCGCTCTGCGTTAGTGTAATTTTCCTGCACGGTGAAAAAATTATGCCTCTGAACTTTCTCACTAATACGGTGCATGGTGGCCGCGCTTGTGTAATTTTCCGTCAAACTTTTTCCAATTCAGTTCAGAGAGGATAGTTTTTCCGGGTTTGTTCATACTTGATATAAATACACCCAAACTACATTCAAGGGAATTTGATCTAAACATTTGGGAGAGCATTGGAGGCTTCAAGATATAAGATTTTATCATTCTTCGACCAATTCAAGACTTGAATTTGGATTGTAATATTGATTAATGTTTAATATATAATTAAACTTATTTGTAATGACGTTCTTTATAACAATGGAGAAGTTTACCTTAGAAATTAACATGATTTGATGACTTGGTTGTTGTTTAAGGATTTGATTATTGTGTAATTACTTGAAGTTATTGGAGGTGCTTTAATCCTAGTTGTGATTGTATTCGTTATCTTGTTTGATTAGAAGAGGAACATAATATTGAATATTGTAACAACGCATGTCTTAATTTTAATTGGTGATTCTTTGAAGTAATCAAAAGATATTTTTGATTTATCGTTTGAATTAAGAATGAGAAATATTCAAGAGAATTTTCTCTTAGACTATTCCAACAAATAGATTCTTGCAAGTTTCACTGGACTTCATATTAGTTTAATTGGAATGTTTAGGTTTAATCGATAGAGGAATATGAATCGGAAGAATAAACTAGTAGCCTATTTAATTTGTGAGAATCAATAGAAACTTAATAATGAAATTTAAGAGTATAAAATCCAGGATAACAGCCTTGCACCTATCATATCATGCCCTTTATTTCTCATATTGATAACAACTAATTTTTGCTCTCCTCTCTAGTTTCATGTGATCAATTCAACATGTTATAATATTTGTTCATTAATTATAGTATTAATCATCCCAAATCAAAGGTTTGTTCCACTTGAATAGTGTTAAGCCTTAAATTACTAGAACATTGTTTAATCCATTCCTTGTGGATATGATACATAAACTATACTATCTGTTACACCCCATGTTTTCGTACGTAAAAGTAAGTTGTATGCTCGAAACTGAGATCATCTTTTAAAGTACATAAAGTAAGATAATCATGTTACCTTGGAGGTTACAAATAGTTAAGATTATTAACTACAAGCACCAATATGGTTGGAAGGTTTAGAAGCTAAACAAATCAAACAAATAAGATTCGTCGAAAGTCAATGTAATGACCCGATCGGTCGTTTTGAGTTCTAGTGCATAGTTCAGTGGTTTGAGGCCTTGGGTAGATTCACTTCATGTATTATGACTTGTACGCGTGTCAAAATTAAATTTCGGGAAGTTTAGAGTTGATTCAGGTGGAAAATTCTCATTTTGAAAGCTTTAAGTTAGAAGAGTTGACTAAGGTTTTACTTTTGAGTAAATGACCTTGGAATTAGGATTTGAAGGTACCAATAGGTTTGTATGATGATTTCGGACTTAGGCGTGTGTTCGGGTGGTCCAGGAGCATTTTGGCGCTTATTATAGAAAGTTGGCATTTTGAAAATTTTAGAATTTCATAAGTTTGGCTTGAAGTAGATAATGATGTTATCAATTCCCATTTGGGGTTCCAAGCTTTAAAATAGGTTTTTATTGTAATTTGTGACTTGCACGTAAAATTTGGCGTCATTCCGAAATATTTAAGTGTAATTCGGACGCGTATGGCAAAGTTTAAAAGTTTGAAAGTTTAAAGAAGGGTTTTGATTATTGATTCATAGTTTGGTATTTTTATGTGATTTGAAGCCTCAAGCTACTTTGTGTCATGTTTTGGAACTAGTTGGTATGATTGGATAGTGTCCTGGGGGCCTCGAGTGTGTTTCGGGGTGGCTTTAGACCAAATTTGGGTTCGTTGCGGTTGCTGGTGCTGGTTTTGTTCTTTACAAATGTGAAGGGTCTCACACATTCGAGAAGAAGGAATTTTGGTCTGGTACTTTTTATTCTACGCAGTTGCAATGGGAACTCGCGTTTGCGATGTGTGGGGCAGTGTTACTACGTGTTCGCAATAGGCATGTCGCGCTAGCGTAAGAGAAGTGGGCCTGGCATGGAATTTTGCCTTTCGCGATTGGGAAGCCACTTTCGCGAATGGAAGGCTAGTAAAGCTAGCGTTGGCGGGCCCTATCTCGCGTGCATGTAGAGGAGCTGGAAAGCGGAGGCTGGTATTGCTTCACAAACGCGAGGGCTTTGCCGCTTCGCCAAGAAGGAAGTGCTGGGCAGTGTCATTTTTAAAATGGGGGTTTGGCTCATTTTCACTCAACTTCTTCAAGGGAGATGACTTTAGGAGCAATTTTGGAGCACCATTTTCATCATCAACCAGGAGGTAAGTAATTTCTTCTAATTGTGAGTTAAATATATGAATTATACATGGATTGGAACATGGAAAAATTGTGAAAATTATGAGATTTTTGGAGTTTTACCACGAAATTAGACATAGAATCAGGAATAAATTGTATATTTGAGTTCGTGGTATTATGGGTAATGATTATCTTCAAGAATTTTTGGAATCCTAAAATGTGGGCCCGAGGGTTGACTTTGTTGTCTTTTCTAACAGAGTTGAGAATTATTATAAATTGTTCAATTGTACGCATTGGAGTATATTTTGATTGATTTTCACTTTGTTTGGCTAGTTTTGGTTCGTTTGGATTTGAATTGAAGAGTTAGAGAGGCATTGGAGCCGGTTATGGAACTTCAGAGCAAGGTAAGTCTCCTATCTAACCTTGTGAGAGGGAAACTACCCCCTAGGCGATGTAATTGTTTTGTGCTACTAGTTGTGAGAGTTATGTATGCACGAGTTGACGAGAGTCCATATGTAGCTAAGCATGTTTGTCCTGGTAGACTTAGGACTTTATCATATAATATTTGAATTCATTCTGTTGGCTTAACTTATTAAATTTGCAATTGAAATATATATATATATTAGTCTGATCCTTATCACCTTGAGTTGTTGGCAAGTTATTAAGAAAGGTAAAGGTTATATTCATTTTGTGCTCATGTACTGTAGTAAGCATGTGTCTCGTAATTCCATTATTTCCTTCATTTCTTGTGGGGCAGACTGAATGCCTCGGCAGTATAATAGATGTATTTATGGTTCATGTCGCTCGACCCTCGGCAGTGTACACATTATTCTGGATCGAACAGTACGATCTTGGCATAATTGTGCGTTATATCACTAGCAGTCTGAATATTCACGAAATTTTCCACCCACTGATGCCTGGCATTTATTATGGTGTTCCTTATTTGTTGGTTACTGACACTTAATATATTTGAGCTGTTGAGATAGAACACGAGACTTAGAAATTTCATACCTTTAAAAGAATTTTTTTGGAAGATTATGTAACTTACAGTTTTACCTCGTTATTGTTGTTGTGCTTCATATATGTTTATGATTTATGATATTGCTTTATTGGACCTCTAGTAAGTGTCGATGTCGATCTCTCGTCACTATTTATCGGGGGTTAGGCTAGATACTTACTGGGTACGCATTGATTTACGTACGCATGCTACACTTCTGCACTAAATGTGCATGATCTGACAGGTTCAATTGGTGGTCATCTTGGTGCATAGGTACACCTGCTGAGAAGCCTTTATGTTGAGCTGCATTCTAGGCTACGTATCGTAGCCCACAGAGTTTCCATCGTACTAATTACTTTATCCTATCTTATTTACATTTCGGAGAGGTGTTGTATTATTGTTGTAATCCTTAGTAAATGCTCATGCACTTGTGACACCAAGTTTTGGGGATGTTCTAGAATTTGTCTTTGGTTTGCTTAACCTCGATACACTTTTACTTGTATAATATTTAAATTGCATTTATCTATAACTTTAACACATTTATATCTCCACTTAACAAGATTCATGATTTCAAGAATAATAAAAATGAATAAATATGTTGTTAGTTCACCATTTGCTTACCTAACATCGACGTTGGGCGTCATCACGACCTATAGTGGGTTTTGGGTCATTGATAGTCGGCAAGTTAAGAGTGTTATAACCAATAATTTTAGGGTGAGACTAGGGTTCTTAAAATGATACGAAGGTGATGTTATGAGGTATTTTAGTCATATGATAGTCGTGCATTAAGTTTTGAAGTCAGGCGAGTTGTGAAACAAAAGTCGACAAAAGTCGTCACAAGTTACATTCATAAATTGTATTGAACTTTGGGTCAAATATGACTGAGTTTTTTACCAATATACTTTGAGTTAGGGGCGATCCACCTATAAAATTGAATATCTATGATTCTAGTTTCCAACGCATAAAAACATTTGTCGATTCAATATCGGAGTAGAGAGATATTCGCATTTTGCAAGACTGCCATGCAGCTCCCTTTGGGACCCACAAGATCGGTTGAGAATTATCTTGCCATATAAAGTTGTGGCCTTCGTCTCCAAGCATTTTTTTTTTGACACAAGTAAGACCTAAAACTCTCTATAGAAGTCCTAAGCATATCCTTAGGGGTTTGAATCAAGTCCATCATTTGTAACTCAAAATAAAGAAGTGAACACATCAATGTGATCCTTATGACATAAGTAAGACTTTGCCGTCCTCCTTTCTCCTTATAACTCAAGTTTTGGAAAGAACTTTGTGTCTAAGCAAGCTTGTCACCTCTTTATTTTAGCTATACAAGCATAAGGAAGGGTGTGGATCAAAAGGAATAAGGTTTGAAAGCAAGAACACAAGAGATATGTAGGGTTTTTTGTTTCGTTCTCGTCATGATTTGGTTTAGCAATGTTCTAGTCTTTCTTATTGATCTTATAAGATTTGTTCAAGAGAAATTTCAGCATGTATTATATACATGTATAGTTTTTAATTTCATATGCTAATTATGGAAGAAACTAGTTTAGGTTAGAACTTCAAAACACAACAAAAACAAAAAGGGTGAATCGCCCATTTGGCCTATGTCATTCGAACTTCCGTTTGTTCTGTTCCTTGATGTTTTATGTATACCTAACTCCCAAATGATCCTAATATCTTCATTTAAAATTATATAAGCTTAATTATCATATGTTGATGCCTAGATTATTCCTAATTCATATTTAGACTTTCATGTCACAAGGTAGTCATTAAGAGCCGATATTACGTTCATAATTCCGTTTTGTCGATCGTTCGACACTACGATGGATATTGGATCCCCTTTAGTTTGATGTTATCATCTTGACTGGGTATCCATTTCTGTGTATATTGTGGTGCTTGCTATTTTTTCGGGATCATCCTGTAACGACCCGGTCGGTCGTTTTGAGAATTTACGCCTTGATCCCCTATTAATTGCTTCCCCCATAGCGTTTTCTTATATTATGACTTGTCGGGAGGGTTTGTCTTGAGTTTCGAGTGTTTTGGGACACTTAGTCCCTAAATGAGAGCTTAAGCCTTAGAATTTGGACAGTAGTTGGTCAGTATAAAGACGGCTCTGGAATGCAATTCTGTTAATTTCGTTAGCACCGTTGGGTGATTTTGGGCTTAGGGGCATGTCCAGATTGTGTTTTGAGGTTTGTAGCTCATTTATGCTTGAAATGATAAAAGTTGAATTTTTGAAGTTTGAGGCCAATAGTGGAATTTTTTATATCGTGGTTGGGATCCGATTTCGAAAGTTGGAATAGGTCTATAGTGTTGAATATGGCTTGTGTGCAAAATTTGGGGTCAATCGAACGTGGTTTGGTCGGTTTGAGCATCGGTTGTAGAATTTTGAAATTTTAAGTTCATTAAGTTTAGATTAGAGGGTGATTCATGATTTTTGCATTTTGTGATGTTATTTGAGGGCTCTACTACGTTTGTATGGAATTTTAGGATTTGTTGGTATGTTTGGTTGAGGTCCTGGGGGGCCGGGTGAGTTTCGGTTGCTTAACAGATTGCTTTGATACTTATGTAAATGGCTGAAGTTGTTGCACCTGGTATTTTCGCACCTGCGCATTTGCACCGCATGTGCGGAGCTGTAGATATGGATTTGGGCCTTGTCAGCTGGGATCGCAGGTGCGGCTAGGGGACCACAGGAGCGGGCTCGCAGATGCGGCCCCAGCCTAGTTAAGTGGTTTTCGCACCTGTGATGGTTCTTCTGTAGGTTTGGACTATAGGTGTGGTCCTGGGATAGTAGGAGCAGGAATCAGTGTGCAGAAAATGGGATTTTGATGGTTTGAAATTTCATATCACAAAATTCAATTAAGAGCTCGGTGGAAGGCGATTTTTCGAGGGATTTTGAAGTAGAGTTGTTGGGTAACAAATCCTAACTCGATTTTGATCATATTACATTAATCTATTGTTGTATTCTTCATCTAATTAAGGAATTTGAGGGTGGAAGTTTGAAAAATGGGGAAAAAGTTCCCAATAAAAAATCTGAGGTTTGAGTGGTAATTAGGTGTCAATTTCGGATGATTTTTGTATGAGTGAACTCGTGAGTGAATGGGTGTTCATAATTTGTGACTTTTACCCGATTCCGAGACGTGGGTCCGGGGAGGATTTTTTGGGAGTTTTCCTATTTTCTTGCCTTATCTTTGAATTCATTAGATAATTTAGTTGCTTGTAGCTATATTTACGTTATGTAATTGATTTGATAAGATTTGGGCCACTCAAAGTTGGATACTCCTAGCAAGAGCGTGATTTCAGATTGATTTGAGCTTTTTTCGAGCTAAGTGGCTTGCCTAACCTTGTGTGGGGAACTCCCCTTAGGATTTGGTACTATTTGATATATGAATGTCATGTACATGAGGTAACGAGTGCGTACACGGGCTATTTGATGAAAATCCCCATTTTCATTAAACAAATATCTGTCTTTCCTTTAATTGAGCAATACTAGTATATGCAACTATCCTGTTTAGCTTAGGAAAGCATGCCTACGTGACTTAACTGCCTTAATTGCTTACCTGAACTTTGTGCAGCATGTTTAGTGTAAAACTGCCTGTCTTTTTTGATATGAACTTAATCTTAACTGTAGAATTCCTTGTTGAAACTATTGTTTATGTTGATTGAGTTGTATATTTACTTTGAGACTACGAAATGTTATTCTGGGAGATCCTCCTGCACGTTTACATTTGGGACTACCGGACGGTATCCGGGGAGATCCCCCTGTACTGGATACTTACTTTGGGACTACAAAACGGTATTTCGGGAGATCCTCCCACATATTTACGTTTGGGAATACGGGATGGTATCCCGGGAGATCCCCTGTACATTACGTTTCAGACTACAAAACGGTATCTTGGTAAATCCCCTGATGCTATCTTTGTGTATTGAGTTGTTGCTTTTTCCTTGATTTCATTCTCGTTAATTGTTACTTATCTTTACTGTAATATTTCATACTGTATTATCTTATTATACATATATACCAGTAGGGCCCTGACCTGATCTCATCATTACTCGACCGAGGTTAGGCTTGGCACTTACTGGGAACCGCTATGGTATACTCATGCCCTTTCCTGCACATGTTTTTTATGTGCAGATCCATGTACCTCTTCCCAGCCATATTTTCAGTAAGGCGAGGTGATTGTAGAGACTTCGAGGTATATTTTCTGCGTCCGCAAACCTTGGAGTCCCTTTCTACTCTTCCTTAAGTTAAAGACTCTCTTGTATTTTTCTTTGTTAATAGTTTCTGGAGTTTAGAAGCATTATTTATTTCTGTAGCTTGTAACTAATGATATACCAAGTTTTGGGAGCATTTATGTTCAGTTTGAAAGTGTTTATTGTATATGTCGAGCGGCATCTAAACTTCATAGTTAAATTTATCTATTAAATTGTTAGTTTTCATATTTTCGTTTTATTTCCCCAGAACGTTAGGCTTACCTAGTCGTAGAGACTAGGTGCCATCACGATGGTTCACAGAGGGAGAACTTGGGTCGTGACACATGCAGTTTTAGAGAAAACTCAACTGAAATTTTTTAAAATTCGAAGAGTTGGACAAATATTTAGTTTCTTAGTTCTAAATTGATTCTTGAGAGATCGTAATGAGTTAATTACCCTTAGTATCTCATGTACACACTTATTTTCTCCCTGAAATGGGGATATGATCCTCCGTTCAACTTATGGACGGCGAACATCATATTACATTTGTGATTCTGTTTATGGTTTCCTTCAAGAGCTCTTGAGTCCATATGATGATGCCACCTGTGTTATGCCTCATAAATTCTTACATTGATTATGCTGGGGGGATATATCCCATAATGCCAGTGAGGCCTATTGATTATTTACTAGGGGGAGATAACCCATAACACCAGTCAGACCTATTGATTATACATTTACCTGCTGGGGGGATTTAGCCCATAACACCAGTCAGGCATGTTATTTACGTGTATATAGCTACAACTTGCATTACATGACTATAGATGAGGCTATTTTAGATGTACAATTACCTAATTGGGGGGATATAGCCCATAATGCCAAACAGGTACTAGTTCAGATAGTAGTTCGGTTTCAGCACAATTTCAACTTAAACTTCAGTTCATTTCCAGATCAATTGCTAGTTTAGACTCTTGTTTAGCTTTTAGCTTATATTTAGATTTCTAGCTTACAGTCATACTTTAGTATGCTTTACATATGCTTTCCACCATGCATACTTTATACATTTCGTACTCACGTCCCTTTTAGGGCGCTGTATTTCATACCACACAGGTACACATAGATCAGTGCTTGGGCCACATTAGCAGGCCATACACCCAGCAGTTAGAGTCACTTCGCTTTCTCCCGAAGTTACTTATCTTTTAGTATGTGTACAACCAACTAGTTTGGGTTTGACTGGGCCCTGTTTCATCTACTACTTGTTCAATTCAGCATTCCTAGAGGCCTGTAGATATGCACCTGTGCAGTTAGTATGTTTTTATATGTCAGCTTATGTTAGCCTTATTAGCATTCCAAATTGTGCAATTCTCTTATACTTGATCAGTTAATCCATTTATATTCATTATTAGTAGATTATCAGTAGGTTTAGTAATGATCGATACTTAGTGTTGGTTATTTGTCGCTGCCCTAGGCTGGGTCATGACAAACATGGCATCGCAGTAGTTCAGTCCTTGAGTGTCTACAAGCCGTGTCTAGTAGAGTCTTGTTCAGGAGTATGTTGTGTGCCATACTTATGAACAAGACGCTACAAGGCATTATAGGATGGTTGTCCTTCCTTCTTCTCTAGATCGTGCGATAGAGCTATGTTATAGGAATTCAGAAATCTAATGAAACATTTTATATGTAGCGATGCCGTCGAAGAGACTCATAGCTGCCAGAAGGGCAAAGCCATTTCTGGCCAAGGAACTAGCATAGTACCTCTTGAGTTAGATAAGCATGAGGAGTCTAAACATGAGGTTTTATCTGAAGCTTTACAGACTCTGTCTATTCACAGAGAGGTTAGGGGTGCTCAAGCTAACGCACTGGAGGTTAGTGCTCCAGCTACCGCATCAGAGTTCAGTGCACAAAAATCAATGCGATCCTTGTGACCTAGGTAAGACTTTGTCGGCCTCCTTTCTCCTTATAACTCTAGTTTTGTAAAGTCTTTATTGCTAATAAAGCTTTTCACCTCTGGATTTTAGTTATACAAGCATAAGAAAAGCTTCGCCCTTTTTATTGTACCTCCTGGAAAGAGGTTCGCTAGCCTTTTTATTTCCCTACACCTAAAAGTTTGCTTAGTTCCCTTTTTTTTAAAAAGACCTAAGCTTGAAGTCAAGGCTTCTATAATGCTCGATCTTTCTTGACGAAGATAATGGCATACTTAGGTCTCAGGATGAGATTCTGAAAGAGTAACCACAATATCAGAAAAAATTCTTTCTTGATTCCTTTGACCTGTGACTACTATTTGTATTAAAGGGAACAAGGTTTGGAAGCAAGAACAAAAGAGGTATCTAGGGTTTTCATTATGCTTTCGGCATGATTTGGTTTAGCTATGTTCTAACCTTTCTTCTTGATCTTCTAGGAGTTGTTCAAGGGAAATTACTGCATGTACTACATCCTTGTATAATATTCAATTCCTTATCTAAAGAATGGAAGAATCTAGTTTAGGTTAGAGCTTCAAAAACACAACATAAAAGGACGAATTGCCCATTTGGCCTATTCCATTCGGACTTCTGTTTGTTTTGTTCCTTTGATATTTTTTTTGTATACCTAACCCTAATATGATCCTAATAGATTTATTTAAGATTATATAAGCTTAATTGTCATGTGTTGATGCTAAGATTATTCGTAAATCATATTTATACTTTCATGTCACAAGGTAGTCATTGTGAGCCGACATTATGTTCATAATTCTGTTTTAAAATTGTTTGACACTATTGTGGCCGGGTATCCATTTTTGTGTATTTTGTGGTGCTTGCTGTTTTTATTAGGATCATCCAGTTATAGGAGAAACTCTACTTAAATTTTTAAAAATTCGAAGAGTTGGACATATTTTGAGTTCCTTGGTTCTAATGGATTCTAGAGGAATCTTAATGAGTTAATTATCCTTAATATATCATGTAATTACTCAGTTTCTCCCTAAAATGGGGATAGGCTCCTCCATCTAAGATATGGACAACGAGCGTAAGAATTTGTTTGTGATTCCGTTTATGGTTTCCTTCATGATCTCTTGAGTCCATAGGATGATGCCACATGTGTTATGCCTCATATATGCTTCCATTGATTATACTAGGGGATATATCCCATAATTCTAGGGAGGCCTATTGATTATATGTGGGGGGAGTTATCCCATAACACTAGTCGGGCCTACTGATTATATATTTACCTATTGGGGGAATATAATCCATGACACCAGTCAGAAATGTTATGTACGCGTATATAGGTACATTTTACATTACATGACTATACATGAAGCTAGTTCGGATGTACAGTTACTTGATTGGGGGGATATAAATCATAATGCCAAATAGGTACACGATCATTTACTAGTTTAGTTTTAGCATAGTTTAAGGTTTAACTTCGGTTCAGTTCCAGATTAGTTGCTAGTTCAGACTCTTGTTTAGCTTTCAGATTAATATTCATATTTCCATCTTATAGTCACACTTTAGTATGCTTTACATATGCTTTCTACCCTACATACTTTGTACATATCGTACTCATGTACAGATAGATCAGTGTTTGAGCCACATCAGTAGGCCATCCAACAGCTATTGGAGTCACTCCACTTACTCTTGGTGTTACTTATCTTTTGGTATGTGTACATTCAGATAGTTTAGGTATGGTGGGGCCCTATTCCGTCTAGTACTTGTTCAGTTCAACACTCCTAGAGGCATGTAGCTATGCACCTGTGCAGTTAGTATATTTTTATATGTCAGCTTGTGTTTGCATTGTTGGCTTTCCAAATTGTACAGTTCTAATAAGCTGTGCTTATGCTTGTTCAGTTTATCATTTTATATTCAAGATTAGTAGATTATCAACATGTTTGGTCATGATCGACACTTTATGTCGATTATCCGTAGCGGTCCTAGGCTGGCTCATGACAAATATGGCACCAGAGCAGTTCAATCTTAGAGTGTCTATAGGTCGTGTCTTGTAGAGTCTTATTCAGGAGTATGTTGCACGGCATACTTATGAACAGGAGGCAATAGGGAATTATAGGATGATTGTCCTTCCTTCTTCTATATATCATGCGAATTAGCTTGTTGATATCCAATTTTTCCCTCATATATTTCAAATATGCATATATACTTTCAAGTAGTGCATGAGCATCATCAAGTATTTTTCCTAATTTTTCCATAATTTTTAAAGATTTTTAATCAATTGTTTTGGTCATCAATTATTTTAAAAGTAAATTTTGCATTTCGAGGCCTCAAAAAACCTCTTTCGGCATCACCTCGATTTGCGTGTGTAGTCCGGGCGCATAGTCGAAAAGCCATTATGTGAGAATTTGTGAAAAATGATGAATTTTGACTTTAAAATGGATTTAAGTTGACTTCGGTCAACATTTTGGGTAAACGGACCCGAACCCGTAATTTGACGGTCCCAGAGTGTCCATAGGAAAATATGGGACTTGAGCGTATTCCCGAAATCGAATTCCAAGGTCCCAAGGCCAAGAAATGAATTTTTAAAGAAAATTATTTTCTGGAATTATTTATGAGTTTTGGAAATGAAATGTGTTTAAAACTTGATGGTATCGGGCCCGTATCTTGGTTCCGGCACCCGGTACATGTCTTATATATGATTTAAGATAAGTCTGTGAAATTTTGTAATAAACAGACTTGAGATGACGTGAATCGGATCGTATTTAAGAAAATTGAAAAACTTGAAGTTCTTAAGAAATTTCATGATTTTGATGCTGAATTCATAGTTGTTAATGTTATTTTAGTGATTTGAATGTACGAGCGAGTCCGTATGATGTTTTTAGGTTAGTGTGCATGTTTGGTTTGGAGCCCCGAGGGCTCGGGTGGGTTTTGGATAGGCCACGAGGTGGATTTTGGACTTGAGGAATTGCAGATTTCAGCTGTTGCATGGCAGGCCTGCAGGCTTCGCATTGCTCGCAAATGCGAAGGCTATGTCACAAATGCGAACAATATCCCAGGCCAGCTTACCTCGCAAATGTGATCCCCCCGTTTTAACCAGACATCGCAAATGCGACACATTGTTCGCAATTCCCACTTTGCAAATGCAAAAACTGCTTCGCAAATGCAAACTTAGCAGAAGTCTGGGTTCGCAATTGCAAACCCTGGTCACAATTGCGACATCTGCAACCTGCAATTTTATAACTTAGCCTAAAATGTTTCATTTTTCACACTCTTTCAGAACCAAAACACTCTTGGGCGGTTTTTCAAAGACAACTCTTCTTCCAAATCGATTTTAAGTCAATTTTAACTCGTTCCCTTCAATCTTTGACATATTTTCACATGATTTCAACTCAAAATCAATGATTTTCATGGGGGAAATGGGTGTTTTGGGTAGAACATAGGTTTTTCAAAAATTGGGGATTTGGACCTCAATTTGAGGTCTGATTTCAAAACAAATTATATATTTGGGTTAGTGGGGGAATGAGTAATCGGGTTTTTGTTCGAAGCTCGGGTATTGACCATGTGGGCCCGGGGGTGATTTTTGACTTTTTGGGTAAAACTTTAGAAAACTCATTTTCATGCATTAGAATTGATTCATTTAGCATTTATTGTTGTAATTAAGTAATTTGTGGCTAGATAAGAGGGAATTGGTGGTGGAATCAAGAGGTAAAGCGATAGTAGAGGATTGAATTGTGTTTGTGGCATTGAGGTAAGTGTTTGGTCTAACCTTAGCTTGAGGGATTAGGAGTCGAGTCCTATTTGCTATGTGGTATTTGTCGAGTACGACGTACAGACATGGTGATGAGTATCTATACGTTGGTGTCAAGCATGCCCGTGAGTCTTATATTGTGACTATTATGACTTCATTGTATTATTCATGCTTTGATGATGATTTCTATTGTTGGGCAAAGTTTGTGGAAGTAATTGTGACATTTGAACATTGAGGAGCGTTGGCTCAAGTTTTATAATGAAACGAGAATGTATAAGTGGTAATTGAATTTTTTTGAGCATTGACTCAAGTTGTGAATTGAGTTGAGAAGTAAAAGTGTAAAAGAGAAGAGGATCATTATATTATCTCCCTTGCTGGGAATTTGTTGCTTTTAATGTTATCTCCCTAGCCGGGATGTTGATGCCTCTTATGATGTTGTTCCCTTGCCGGGACTTGATTATTGTACTATTGTTTGATTATTGAACTATTGTTCCCTTGCCGGGATTCTTATTCTAATTTCATTTATTCCCTTGCCCTATTGTTTGTGATTGTTGTTTGGGTGAGGAAGAGTGTTAAAGCACGAAGGGTGATGACGTGTATTGTTTGGTAAGAGTGTTAAAGCACGAAGAGTGATGCCATGTATGATTTATGAGGAAAGCGTGTAAAGAACGAAGGGTGATGTTGTGCCGCACGATATACCATTTTGTACCAATTATATTGATTATATGGTGAGGACGAGAGTAAAAGAACGAAGGGTGATGTCGTGCACATTTTCATTACTTGATTGCTTTGGTGAGGACGAGAGTAAAAGCACGAAGGATGATGCCGAGCACATTTTCATTACTTGATTGCTTTGGTGAGGACGAGAGTAAAAGCATGAAGGGTGGTGCCGTGCACTTATTAATTTCTGATTCTTTGTTGATATCTGAGATATGTTGTTTCTTTCAATTACCTGTTGTCTTTCTATTCTAAATTGATAGTTCCCCCGCAGCATGTTACCCCTCTCATACTTGACTGTATATCACTGTTCTTCTTTTCCGTTGCATATAGTTGAATTGCACATGTTTAATTGGTAGTCTGGTCCTAGCCTCATCACTACTTCACCGAGGTTAGGCTGGGCACTTACCAACACATGAGGTTGGTTGTTCTAATGATACACTCTACACTCTTTTGTGTAGATCCCAGTGCTGTAGACTTCGGACCGTAGTGAGATTGCTATTTCTTGTTCATCAGGCAACCCGAGGTAGTCCTGCAGGCGTCCGCAGGCCTTGGCGTCACCTCTATCTTTCCTTTATCCTATTTCCTTTACTTATTTTAGAAACAGAGTATCTTTTATTTGTTTTAGACCTTTATTTGTAGTACTCTTAGACTGTTTGTGAAGCTGTGACTCCACTTCTGTGTAGTCTTGTTTAAATAGTTATATTGGTTATACTCATAAATTTTATTATTTTTCTTCCGCTTGATAAAATTTCTGCTATCTTTAAGTTATTGCTCATAATTTCTTGTAAAGGATTAAAATGGGAAAAAGGTAACTTGTTCAAATAGTCGGCTTGCCTAGCTCACACTAGTAGGCGGCATCACGACTCCCGAGGGTGGGAAATTCGGGTCGTGACAAGTTGGTATCAGAGCTCTAGGTTACATGCGTCTCACAATTCACAGACAAGCTTAGTAGAGTCTGAAGGATCGGTACGTAGATGTCTGTATTTATCCTCAGAGGCTACAGAGTTAGGAAAAACTTCACATTTATTCATTCCTGTTGGGAAAAACTTCACATTTATTCATTCCTGTTGTGCGGTTTGGTTTCTTAATGATAATTGAATTTCTAATATGTTCTTTCGCAGATGGCAAGAACACGTGCTTCCTCTTCCACTGACCAGCAGCCCGAGCCCTAGCAGTAGCTCCCACAAGGGGGAGAGAGCGAGGCCAAGGCTGTGCTAGAGGATGAGGTAGGGGCAAAGCTAAGCCCAGAGCAGCAGCACCAGCGGCGGAGCCTCAAATTGACCTTGATGATGAGGTTCTGGCCCCGGCAGTTCCGGTGGTCCCAGTTCAGGTCCTAGAGGGGTTTATTGCTACCCCAGTACTCCACGATGCTTTGGTCTGTCTAGTGGGCCTTATGGAGAGTGTCACCCGGGTAGGCTTGCTTCCTGTAGCCCCAGCCATCTCTCAGGCTGGAAGAGCAGCTCAGACTCCTGCTACTCACACTCCGGACCAGGTAGCTCCCCAGTTCTAGACTCTAGCAGTTCAACCAGTTGGAGCAGTTCAGTCGGGTGTGGTAGCTCAGATCGGTGATGGAACAGCTATATCTACCAATGCTTTGCGGAGGTTAGACAGATTCACCAAGCTCTTCACTACTACTTTCAGCGGTGCATCTTCTGAGGATCCCCAGGATTATCTAGATAGATGTCATGAGGTTCTCAGGAACATGGGGATAGTGGAGATCAATGGGATCGATTTTGCTACTTTTCGCTTGTCTGGATCCGCCAAGACTTGGTGGAGAGATTATTGCTTGGCTAGACCAGCCGGATCACCATCTTTGACTTGGGAGCAGTTTGCTCAGCTATTTCTGGAGAAGTTTCTCCCCATCACTCAGAGAGAGATCTACTAGAGGCAGTTTGAGCGTCTCCAGAAGGGTTCTATGACTATTACTCAGTATGAGACCATATTTATCGACTTGGCTCGTCATGCTCTTATCATACTTCCCACCGAGAGAGAGGGTGAGTTGGTGCATTGAGGGACTTATTCAGCTGATTCGACTTCAGATGGCCAAGGAGACAAGGAGTGAAATTTCTTTTCACGAGGCGGCCAATGTGGCCAGGAGAGTTGAGATGGTTCTATTGCAAGGGGGGTGGTCAGGGGTCTGACAAGAGGCCTCGTAATTCAGGCCAATTCAGTGGTACCTCGTCTAGAGGCAGAGATTCGTATGGTAGAGGCCATCCTCCTAGGCCTTTTATGTTAGCCCTTCAGGTTTCGCACGGTGCTTTAGGTGGTCGTGGTTCCCACATGCAGTATTTCAACCAGTAGCCCTATAGTGCACCACCAGCTCCTGTTAATGCACTACCACTTCAGAGTTTTCGGGATGGTCATTCAGGTCGTTAGGGTCAACAGTCTCAATAGCCGAGGGCTTGTTAAACTTGTGGTGATATGGGTCACATTGATAGGTTTTGCTCTCGAGGATCGAGTAGCTCTTAGCATCAAGGTTCCCTTGCCATGGTCCAGCCACCGAGTGTTCCACAGCCCGCCCAGCCAGCTAGAGGTGGGGGTAGAGATGCTAGGGGTGGAGGTAGAGGTGTTAGATGTGGAGCTCATGCCGCTAGAGGTGGAGGCCAGACAGCAACAGGACGACCTAGATATACAGTTTAGGGTGGTGGTGTCCAGCCCTGATGTTATGCTCTTCTAGCCAAGCCCGAGGCTGAGGCTTCCAATGCAGTTATCACAGGTACTGTTCTGGTTTGTAGTAGAGATGCTTCAATTTTATTTGATCCCGGATCTACATACTCCTATGTGTCATCTTATTTTGCACCGTATCTGGTCATGCCTAGTAATTCTTTGAGTACTCATGTTTATGTGTCTACACCGGTGGGTGATTCTATTGTGGTAGATCGAGTCCATCATTCATGTGTAGTTGTGATTGGGGGTCTTGAGACTCGTGTAGATTTTCTTCTTCTGGACATGGTTGATTTCGATGTCATATTGGGGATGGACTAGTTATTACCTTATCATTCTATTTTGGAGTGTCATGCAAAGACTATAACCTTAGCCTTGCCGGGTTTACCTTGTTTAGAGTGGAGAGGGACTCCTGGACATTCTACCCGTAGTGTTATCTCATATATGAAGGCTCGGTGTATGGTCGAGAAGGGGTGTTTGGCCTATTTGGCCTATGTTCGTGATTCTAGTGCTGGGGTTCCTTCTATTGGTTTTGTGCCTGTTGTTCTTGAGTTTCCTAAAGTATTCCCTTCAGACCTGCTGGGTATGCCACCCAACAAGGATATTGAATTTTGCATTGATTTGGTTCCGGGCACTCAGCCCATTTCTATCCCGCCATATCGTGTGGCCTCACCTGAGTTGAAAGAGTTAAAGGAGCAGTTGCAAGACTTGCTTGAGAAAGGTTTCATTAAACCGAGTGTTTTGCCTTGGGGTGCACTGGTGTTGTTTGTTAAGAAGTAGGACGGATCGATGAGAATGTGTATTGATTACCAGTAGTTGAACAAGGTTACAATCAAGAATAAGTATCTATTGCCGAGGATTGATGATTTGTTTGATCAGCTTCAGGGTGCCAAGGTATTTTTGAAGATTTAATTAAGATCTGGCTACCATCAATTGAGGATTATGGCATCTGCTATCCTTGAGATAGCTTTCCGTACTCGGTACGGGCATTATGAGTTCTTGGTGATGTCATTCGGGTTAACTAATGTCCCATCAGCTTTTATGGATTTGATGAACTGAGTGTTCAGGCCTTACTTGGATCCTTTGTGATAGTCTTCATTGATGATATTTTGATCTATTCCCGTAGCTGGGAGGATCACGAGCAGCATCTTAGAGTGGTTCTTCAGACTTTGAGGGATAGTCAGTTGTATTTTAAGTTTTCGAAGTGTGAGTTCTGGCTGAGTTCAGTTGCATTCATGGGTCATGTTATGTCAGCAGAGGGTATTCAAGTTGATTTGAAGAAGATTGAGGCAGTCAAGAACTGGCCTAGACCAGCATCAGCTACAAAGATACGGAGTTTCTTGGGATTGACAAGCTACTATCGTCGGTTTGTGAAGGGGTTTTCATCTATCACAGCCCCTATGACAAGGTTGACCTAGAAGGGCGCCCAGTTAAGATGGTCGGATGAGTGTAAGGCGAGCTTTCAGAAGCTCAAGACAGCTCTGACTACGGCACCCGTGTTGGTTCTGCCCACAGGTTCAGGGCCTTATATAGTTTATTGTGATGCATCTCGTATTTGACTTGGTGCGGTGTTGATACAGGATGGCAAGGTCATTGCCTATGCTTCACGCAAGTTGAAGATTCATGAGAAGAACTATCCGGTTCATGATTTGGAGTTAGCTGCCATTGTTCACGCATTGAAGATTTGAAGGCATTATCTATAAGGCGTGGCATGTGAGGTGTTCACGGATGGTTGGAGCTATTAAAGGTCTATGATATCACTATCTTATATCATCCGATAAAGGCCAATGTGGTGGTCGATGCTTTGAGTAGGAAGTCAGCCAGTATGGGCAGTCTTACTTATATTTGGGCGGTAAGAGATCGCTTACTTTAGATGTTTAGGCTTTGGCCAATCAGTTCGTGAGGTTCGATGTTTCAAAGCCCAGTCGTATGTTAGCTTACACAGTTGCTCGTTTTTATTAATTGGAGCGTATCCGAGATTGGCAGTATGATGATCCTCATTTGTGCATCCTTAGAGACACGATGCAGCACGGAGGTGCCAAGCAGGTTACCTTAGGAGATGATGGAGTTTTGAGATTGCAGGGTCGAGTTTGTGTGCCTAATGTGGATGGTCTTCGAGAGTTGATTTTAGAAGAGGCCCATAGTTCCCGGTACTCTATTCATCCGGGTGCCGCGAAGATGTATCAGGATTTGCGGTAGCATTATTGGTGGAGAAGAATGAAGAAGGATATTGTTGCGTATATGGCTCGGTGTTTGAACTATCAGCAGGTTAAGTATGAGAATCAGAGGCCTGGTGGTTTGTTTCAGAGGATTGAGCTTCCCGAATGGAAGTGGGAGCGGATCACTATGGACTTCGTTGTTGGACTCCCACAGGCTCAGAGGAAGTTCAACACAGTGTGGGTTATTGTTGATAGGCTGACTAAGTGAGCACATTTCATTTCTATGGCAGTCTCCTATTCTTCCGAGAGGTTAGCTAAGATCTATATCTGGGAGATAGATCATCTTCATGGTGTACCCGAGTCTATCATTTCGGATAGAGGTACACAGTTTATCTCACATTTCTGGAGAGCAGTTCAGCGAGAGTTGGGCACACGGGTTAAGTTGAGCACAACATTTCATCCTCAGACGGACGGGCAGTCCGAGCGGACTATTCAGATTTTGAAGGATATGCTCTTTGCTTGTGTCATTGACTTTGGAGGCTCGTGGGATTAGTTTTTGCCTTTAGCAGAGTTTGCCTACAACAACAGCTACTAGTCGAGTATCTAGATGGCTCCTTATGAGGCTTTGTATGGTAGGCGGTGTCGGTCGCCGGTTGGATGGTTCGAGCCGGGGGAGGCTCGATTTTTGGGTACGGATTTGGTTTAGGATGCCTTGGACAAGGTTAGGATTATTCAGGATAGGCTTCGTACTGGTCAGAAAAAAGAGTTATGCCGACCGTAAGGTTAGAGATTTGGCATTCATGGTCAGTGAGCGGGTATTGCTTCGGGTGTCGCCTATGAAGGGTGTGATGAGATTTGGGAAGAAGGGCAAGCTTAGCCCTAGGTTCATTGGCCCGTTTGAGATTCTTGATCGAGTGGGAGAGGTGGTTTACAGACTTGCATTGCTGCCGAGCTTATCAGCCGTGCATCCACTATTTCATGTCTCCATGCTTCGAAAATATCACGGCGATCCATCCCACGTGTTAGATTTTAGCAATTTCCAGTTGGACAAGAACTTGTCTTATGAGGAGAAGTCGGTAGCTATTCTAGACCGGCAGGTTCGTCGGTTGAGATCGAAGAGTTTTCCTTCTGTTTGTATTCAGTGGAGAGGTTAGCCTGCTGAGGCATCGACCTGGGAGTCCAAGTCCGATATGCGGAGCCGTTATCCCCATCTTTTCCCCGACTCAGGTACTTCCTTCTTCTGTCCGTTCGAGGATGAACGGTTATTTTAGAGGTGGAGGATGTGTCATCACTTGTTTTAAAAGTAAATTCTACGTTCCGAAGCCTCAAAAAACCTCTTTCGGCATCACCTCGATTTCTATGCGCAGTTCGGGCACATAGCCTGAAAGCCACTATGTGAGAATCTATGAAAAATGATGAATTTTGACTTTAAAATGGATTTAAGTTGACTTAGGTCAATATTTTGGGTAAACGGACTCGGACCCGTGATTTGATGGTCCCGGAGGGTCCGTAAGAAAATATGGGACTTGGGTGTATGCCCGGAATTGAATTCCGATGTCCCAAGCCTGAGAAATGAATTTTTACAGAAAATTATTTTTTGGAATTATTTATGAGTTTTGGAAATGAAATGTGTTTAAAACTCGATGGTATCGGGCCCGTATTATAATTTCAGCACCCGGTACAAGTCTTATATGTGATATAAGATAAGTTTGTGAAATGTGGTAATAAACGGACTTGAGATGACGTGAATCGGATCGTATTTGAGAAAATTGGAAAATTTGAAGTTCTTAAGAAATTTCATGATTTTGATGCTAAATTCATAGTTGTTGATGTTATTTTAGTGATTTTAATGCACGAGTTAGTTCATATGATGTTTTTAGGTTGGTGTTCATGTTTGGATTGGAGTCCCGAGGGCTTAGGTGAGTTTTGGATAGGCCAGAGGTGGATTTTGGACTTGAGGAATTGCAGATTTCAGCTGTTGCATGGTAGGCCTGCAAGCTTCGCATTGCGAGTTCGCAAATGCGAAGGCTATGTCACAAATGCGAACAATAGCCCAGGCCAACTTACTTCGCAAATGCGAGGGATCGATCACAAATGCGATCCCCCAGTTTTAGCCAGATGTCGCAAATGCGACACATTGTTCGCAATTCCCACTTCGCAAATGCGAACTTAGTAGAAGTCTGGGTTCGCAATTGCGAACCCTGGTCGCAATTGCGACATCTGCAACCTGCAATTTTATAACATAGTCGAAAATCTTTCATTTTTCACTCTTTCAAAACCAAAACAGTTTTGGGCGATTTTTCAAAGACAACTCTTCTTCCAAATTGATTGTAAGTCAATTTTAACTCGTTCTCTTCAATTTTTAACATCTTTTTATATGATTTCAATTCAAATTCAATGATTTTCATGGGGAAAATTGGGTGTTTTGGGTGGAACCTAGGTTTTTCAAAAATTGGGGATTTGGCCCTCGATTTGAGGTCTGATTTCAAAATAAATTATATATTTGGGTTCGTTGGGGAATGGGTAATCAAGTTTTGGTCGAACCTCGGGTTTTGACCATGTGGGCCCGGGGCAATTTTTGACTTTTTGGGTAAAACTTTAGAAAACTCATTTTCATGTATTAGAATTGATTCATTTAGAATTTATTGATGTAATTAAGTAACTTGTGGCAAGATACGAGCGAATTGGTGGTGGAATCAAGAGGTAAAGCGATAGTAGAAGATTGAATTGTGTTCGTGGCATCGAGGTAAGTGTTTGGTCTAACTTTAGCTTGAGGAATTAGGAGCTGAGTCCTATTTGCTATGTGGTATTTGTCGAGTACGACATATAGGCATGGTGACGAGTATCTATACGTTGGTGTCAAGCATGCCCGTGAGTCTTATATTGTCACTATTATGACTTCATTGTATTATTCATGCTTTGATGATGATTTCTATTGTTGTTTCTTGTTCATCAAGCGACCCGAGGTAGTCCTGCAGGCGTCCGCAGCCTTGGCGTCACCTCCTATATTTCCTTTATCATGTTTCCTTTACTTATTTTAGAAATAATGTATCTTTTTTTTCAGACCTTTATTTGTAGTACTCTTAGACTGTCTGTTAAGCTGTGACTCCAGTTCTAGGTAGTCTTGTTTAAATAGTTGTATTGGTTATACTTAGTAATTTTATTATTTTTCTTCCGCTTGACATAAATTCTATTGTCTTTAAGTTATTGCTCATAATTTATTGTAACGGATTAAAATGGTAAAAAGGTAATTTGTTCAAATAGTCGGCTTGCCTAGCTCACACTAGTAGGCGCCATCACGACTCCCGAGGGTGGGAAATCCGGGTCGTGACATCAATTTATTTCCATATTTTATTGTATAAATAATCATTAATTGCATCACAAATAATTTTTATGATGATTTTATCATCTAACTTCTTCATTTATATCCATATTAAGCCTTAAATATTTTTGATGCATTAATTATAATTATATTTGCATCTTTAGGCTAAAATTGTATATTTTACAATAATAGCCCGTATATACTTATAATCACTCTATTTATGCAAAAAGAACTTTTTATATTTATAATATTAAGTAATTATTATTAACCATTTTTATGCACAAAGAATGTCTTTACTGTTTATTTATCATTTTTTACGAATTATTTACTAATTTAATTGGGTATTTAAAGAATAGCCCATTTTCCTTAATTATTTTCAGACCTAACCGAATTACCCCAGCCCAACTACTCAAAATCTTAGCCCAGTACGCCCCAACCCAAACCAAATAACGCCCCTAACCCAATACTCGACCCAAACCCCTTCCTTCAATCCCGCCCGTTGATCTCTTAAGATCAACAACCAACATTCACCGCACCCCTTTTAATTTACTTACCCTAACCCTAAATTCCCATTCCCTCCAAGTCGTTGTCCTCAAACTCTCCCCTTTCTTCTTCTAAGACACTAGCGGTGTAACCCCATAATCTCTCTTCAATTCCAATTGGTTATGGAATCCCTTGATGATTTTCTTACCTTATCGGTCGTATCTTACTACTGGCTACTTGATTATGGTATTGCTTAGTAGCTTGCCTATCATGGCAAGCAAATCTCTCTATTTTCGGATCAAATCTGGTTCGAATCTTCCCCCTTTCTCATCTGTGTTGGTCTTCCCTCTCTCTATGTACGAATCTCTGAGATTTTCTCTATTCTTATTTATCCTAAATATTAGGGTTTAGATCATTTACAGATCTATTTATATTTTTTTTTCATTTTTGTTTAAAACCTTTTTTTTATGTTTCTGAATGTTTGTTTTGTGATTTTTCGTTAAAAAACCTTGCCTAATTTATTTTGCCCTAAAATTATGGCTCAAATCTGGTTAAGATCTGTTTTGGTTGATTATTTTGACCTTCCGTATATTTGCCTTCTATTTTTCATGATGTTGTTTTTCTAAATTATTGGCCCTAGATTAGGGTTCAAAACTGTTAAAGGTTCTTGTATTTCTCATTTCTTTCTCAGTATCTGTCTAGGTGCATTCCGACTAACTTTATTTTTGGGTTTTGATTATTATTCTATTTTTCATTTTACTTATCATGTGGTTACTTGCTTTAGTTAAACCTGTTTAATTATCGACTTGACTTAATAGTATTCCGAACTTTCCCTTAAACAATACGATGGATTGTTTCCATATTTGCATGCCCTAGTTTATGGCTATATACACCCCTCCCCTTTTTCCCTTTAAAACAGACGGAAATCAATATACTCTCACTGAAAACTTAGGTTTTGGCTCTGTATTCTCTTTGCTCTCTTGTTTGCTTCTAGTCTTGGCCGACTAAAAGTCAAGGCCAAGTAATTCTGGGCTCTCGACTATTGCGGTGTATTTCTTGTTTTCTTGCCTAACTAGTGAGTGACTATCCTTTGGTCATTTTATTTCTATGTATCCATGAACTGTGCTTATGATCCAGCATGTTTAAAAGTCCATCCTGAGCATGATAGTACAACTTTTATGTTCTTATGATTCTTTTAATCCTATAATCGATACTGTTAGTTCTGAGATTAGTTATCTTTTAATAATAAGAATTCTTTTAGAGGTTAACTCAATTCCTTTTAACTTGTTTCATGTATGCTGTTTTGCTAGTTCTGAAATTGTCTTGAACTTAGCATCTTTAGGATAATACTAGTTTGTTCATCAGTTAATCATTTTATGGGTCTTTACAAACTTGTGTTGTTATTAAACCTTTCTCTGTCATTCATGGGCCCTGATAACTTGCCTTCTAATGTGTTTTGCATCCATTTGGATTCATGTGATTATCTGACTGTTTGCCTTAATACATTGTCTAAATGTTTTATGTGATTTAACAAAGCTATCCTGAAATGTTATCATGTACACCTAGCCTAATTAGGCCTTTCAGACTTTAACTCATTAGATACTGTGCATAAATAATCTTACAAATCTTGCCAATTTGTCTTCTTAATGCAATTCTGCCTATATTCTGTGTTTTAAACTCTGTCATGAAGACTTTTCTAAAATCAAACCTTTTTTAAAATATGTCCTTTACTATTATCTCCTTTTATATGCTACTACTGTTAAACTCCTATTCATATGTCCTTTAGGTTCTATCCTTCACCTCCTCAGTGTGAGTACTGCTCGAGGTCCATGTGAGGCTCTTGTGAACTCTGACACACTTGGGTTTGGTTTCTAACCTTCTTTAAACCGTTTCTGAGTATTTGTTCTTAAGTGTGAGCATTTCCCTGGGTTCTTTGAAGCCCTTGGAAACTTTGATACACTAGAGATTTGGGTTCTATGTGCTATGGGTGATTCATCCACCACTGATTATTGTGTACCGATAAAAGTGAGCCTTGGAGCTGTTATGGTATGCAATTCATTCATTAATCTGGTCTGTAATAATTTTGTAACAAATAATTCTTGTGTATTTAGTAAATTGGGAAGGGTTTCTTATTTTCATTTGCAAAGTCGGGTAGAAATCCTGCCTAGAGGGTCTCTATTTGTGTAGTTAATTCTGCTTATAAGTTCCATATTGTGTTGTTGTATGTTAGAAATCCTGCATATAGGTTCTATGTTATGTTTACATGTTAGAAATCCAGCCAATAGGACTAACGTTGTGATTTGTTAGAAATCCTACCTTTAGGTGTATCAATTTGTCCAATAATTTTGTGTTTTAGCAACCATTCCTATAGGATCAATACTTGGCTTAATTAGGTGTGCAAATTCTTGCTTGTATACTGGTTATTTCTAGAAATCATGAATATAGGGTTAAAAATCAGTTCACTTGTAGAAATCATGCATATAGGGTTAAAATCAGTTCACTTGTAGAAATCATGCCTATAGGGTTAAAATCAGTCCACTTGTAGAAATCATGCCTCTAGGGTTAAAATCAGTTCAATTATAGAAATCATGCCTATAGGATTCAACTAAATGATTCTGAATATGTTTCTATGATTATCACTACCAATCACTTAAACAACATGCCTATAGGGTTTAATAATGATTCTGGACTTATGATTGTAATTTAATGTTGAGATGCCCAGATGTTGTACTGAATTAAAATTAGTAGGCAAGTATAAGTAGGCCCTAACACTCGTATTAAGAATTGTCTCTGCATACTACTGCTTGCCTGTTCATCACATAGATATCATGTCTATAGGACTCCAACATTAATAAAGCCTGCTAAATCAGTTGCGTGCTTTAGTTGTTTACATGCGGAGGTTAACGTGACCCCGTATCTGTCTTTATTTGAAAAGTCCTAATTGTTTTGCTTGTCACATAGTATTTTTCAATTTTGAGAACCTTAGGCCTAGTCTAGGACCTTCCTAAATAGAGGTCCCAATATCTCCAGGACCTTAGGTAAGGGACGGGCATTGCACGCATAGGAACGAGTTAGAATCAACCAGAGTGCTTTAGGTAAAAACTCAAAGATAGTAATCGGGTAGCAGGAGATGATAGTCTGTCCCACTGGATAATATGAGTAACACCCCCGTCTTGGGGGAGTTACAAAGTATTATTTATGTTGCACGGAGTAATCCTATAGGCTAACAAATTTTGGACCCCCCATCCTTATAGTTTATTCGCTTCCTTATACTAATTTGCATAATTTAGGTTCGGTCGGGACCCACCATTGTGGACCTCGAGGGGTGTCTAACACCTTCCCCTCAAGGTAATTTGAGCCCTTACCCGATCTCTGGTGATGCAAACTGGTGTAATCTGAGTTATTTGCTATAGGTTCCCTAATGCACCTTAATCAGTTAGGTGGCCACTCTAACAACCAATTCCTTTTCCCTACTCTCTCAAAAGGAGTTGTCAAAATATCGAAACCCAATTTCATGAGAAAAAAGGAGGTGCGTCAGCATGGCGACTCTGCTGGGGATATCCTTAGGGTGTTACCATAACAAACTTGTTTTGTGAATTAGTCTTCCTCAATAAGCATGTCTTTATTATTCTGTTAATACGTATGCACCCTCTTCCCTTTCCACTCTATATGAACTTATTTGCCTTACTTCATTCAATTATGCTCACTAAATTTCTTCTTTTTGTTTCGTTGCCTTCACTATGGAAAACTAACTCTTCTCCTTGTTTTCTTTCTTAAATGGCTTTACAATTATTAAATATTGCATTTTATCATTCTCATCGTGTAGATACTTGACAACGTGTTATTTTCTTTTTGCATAAACACATGCTCAACATCATACTCTACTCGTACCATAGAAACACTTGATGAGTGTATGCACTCTTCCTGTATCACTCTGTTGAACTTGGAAAGGCTTATTTGCGATAAACTAGTCGATCAGCGGTGCAATAGATGGTTCCGTGCCTTTCCCCCTCAAGTTGTCTGTTTGGGGGTACCAGTCAAGACTTTTATAGAAACCTTACTTTTATAATAATTGTACATGCATCATGCTCAAACCTATCCTGGGTTAATATGTTGTTTGCATAATAACCCTCTAAGAAAAACCTTGTCTGAAGTCCTTCGGGGTTTCCATAATCCCAACGGGCGCAACCACGATATGTGTATTATTTGGAGAAATAAATGTCGGCATGTTAATCGTTAATGTATAAGTAGTTGAATCGGGGGGGGGGGGTAAAAGGGTCTAACTTTTTTATTTTGTAGAAAATGAGGCACGAAGTCCCCAGGTTTGGCATGGTCTGAAACATACAACCGTTACTGCTGGATTGGTGGCAAAACTTTTCGCCAAGCGGCAAAAATCACGTGAAAAGGGTTCATGGAAACGTACCCTCCTTATTGGACATCCAGCCAAACAACATGCTGATCGAGGCTGCTACTATGTTTTGGGACGGATAAAGGGTTGTATTCCATTTTGGCAATATAGAAATGACTCCTATTTTGGAGAAAATAGGAGGATTCGCTGGATTACCCTCGGATAGTCCCGGTTTACTAGTACCAGAAAATCGCACTCCCAGGGGGTTTTTGAAAATGATGGGTCTGAGAAAGAATGACGACTTGGCATGCCTGAAGAAGTCTTACATACCCTTAGACTTCCTCTATGAATGATACGGACACAACAAATCTTATCGTATCTTTCATGATTAATTCTCCATCACTTCCCTGGGTTGGACTCATCGTAGGGTTTTCATATTCATCGTCTGCTTTGTGGGTATGATATTTTTTCCAAGCCAAGGAGACATGATTCACCATAGGATAGCAATGGTAACTAAAACTTTAATGGAGGGAATCGAGGGACAAACATATACTATTGTTCCGATGATTGTAGCATAAGTATACCACGCTCTGGATCGTTGCAAGAAAGAGTTCAAACATTTTGAGGGTTGTAACTTGCTGCTACAGATTTGGTTATTAGAACAACTTCAGAAAGGACAATACCGCCATGATTTTCCACTGAGACCATGGAATGATCACATATCTTTCCACCATTCGAAAAGAATGACCTTTATCCCAGACAGGTTTGCACAACCAGAGAATGTTATAGAATGGGTACCGTTTTTCAGCAATTTGACCGAGGACAAGGTTCATTGGATGTTCGAGTAGTTCCCTACTAGTGAATTCATCATCAGATCCAGGGATGTTCCGCATTTGGTATTGATCGGGTTAAGAGGCATATATCTCTATGTTCCGATTAGAGTCATGTGACAAGCCAGTAGAAAACAAGTCATACCGCGAGTCTCCAAAATGGGTCATTACAAAGCTGATTTTCAGGATGATGCCATTCCATACAAATGTGAGGCCCAACATATGTGGCATTTGAAGATTATCGTGGAAAAGGATACCATCGATCCTGATCGATACCACGCAGGTCATGTGTACTTCTACCTGTCATGGTTGGATGATAGCATAGAAGGAATAGTCGAGCCAGGGGTTGGTCAAGGAAACATGGTCATAGATGAAGCAGCTGAAGCACAGGTGGAGTATAAGAGGCTACGCAAAAGAGTCCTCGAGTCTGAGGCCAGGCATTTGTAACAACACAAGATTGACATAGAATCAATTAATGAATGGAGGGAAATGGCTACTAGATCAACGGAAAGGTTGGAATTTCAAGAGCAGGGGCTAATGGAGTTAGAAGGGAAGATGAGGAAAAGAGTCATAGACTGTCAGAATAAAGAGGGTAACGAGGGAGGAAACCTAGCAAGGGTGTATCTGCTGCTGGACATGCACGACTTGGGGAATCTGATCGATGGATCCACTAGGGTCAAGTCGGGAGAATGTCCCTCTAGGACAAAGTAGATTAGGATTATCTGTTTTTAGAATCGTTTTGGAATTTGAATGCAATAAGGCAGATGCCATTACTAACTCATTTATTTATTGTCTTTTTTAGGTTTATCTTATTATTACATCAATGAAATAGGCATTTATCGACATTAAACTTCTCCTAATCTACTTGTCGCTAGGCCTACCAGGTGTACAACAAGGTTCCCAAATTAGGACGCAAATTTACATTCCTGCAATACGTGTTTAAATACTACAAATACATTTCAGAATCCTTACTGACTTGTTTACCTTTTGTTTTTTTATTATTATTTTGATTATTCTCATCCCCTAAGGTTCGTTCGCATATACTAGCATTGTCAGCATATCATACCAGATCTAGAGGCCGTCCAGTTCCTCCTCCTCCAAGTAATCCAAAAAGAAAGAGAAAATCTAGGATGGATGATATGAGTGGTGTCAGGGAATACAACGCTACACATGCTAAGAATGTGGAAACTTCAGACAGTCGGAGTACTCTGGCACAAAATGAATTGGTCCTACGGTTGGAATAGAAGATACTATAATTGCAAGGGAGCTTGAGTAGGTCCGCAATCTGGCAAACCCTTCCCTCACCCTAAACGTCCTAGACATTAACCAACAAAATGCAAAAAACCCAATACCTCCTCAAAACATACCAAACCAACATTCTTAAAATCCTTCCGCACCCCACCAATACGCAACACCTCACCAAAATCCTAATCCTCCACTAGTACCAACTCCTCCTCAATACCAGTATCTCCCGACTTAATACCTGCAAACCACTTACCATATTCCTCATAATACCTCACAACCTATCCCTGATCGGTAAAATTCAACTAATGGTCACCACTACATGCAAACCCCCGTCACCCACCAAAACAATCCCATATACATTGAAACCTTACCCCACTCCACTCAACCAATCTCATACACACCAGAATCTGCCGAGAAGGACTTGCTCATAAAGAATATGGCGGGGGAGCTCAAGAAGCTCACAAGCTGAGTCCAGGGTGTTGAAGGAGGTAAAGGAATTGAAGGTCTGAATTATGAGGATCTATGCATTCAGCTAGGCGTAGAACTGACGGAGGGTTAGAAGCCTTCTAAGTTCGAGATATTTGATGGAACGGGTGATCTGAAGGTAAATTTAGGAACATATTGTGACAAGGTCGTGGGGGTTGGGAAGGATGAAAGGATTCGCATGAAGCTGTTCATGAGAAGTCTCACTGGAGACACCCTATCTTGGTACATAAGTCAAAATCCCAATAAATGGGTTAATTGGGTAAGCATGGCATCACACTTCATGGATAGATTTAGGTTCAATACAGAAAATACATCGGATGTCTTCTACATACAGAACCTCAAGAAGAAACTGACAAAGACTTTTCATGAGTATGCTGCTCGATGGAGGTCAGAAGCTGCAAAGGTCAGGCCGGCACTAGAAGAAGAGCAGATGAACAAATTCTTTGTCAGGGCCTAGGATCCACAATACTATGAGAGGTTAATGGTCATCGAGAATAACAAGTTCTCCAACATGATCAAACTCGGATAAAGGATTGAAGAAGGGATTAGGAGCGGGATTGTGACAAATTTTGAGGCATTGCAGACTACGAACAAAGCATTACAGTCAGGGGGTATATAAAAGAAGAAAGAAATAGGGGCAGTGATGGTAGCCCAAGCTCCAAAGTCTCCACTCATATACCAAACACCTCCACCCACATACCAACCTTCACCTCCAAGATATCCTCAACCCGCTACTTCCTACCATACTTATAACATACAACCAGCCTATTATCATTCACTTCCAGCCCGCCAAAACTACCAAAAACCCAAACCAAATTTCGACCGTGGACCACCCAGACAATAAATTCTTATTGTTGAGCCCATCGACCACCTATATGAAAGGCTAAAGGTTGCCGGGTATGTCACCCTTATTCCCGCTGTCGCCATGGAAAAGTACTCCCGATGGATCAACCCAACTAAAACATGTGCATACCATTCCGGCATGAAGGGGCATACTATTGGTGAATACCACACTCTGAAAGACAAGATGACCCTGATTGATACCAAAGTCATACAAGCAAAGGAAGCCGCACCCAATGTCCGCAACAATCCCCTCCAAGATCATAGGGGTGAAGGAGTAAATGTGATAGGAACTGATGAAGAATGGGATCCTGAAGGGTCAATTGGGCCTATTCGAGAAGGTGATGACCCTAAGAAACCTACAGTTATACTCACCCCTATTGTGGTACAGATACAGCTACCGGTCGAAGTTGAGGTAGCCGCATCAGCTTCATTTGAAATCGAAGTGATAGCACCTACAACTACACATACTCCAATTGAAGTAGAAGTAGCCACACCCTTCACTATGATGATGGTATCCACACCACCCTTCAATTCAAATGTCGTACCTTGGGATTATGTTGCCGAAGCTAGGATAAAAGGGAAAGCAAAAATGGAAGAGTCTGATGTTGCACAAGGGATGACCAGAACTGGAAGAATCTATACACCTAAAAATTTAGGAGGAACAAGAAAGGAAGCTACTGCCGAACAACCCATCATTGAAACTGGTCCAGATGACCTCCAAAGGAAAGTAAAGGCAAGAGAATACTTTGTTGTTGATCATCTGAACAAAACTCCTGCCTAGATATCCATCTTGTCGTTGCTACAAAATTCTGAGGCGCATAGGAATGCTCTGATGAAAGTGTTGAATGAAGCGTAGTGCCCAACAATATCATCAACAGAGAAATGGCCAACATGGTGGGGAAAGTGCTGGAGAGACACAAGATCACTTTTCATGAAGAAGAGTTGCCGCCTGAGGGATTAAGCCATAACAGGGCACTGTGATGAACTTATCCTCACATTGCACTATGATGTGCAGCAATTGGGTGGAGAAACTTATCACTGCATCGAGCATGTCAATGCAATTGAGAAAGATAAATGGTGGAGCAGCAAAATAGAAAGTATATTGGCATGGTTAGTGTATGAACCCGGCAAAGGGCTTGGGAAGAAACTCCAGGGCATTACCAAACCAATACAGCTGAAACATCATGGTACAACTTTTGGGATTGGATATCTGTATACATGGCAAGAGTATAATGATTGGTCGCCACCATGATGTGGTCCCTATTATCCTCTTGAGCAGCCAGTGCCGCATTTGAGTCAGACTTTTTATCAGGCCGATACAATATGGGGATCCGAAGAAAAAGAAGCTTTGGCTGGGCTAAGGAATCTTTTCTTAAAAGAAGAAGATATGGATTGCAATGTGATAGTTGAGGAGGGGGAGGAAGAAGGCCTTATCACTCAGACAGTGGAGAGGGGAGCATTTCTCAGGAACTGGACCACCACACCATCTAGGGCTAGACGAGTGTGAGGGTAGCATGGCTACTAATGTTATTTGGAAAACAAGTCCTTTGAGTACTTTGTTTTTAAAACATCTTTCTTTCAGTATTTTGTTTTTGAAAACATCATTTTGAAGTCATCCAGATGATATTTTGTTTAACATTTCAGCATTTATAAAATAATTTGATGTTTTATTATTGTTATCTTTCATATTTTTCTTCTACAGCATTAATATTCTTACCTTGATGAACAAACGATTGTGAAATGTAATGAGACAATGCAATATAAGGATAGTGACTCAAAAGAAAAAGATGAGATACTTGAGGAAGTTATCAGAAAAGTTGAGAATTTTGAGAATAAGCCTAAGTCCAACATGGACGAAACCGAGATAGTCAATTTGGGAGATTCTGAAACCAACAAAGAAACTTGCATAAGTATTCACCTGTCACCGTCAGAGAAGGAAGAATAAACTTGTTTCCTGAAAGAATATGAAGATATTTGTGCATGGTCATATGATGACATGACCGGTCTGAGCACATCCATAGTGGCTCATAAATTGCCTACCAATCCAATGTGTCCGCCGTTGAAGCGGAAACTCAGAACGTTCAAACCAGACATGGGCCTAAAAAATAAAAGAGGAAGTCACTAAGCAGATCAAATCCAAAGTCCTCACGGTAGTTGACTACCCAACCTGGTTAGTCAACATTGTACCAGTTCCAAAGAAAGATGGGAAAGCCAGGGTGTGTGTCGACTATCGGGGTGTAATGCCTCAAAATCCGAGGAGCGCGACCAGCGCTCAACCGAGTAAACCCGACTGAGCAAGCCTATTAGATTTCATTCTACCCAACCTATTTCATGAATAAAGAGGGAATGTTATCCTATCTTATCAAAACACTAATCAATTTTCCATTAATGACTTCATTCATAGTTTACAAAATATTACAAGTTTACAAGTTTAATGAAAAACTTGTTTATCAAGTACAAACTTTTCTAGTTCGGACTTCCAACATCAACCACCACCCACAAACAATCTACGGAGCCTCTAAATACAAGAGAAGAGTAATAGAGAAATGCCGACAATAAGACCCCGGCTATACCTCAAAATGTGATGAGAAAATTAACAAAAGATACATGACATGACCCCGAGATGGAGTGGGGCTCACCAAGTCTGCTTGGAAGGGAGTACCTCTATCACTGGCCGATGTCGCCCGCAGTGGAACTACCTATATTATGAAATGATATACAGCTCCCCCGACAAAAGGGACGTTAGCGCCGTCGAATAACACTAGTATATAAGGCAAAAAGTCCTCTTTCAAAATAAAATGTCCATATAAGCAGAAACAACACATAGAAGCAACAAGTCACAATCAACAATATCCAAATAACTAGTTCAAACATAACGATTTTCAAGTAAGAAAATAGTATATATATATATATCACTAGCACTGATATTACCACCATCTTTGTTAGCACGGAGTCCGATCACGCCCGATCGGCTAGGTCATCTCCCCACGGAACAATGTGGGTTGATATTGTGATGCAAAAGAAAGTTGTCACAAGAATAGTACCACCATGTTCACAATATGGAGTCTGATCTCCACCCGATCAGCTAGGACGCCTTCCCACATATGTCGTGTGGGTTGGCTTTTTCCTTTCAAATTCACAGGTATTGGTTTCATCCCACTTTGGGGGAATAGTCACAAGTTCACCAATATTTCAATTTCATCCCAAGTCACACTCCACTCCTACACCGACACGTGTAGTTTTAGGTGTGGGCCTTATGACCCACCCTTCCTCGGTATTGCTAATGATTCTCCCAAAAACATTTTTAGTTCGATTTAATATTGCACACAATTGTAGTATAAATACAAGTATACAAATATAGCATAAATGCAGTCATGCTTACCTTAATACCTTTCACATTTTATAGTCTTTTTATTAGTGTTCTCAATCTCTCCCGATAACAGTATCTCTTTGGCCCTTTGGGCCTTTCACAAGATTCATCTTTTTCATGGCACGAAGGTCGTATTTGGTTTTTCCATATTTTCATCCTTTTATTTCCAAGGATCACCAACCAATATCAATGTACCAAATATTTAGGGAATCATATATTTTTGAGTCAATAGTAATAGAATCATCAAGCAAAGGATTCTTCCCAAAGGGGGACATGCCAACCAACAATTGAAATACGCATTAAAGTTATAAGCAAGCAATCACCTAAATTATCCTTGAATTACCCCTTGTTCCATCAAGACAAATTCACAACTTCAACATCGGAATGTGTAAGGACTAGCATTACATTGAATATATTTATAAAGAAAAGCATTATCTAAAACAGTCACTTGTGAGTATAGTTCAGGTACAAGGCCTTTAGGCCATTCTATTTTTGGAAGTTAGTTCATAAGAGTTGAGTCGAGACTTATTTCATATAACTCAAGTCCTTAGCACGTTATCCACATTCATTTTTCCCAATTCGTTTAATGGATTTCCAATCATCTTTATAGGTTATCAACAAATAGACACATTCAGTCAAGGCATTTAGTACACATAAGAGCAACTAGGAGCATTTAAACAGATCGAATTCTTCTCACCCAATTAGTATACTTACATTCATATAAAATGTGACTCAAGGCTATACAATCTTGGTAGGCAAACCACACTTAAACTTATAAAAATAATATGGAATTCAATTCCGAGAGAGAAAGTCTACTAGATCAAGGGAAAGGTTGGAATTTCTAGAGCAGGGGCTAATGGAGTTAGAAGGGAAGATGAGGAAAAGAGTCATAGACTGTCAGAATAAAGAGGGTAACGAGGGAGGACACCTAGCAAGGGTGTATCTGCTACTGGACATGCACGACTTGGGGAATCTGATTGATGGATCCAGTAGGGTCAAGTCGGTAGAATGTCCCTCTAGGACAAAGTAGATTAGGATTATCTGTTTTTAGAATCGTTTTGGAATTTGAATGCAATAAGGCAGATGCCATTACTAACTCATTTATTTATTGTCGTTTTTAGGTTTATCTTATTATTACATTAATGAAATAGGCATTTATCGACATTAAACTTCTCCTAATCTACTTGTCGCTAGGCCTACCAGGTGTACAACAAGGTTCCCAAATTAGGACGCAAATTTACATTCCTGCAATACGTGTTTAAATACTACAAATACATTTCAGAATCCTTACTGACTTGTTTAACTTTTGTTTTTTTATTATTATTTTGATTATTCCCATCCCCTAAGGTTCGTTCGCATATACTAGCATTGTCAGCATATCATACCAGATCTAGAGGCCGTCCAGTTCCTCCTCCTCCAAGTAATCCAAAAAGCAAGAGAAAATCTAGGATGGATGATATGAGTGGTGTCAGGGAATACAACGCTACACATGCTAAGAATGTGGAAACTTCAGACAGTCGGAGTACTCTGGCACAAAATGAATTGGTCCTACGGTTGGAATAGAAGATACTATAATTGCAAGGGAGCTTGAGTAGGTCCGCAATCTGGCAAACCCTTACCTCACCCTAAACGTCCTAGACATTAACCAACAAAATGCAAAAAACCCAATACCTCCTCAAAACATACCAAACCAACATTCGTAAAATCCTTCTGCACCCCACCAATACGCAACACCTCACCAAAATCCTAATCCTCCACTAGTACCAACTCCTCATCAATACCAGTATCTCCCGACTTAATACCTGCAAACCACTTACCATATTCCTCATAATACCTCACAACCTATCCCTGATCGGTAAAATTCAACTAATGGTCACCACTACATGCAAACCCCCGGCACCCACCAAAACAATCCCATATACATTGAAACCTTACCCCACTCCACTCAACCAATCTCATACACACCAGAATCCGCCGAGAAGGACTTGCTCATAAAGAATATGGCGGGGGAGCTCAAGAAGCTCACAAGCTGAGTCCAGGGTGTTGAATGAGGTAAAGGAATTGAAGGTCTGAATTATGAGGATCTATGCATTCAGCTAGGCGTAGAACTGACGGAGGGTTAGAAGCCTTCTAAGTTCGAGATATTTGATGGAACGGGTGATCTGAAGGTAAATTTAGGAACATATTGTGACAAGGTCGTGGGGGTTGGGAAGGATGAAAGGATTCGCATGAAGCTGTTCATGAGAAGTCTCACTGGAGACACCCTATCTTGGTACATAAGTCAAAATCCCAATAAATGGGTTAATTGGGTAAGCATGGCATCACACTTCATGGATAGATTTAGGTTCAATACAGAAAATACATCGAATGTCTTCTACATACAGAACCTCAAGAAGAAACTGACAAAGACTTTTCATGAGTATGCTGCTCGATGGAGGTCAGAAGCTGCAAAGGTCAGGCCGGCACTAGAAGAAGAGCAGATGAACAAATTCTTTGTCAGGGCCTAGGATCCACAATACTATGAGAGGTTAATGGTCATCGAGAATAACAAGTTCTCCAACATGATCAAACTCGGATAAAGGATTGAAGAAGGGATCAGGAGCGGGATTGTGACAAATTTTGAGGCATTGCAGACTACGAACAAAGCATTACAGTCAGGGGGTATATAAAAGAAGAAAGAAATAGGGGCAGTGATGGTAGCCCAAGCTCCAAAGTCTCCACTCATATACCAAACACCTCCACCCACATACCAACCTTCACCTCCAAGATATCCTCAACCCGCTACTTCCTACCATACTTATAACACACAACCAGCCTATTATCATTCACTTCCAGCCCGCCAAAACTACAAAAAACCCAAACCAAATTTCGACCGTGGACCACCCAGACAATAAATTCTTATTGTTGAGCCCATCGACCAGTTATATGAAAGGCTAAAGGTTGCCGGGTATGTCACCCTTATTTCCGCTGTCGCCATGGAAAAGTACTCCCGATGGATCAACCCAACTAAAACATGTGCATACCATTCCGGCATGAAGAGGCATACTATTGGTGAATACCACACTCTGAAAGACAAGATTCAGACCCTGATTGATACCAAAGTCATACAAGCAAAGGAAGCCACACCCAATGTCCGCAACAATCCCCTCCAAGATCATAGGGGTGAAGGAGTAAATGTGATAGGAACTGATGAAGAATGGGATCCTGAAGGGTCAATTGGGCCTATTCGAGAAGGTGATGACCCTAAGAAACCTGCAGTTACACTCACCCCTATTGTGGTACAGATATAGCCACCGGTCGAAGTTGAGGTAGCCGCATCAGCTTCATTTGAAATCGAAGTGATAGCACCTACAACTACACATACTCCAATTGAAGTAGAAGTAGCCACACCCTTCACTATGATGATGGTATCCACACCACCCTTCAATTCAAATGTCGTATCTTGGGATTATGTTGCCGAAGCTAGGATAAAAGGGAAAGCAAAAATGGAAGAGTCTGATGCTGCACAAGGGATGACCAGAACTGGAAGAATCTATACACCTAAAAATTTAGGAGGAACAAGAAAGGAAGCTACTGCCGAACAACCCATCATTGAAACTAGTCCAGATGACCTCCAAAGGAAAGTAAAGGCAAGAGAATACTTTGTTGTTGATCATCTGAACAAAACTCCTGCCTAGATATCCATCTTGTCGTTGCTACAAAATTCTGAGGCGCATAGGAATGCTCTGATGAAAGTGTTGAATGAAGCGTAGTGCCCAACAATATCATCAACAGAGAAATGGCCAACATGGTGGGGAAAGTGCTGGAGAGACACAAGATCACTTTTCATGAAGAAGAGTTGTCGCCTGAGGGATTAAGCCATAACAGGGCACTGTGATGAACTTATCCTCACATTGCACTATGATGTGCAGCAATTAGGTGGAGAAACTTATCACTGCATCGAGCATGTCAATGCAATTGAGAAAGATAAATGGTGGAGCAGCAAAATAGAAAGTATATTGGCATGGTTAGTGTATGAACCCGGCAAAGGGCTTGGGAAGAAACTCCAGGGCATTACCAAACCAATACAGCTGAAACATCATTGTACAACTTTTGGGATTGGATATCTGTATACATGGCAAGAGTATAATGATTGGTCTCCACCATGATGTGGTCCCTATTATCCTCTTGAGCAGCCAGTGCCGCATTTGAGTCAGACCTTTTATCAGGCCGATACAATATGGGGATCCGAAGAAAAACAAGCTTTGGCTGGGCTAAAGAATCTTTTCTTAAAAGAAGAAGATATGGATTGCAATGTGATAGTTGAGGAGGGGGAGGAAGAAGGCCTTATCACTCAGACAGTGGAGAGGGGAGCATTTCTCAGGAACTGGACCACCACACCATCTAGGGCTAGACGAGTCTGAGGGTAGCATGGCTACTAATGTTATTTGGAAAACAAGTCCTTTGAGTACTTTGTTTTTAAAACATCTTTCTTTCAGTATTTTGTTTTTGAAAACATCATTTTGAAGTCATCCAGATGATATTTTGTTTAACATTTCAGCATTTATAAAATAATTTGATGTTTTATTATTGTTATCTTTCATATTTTTCTTCTACAACATTAATATTCTTACCTTGATGAACAAACGATTGTGAAATGTAATGAGACAATGCAATATAAGGATAGTGACTCAAAAGAAAAAGATGAGATACTTGAGGAAGTTATCAGAAAAGTTGAGAATTTTGAGAATAAGCCTAAGTCCAACATGGACGAAACCGAGATAGTCAATTTGGGAGATTCTGAAACCAACAAAGAAACTTGCATAAGTATTCACCTGTCACCGTCAGAGAAGGAAGAATAAACTTGTTTCCTGAAAGAATATGAAGATATTTGTGCATGGTCATATGATGACATGACCGGTCTGAGCACATCCATAGTGGCTCATAAATTGCCTACCAATCCAATGTGTCCGCCGTTGAAGCGGAAACTCAGAACGTTCAAACCAGACATGGGCCTAAAAAATAAAAGAGGAAGTCACTAAGCAGATCAAATCCAAAGTCCTCACGGTAGTTGACTACCCAACCTGGTTAGTCAACATTGTACCAGTTCCAAAGAAAGATGGGAAAGCCAGGGTGTGTGTCGACTATCGGGGTGTAATGCCTCAAAATCCGAGGAGCGCGACCAGCGCTCAACCGAGTAAACCCGACTGAGCAAGCCTATTAGATTTCATTCTACCCAACCTATTTCATGAATAAAGAGGGAATGTTATCCTATCTTATCAAAACACTAAGCAATTTTCCATTAATGACTTCATTCATAGTTTACAAAATATTACAAGTTTACAAGTTTAATGAAAAACTTGTTTATCAAGTACAAACTTTTCTAGTCCGGACTTCCAACATCAACCACCACCCACAAACAATCTACAGAGCCTCTAAATACAAGAGAAGAGTAATAGAGAAATGCCGGCAATAAGACCCCGGCTATACCTCAAAATGTGATGAGAAAATTAACAAAAGATACATGACATGACCTCGAGATGGAGTGGGGCTCACCAAGTCTGTTTGGAAGGGAGTACCTCTATCACTGGCCGATGTCGCCCGCAGTGGAACTACCTATATTATGAAACGATATACAGCTCCCCCGACAAAAGGGACGTTAGCGCCGTCGAATAGCACTAGTATATAAGGCAAAAAGTCCTCTTTCAAAATAAAATGTCCATATAAGCAGAAACAACACATAGAAGCAACAAGTCACAATCAACAATATCCAAATAACTAGTTCAAACATAACGATTTTCAAGTAAGAAAATAGTATATATATATATATCACTAGCACTGATATTACCACCATCTTTGTTAGCACGGAGTATATATATATATATATATATACACACACACACACACCACTGATATTACCACCATCTTTGTTAGTACGGAGTCCGATCACGCCCGATCGGCTAGGCCATCTCCCCACGGAACAATGTGGGTTGATATTGTGATGCAAAAGAAAGTTGTCACAAGAATAGTACCACCATGTGCACAACATGGAGTCTGATCTCCACCCGATCAGCTAGGACGCCTTCCCACATATGTCGTGTGGGTTGGCTTTTTCCTTTCAAATTCACAGGTATTGGTTTCATCCCACTTTGGGGGAATAGTCACAAGTTCACCAATATTTCAATTTCATCCCAAGTCACACTCCACTCCTACACCGACACGTGTAGTTTTAGGTGTGGGCCTTATGACCCACCCTTCCTCGGTATTGCTAATGATTCTCCCAAAAACATTTTTAGTTCGATTTAATATTGCACACAATTGTAGTATAAATACAAGTATATAAATATAGCATAAATGCAGTCATACTTACCTTAATACCTTTCACATTTTATAGTTTTTTTATTAGTGTTCTCAATCTCTCCCGATAACAGTATCTCTTTGGCCCTTTGGGCCTTTCACAAGATTCATCTTTTTCATGGCACGAAGGCCGTATTTGGTTTTTCCATATTTTCATCCTTTTATTTCCAAGGATCACCAACCAATATCAATGTACCAAATATTCAGGGAATCATATATTTTTGAGTCAATAGTAATAGAATCATCAAGCAAAGGATTCTTCCCAAAGGGGGACATGCCAACCAACAATTGAAATACGCATTAAAGTTATAAGCAAGCAATCACCTAAATTATCCTTGAATTACCCCTTGTTCCATCAAGACAAATTCACAACTTCAACATCGGAATGTGTAAGGACTAGCATTACATTGAATATATTTATAAAGAAAAGCATTATCTAAAACAGTCACTTGTGAGTATAGTTCAGGTACAAGGCCTTTAGGCCATTCTATTTTTGGAAGTTAGTTCATAAGAGTTGAGTCGAGACTTATTTCATATAACTCAAGTCCTTAGCACGTTATCCACATTCATTTTTCCCAATTCGTTTAATGCATTTCCAATCATCTTTATAGGTTATCAACAAATAGACACATTCAGTCAAGGCATTTAGTACACATAAGAGCAACTAGGAGCATTTAAACAGATCGAATTCTTCTCACCCAATTAGTATACATACATTCATATAAAATGTGACTCAAGGCTATACAATCTTGGTAGGCAAACCACACTTAAACTTATAAAAATAATATGGAATTCAATTCCGAGAGAGAAAGTTTAGCCTACATACCTTGTTTAAGCTTTCCTTAAGTTACTATGACGTTCCGAAAATTCTAGCAATCCCAATCTACTTTGAGACATAATAAAATTGAACACAAAATACGAAGGTATTCATGGTTTTAGCTCATTTGAGCATTTTATCAAATACTAGATGAGCATCTTGATTTCAAATATCTTTTACAAGATTTCCTTCATTCCCCAACCCAATTTTTACTTATTTATGTTAAAACCTCTTCCTACAAACCTAATTTGTACATACATGTATACATAATACTATTACACCCAAGAATCATACCTCAATAACCCATCTCCCAATCTCTACAACACCAACACAACCTAGGTTAGGCACTTATGGCTTCCAATCACCGTCCCATGAGTTTTAATGTATATATCATACATAAATAATCACCATAGAGTAGTTAGAGATGATAGACATACCTCTTGTAGTAAGAATCTTGAGAATCCCCACTTGTAGTGTTCTTGATAATTTTAGGGATTTGAATGGGAATCTATGGATTTTCAAGATCAATCCTTGTTAATATAAGTGTTTAGGAGTAGTAGTCAACTCAAAATACTCCAAAAACATTACCTTGGATCATAGGATGAAAGTATGGGACGGATTCCCCTTGATAGAGCAAGCCCTAGCTCAAAAAAATGACTTAGTGACTCTCCATACTTGGTCTTGGGTATTTATAGGGCTTCCGGGCGCGCGACCGCGGTCAAACCGCACTCGGAGGCAGAAATTATCAGTGTTCTTGCGGTCGCGCCGCGGACACGCATCTGACACAGGTCCGATAAAATGGTCATAATTTTTTGTATACACCTCCAAATGACAAAAGGTTTAATGCGTTAAAAATTAAACTCAAAGAGCTTTAATTTGATAGGTTGTGCATCACACAACATCTTATATAACTGGAGATATGATTGTCCAAAGTGAGGTCTTGTGCGTACTCATTCACAACTTTAGTCCATTATGAAATTTTCCAAGTTGGCTTAGACTTAGGCCTCTCCTTAGACCCCAAATCACTTATAATATAACTTATACGCTTATTAACATATCCAATTGATATCCATTATATCATGAATCCTCATTTGCACACAAAATAAAATAATTAGCCTACCTTGGCACCACGAAATCTTAAATTACTTAGAAAAATTTTTCGGGGCCTTACACGGGGTTTAAACAAATCAAGTCCCAAGGATGATTTCCCATTATCAAATAAACACATTCTGATCGACAATTGCGCCAAGCATGAACTCCAATCCTTTGTAGATCGCTTCGCATGTTATCATCAGATTTTTATGGATGAAGAAGACGCAGAGAAAACATCTTTCATTACACCATGGGGAGTGTATTTCTACAACATGATGCCATTCGGTCTGAAGAATGTTGGGGCCACTTATTTGAGGGCCATGACAACTATCTTCCATGATATGATACACAAGGAAATAGAGGAATATGTTGACGATATCGTCATCAAATCCAAGAAAGCCGTAGATCACATGGCAGACTCAAGGAAGTTCTTTGACCGGATATGGAAGTACAATTTAAAACTGAAACCCGCAAAATGTGCGTTCGGAGTTCCTGCTGAAAAATGGTTAGGATTTATCGTCAGCCGCCGAGGAATCGAGTTGAACCCATCAAACTCATCACAAGAAGGATGTGATTAGTTTACTAGGAAGCCTAAATTACATCAATTGCTTCATAGCACAGTACACGGTAATATGTGAACCAATTTTCAAAATGCTGAAAAAGGATGTTGCAACCAATTGGACCGAGGATTGTCAGAAGGCTTTTGACAAAATCAAGTAATACCTGTCCACACTGTCAGTCCTAGTCCAACCAGAGCCTGGTATACCACTTCTACTCTACCTCTCTGTATTAGATGGGGCTTTCGATTGTGTTTTGGGGCAACATGACGAAACAGGAAGAAAAGAGCAAGCCATATATTACTTGAGTAATACTCTCTGCTGTAACGCACTTGCTGTGCTCTGACATTGATAGCTCAGAAATTGAGGCACTACTTCTGTGCCTATACCACATACCTCATATCAAGGATGGATCCTCTAGAGTACATCTTTCAGAAGCCTATGCCTACCGGAAAGCTGGCCAAGTGGCAAATATTGTTGAGTGAGTTCGATATCATCTATGTAACTCAGAAGGCAGTCAAAAGACATGCGTTCGCAGATCATCTTGCCCAAATTCCTATAGGAGAAGAATACGAACCACTAAAACTGTATTTTCCTGACAAAGAAGTGTCATTCATAGAAGAGGACATTGCTGAAGCCTACGACGGCTGGAGAATGTTTTTTGGCAGAGCTGCAAATTTCAAGGGAGTCGGTATTGGAGCCATCTTGGTATCAAAATACGGTCAGCACTACCCGGTGTCCGCAAAACTCAGATTTCCATGCACCAATAATATGGTTGTGTATGAAGCTTGCATATTAGGGCTCAATTTGGTCGTCGACATGAATGTTTAGGAACTACTGGTAATCGGTGACTCGGACCTGCTGGTACATTAGGTTCAAGGAGAGTGGCCTATTAAAATCACCAAGATACTTCCATATCTATATCACATACAAGAGATGATGAAGAGGTTCACAAAGATAGAGTTTCGGCAAATCCCCAGAACCTAGAATGAATTTTCAGACGCATTGGCCACCCTATCCTCAATGATACAATATCCTGACAAGAATTTCATCGATCCCATTCCGGTGATGATCTACAATCAGACGGCATATTGTGCTCATGTCGAAGAAGAAACAGATGAAAATCCATGGTTCCAGGACATCAAGGAATATTTGGCAAAAGGAGAGTACCCAGAGCAGGCAAACCATACTTAGAAACGCACACTGCGGAGGCTATCCAATTATTTCTTCCAAAGCGGAGGAATTTTGTATAGAAGAACACCTGATCTAGGACTATTAAGGTGTGTTGACACCAAAGAAACTTCCAAATTGCTCGAGGAAATACATGTCGGAACTTGCGGCCCACATATGAATGATTTTGTTCTAGCCAAGAAGATACTCAGGGCCGGATACTTTTGGATGACTATGGAAAATGATTGCATCCGGTACATCTAGAAATGACATTAATGCAAGATACATGCAGATATGATACGGGTGCCTCCAAACGAACTCAATACAGAAAATGCACTGTAGCCTTTTGCTACCTAGGGAATGCATGTCATTGGTACAATCAAACCCACTGCTTCGAACGGGAACAGATTCATTTTAGTGGCCATCGATTACTTCACTAAGTGGGTTGAAGCTGCATCCTACAAAGCGGTAACCAAGAAAGTCATCGCATATTTTGTTAGGGATCGTATTGTTTGTCGACTCGGGGTTCCCGAGTCCATCATCACTGACAATGCCGCCAATCGCAACAGTAATCTGACGAAAGCCATGTGTGAAACTTTCAAAATCAAGCACAAAAACTCCACAACATACATGCCTCAAATGAACGGAGTCGTGGAAGCTTCCAACAAGAAGATCAAGAAGACACTAAGGAAAATGGTATAGAATCACAAGCAATGGCACGAGAAGTTACCATTTTCCATATTGGGATACCGTACCATAGTCCGCACAGCAACTAGGGCAACTCCCTATTTGTTGGTTTATGTTACCAAAGTTGTCATTCCCGCCAAGGTAAAGATTCCTTCTTTAAGGATCATACAAGAAGCCAAACTCAGTGATGCACAATAGATAAGGAGCCGCTATGAGCAATTAGCCCTCATAGATGGAAAAAGGATGAATGTAGTGTGTCATGGTCAGCTTTATCAGAATAGATTGTCCAGAGCTTTCAACAAAAGGGTCAAACCAAGACATTTCATTCTGGGGCAACTGGTGTTGAAGTAGATCTTTCTACATCAAGATGAAGCCAAAGGGAAATCTTCACCTAACTGGCAAGGTCCCTACATGGTTCACAGAGTCTTGACAGGAGGAGCACTCATACTCACAGAAATGGATGGAGAAATCTGGCCAAAGCCTATCAATTCAGATACAGTCAAAAGATACTATGTATAAACTATTTTCTTCATATGATGTAATTGAACTACGCTCGACCTGATTTCCATTTAAGAGGGGACACGTAGGCTGCCCTGTGTGTTCGGTCAAAATTCAATAAAATTTCCATTTTCCCAAAATTCAGCAAACAGCATTATATACGGAATAGCCAGAAGGTTATTTAGATAACTGGGGCAGAATTTTGAGGAAGACCCTCAAAATTCTATGGCAAAGAAGGTCGTAATGTCTCTAATAACGTCATAGGTACTGGTTCATCTAACTAATTTCTAATTTGCATATTACTATGTCTTTAAAAACCATACACGCATACTTTTGCAAATAAACTTTATTTTCTAGCCAAGTGCTACCCATGGTGACTTGAATAGGATCACCGGGCAGAGCGTAGCAAAGCAAGTAGACAAAGGAACGAATCATCCTCCCCACAAAACTCACAATTTTTCTTTGGATGTAGGAATAAGGAATAACAACAATTACGCGCGCCTTAAAATCATTACCTTCATAACAACCGAACTGCCAAGTGCAAATATATCTCCATCAAAGAAATATTCTGCTCCTACTTGCTATTTGTCTACTGCATGAGACTAAGCACTGTCTCAAATCTTGAGGCTAAGCCCTATCTCTTCATTTGCATAAGGCTAAGCATTGCCTTCCCCTTATATGAGACTAAGCATTGTCTCAAATCCTACATGAGGCTAAGCCCTACCTCATTATTTGCATAAGGCTAATCATTGCATTCCAGTTGCATGAGATTAAGCACTGTCTCAAATCTTGCATGAGGCTAAGACCTACCTCCTTATTTGCATAAGGTTAAGCATTGCCTTCTCTCTGCATGATAATAAGCCCTGTCTCAAATCTTGCATGAGGCTAAGACATGCCTCCTCATTTCCATAAGGCTAAGCATTGCCTTCTCGTTTCATGAGATTAAGCTCTATCTCAATTCTTGCATGAGGCTAAGCCTTGCCTCCCTATTTGCATAAGCCTAAGCATTGCCTTCTCTCTGCATGAGACTAAGCCATGTCTCAAATCTTACATGAGGCTAAGCCTTGCCTCCTCCTTTGCATAAGGCTAAGCATTGCCTTCTCGTTACGTGAGACTAAGCTTTGTCTCAATTCTTGCATGAGGCTAAGACCTACCTCCCTATTTGTATAAGGCTAACCATTGCCTTCTCTTTGCATGAGACTAAGCCCTATTTGTGAGCACGTAATTTTCGCCCGAATAACAATATTCCTACAAAAGCCACAAATGGATTTTCTTTTAAGTGTTTTTATTTTTTAGGAATTTATAGTAATTGTTTGCATTTAGTTACATTTTGGTGCATATTTAATATTTTAAAAATCATGGGAAATATCCTAAAATGTTCTAGTTTCATGCATTGCATTTTTAGGTTGATATTTGCATCTTTAGATTTTAAGTTGTTAATTAATTGCATTAATAAATAAAAAACCAAAAAATATTGGCCATTTTCATATATTTAGATTTTAATCTCAAAATAGCAATTTCCTTGCATTAGCTTTGAGTTAATTATTTATGTTTAGGTTAAAAAAATATAATTTTACAAATTAGATTTTAGTCTAGGATTTTTAATTAATTTATTAGGTAAAAAATCAAGAAAAGATAACTTTACCCCTCCCTTTCTCCTCAAAACCCTAATCTTTGGACATGAATTCGTCCTATATCTTGGTTTCTTTACTGTCTTCTGTTTGAATCTCTGCATACTTGAAATGTTTTGCAAGTTTCTATGATTTTTTTTTAAGTTTCTATTATTCCACCACTACTGACTGATTTTAAAATACTACAATACTCCAGGTTTTTATTTCTATGACTAGGATTTCCCCGAAATTTTCTTTCTCCAAAACGTTAAATGATTTCGAGTGTTTAATCTTCTGTTTGTTGTATGTTTTGACCGATTTCATGAAGATTTCTTTAACCTTAACTTGTTCATGCTAAAAGCCCTAATTTCTCGGCATTATCGTTTGGATTCTGAGTTTGTCTAGTTTACTTGGGGATTGACTTTGTCCTATGCTTTGGTTTCTGTGTTTCTTCTTAGCCTAATTCGATGACTTTTGATCCTAATGTGCCTCTATTGATGTTTTCGGTTCGACTCTTCTACTAATTTTGTATGTCTATGTTTATTTTTTACCTATTCATGGTAAACCTATATTTTTCTCTTTAAATCAGTAATTGATTTGGATTCCTTATTTATCTGTTTGCTTTATTGAGACCTATTCCTGACTATTTCCTTTATTTATAATCATGAGTAGCTTTCTTACCTTGTTCGATTAACCATGATTTACTGATTCTTTACCAATCATTTTCTTAATTAAAATGCTGTCTATTTACCCTAATTGCTCGTTTGATTTTCTTTCCTTAAATGTATTCTGCCTTTCCGTTGGTTGATTACTCTTAATTAAGGAAAAATTATACTAACTGATGTATAATTGATTCTGAGGCTTCCTTAATTACAGAAGGGTTGATTCCATTTACCTTATTTTTCTTTTTTCTTAACTGCTATGGATGCTCTCCTTTACTCCTCACTTCGACACACTAACATAATAGTTCATCTATACTCTCACACTCTCAAACGCTTTCTATTCTCTTCTGTACTTGCAATTCTTACTAATCCAGCTGGTTGTAAGCCAAGGCTGGCTACTTGCACCATCTCTGCCCTATACTCTATATTCTCTCCTTAACTAGTATGCCCTGATTCAATTCACATTCCAAAAACTATGTGTTTCTTGGTTGATGTAGTTCATTAGTTGTAAATTCCAGTTCTAGTTGCTACTCTATTCAATATGCAGTCAGCATGCCTAGATTCTAAGGTGCATTCTAGGTGTTCCCCCTACCCTTTTCCCTTGTGTGAAGTCTGTTCTGTAACGGTATGTTCTGTGACTTGCTCTCTGATCCCAACATGTTCTTTATTTTTTCTCAAATTGTTTTCCACTCAGACCAGTATAGGTTTTTAGAAAACTCTTTTCCTAAGTCCTTCTTTATCCTATTTACTTAACTCTTTCAAATTATTATGCACTCTCACCTTACTCTTAGATTGCTAAGTTCTGCCCCTCTGATATGTGTACTACTTTGAGACCCTTGAGATCTCTTTGAACTCTAGAATATCAGGTTTGGCACTTCCACACCGCACATAATCAATCTTTGTTTGAGGAAAGTCTGGGTGTGAGCACTTCCTGGGATCCTTGAGACCCTTGGGGAACTCTAACACACCTAGACTTGAATTGGGCTATAGAACTTTGGGTATTTGAGATAAGTGAAGGCTTGGTACACCATGACCATTTTGGGCCTCCTTCAGGGTCCCTATAGCTTAGCTTCTATTTATTTATGTAATTCAGATTCATTTATTGGTCTGTAATAATTATTGTAAACAAACATTGGGTGATAAGTGAAAAAGGGTGGGTAGTTGAATATTGTGGGTAAATTGGGTAGATAACATGCCTATAGGGTCTATTTTGATTCCAACATGATCTGTTAGATAACATGTGTCACCCCAAAATCCGAGAGCGCGACTGGCGCTCAACCGAGTAAACCCGACTGAGCAAGCCTGTTAGATTTCATTTTACCCAAACTAGTTCATGAATAAAGAGGGAATGTTATCCTATATTATCAAAACACTAAGCAAACTTCCATTGGCGACTTTCATTTCATTTCCGTTAATGACTTCATTCATAGTTTACAAAATATTACAAGTTTACAAGTTTAATGAAAAACATATTCATCAAGTACAAAATTTTCTAGTCTGGACTTCCAACATCAACCACCACCCACAAACAGTCTATGGAGCCTCTAAATACAAGAGAAGAGTAATAGAGAAATGCCGGCAACAAGGCTCCGGCTATACCTCAAAACATGATGAGAAAGTAAACAAAAGATACATGACATGACCCCGAGATGGAGTGGGGCTCAACAAGACTGCTGGGAAGGGAGTACCGCTATCATTGGCCGATGCCGCCCGCTGTGGAACTACTGTATCATGAAACGATACAGCGCCCCTGGCAAAAGGGACGTTAGCACCGTCTAATAGCACTAGTATGTAAGGCTAAAAGTCCTCTTTCAAAATAGAATGTCCATATAAGTAGATACGACACATAGAAGCAGCAAGTCACGATCAACAATATCCAAATAACTAATTGTAACATAACGATTTTCAAGTAAGAAAATAGTGTGTGTGTATATATATATATATATATATATATATATAATTTGGTTGGGAGATCACTAGCACCGATATTACTACCGTCTCTGTTAGCACGGAGTCCGATCATGCCCGATCGGCTAGGCTATCTCCCCACAGACAATGTGGTTTGACATTGTGATGCGAAAGAAAGTTGCCACAAGAGTAGGACCACTATGTGCGCCACATTGAGTCTGATCTCCACCCGATCAGCTAGGTCGCCTTCCCACATGTGCCGTGTGGGTTGGCTTCTTTTTTTTTTCAATTCACAAGTATTAGTTTCATCCCACTTTGGGGGATTAGTCACAAGTTCACCAATATTTCAATTTCATCCCAAGTCACACTCCACTCCTACACCGGCACGTGTAGTTTCAGGTGTGGGCCTTATGACCACCCTTCCTCGGTATTGCTAATGATACTCCCAAAAATATTTTTGATTCGATTTAACATTGCATACAATTGTAGTATAAATACAAGTATACAAATATAGCATAAATTCAATCATGCTTAACTCAATACCTTTCACATTTTATAGTCTTTTAATTAATGTTCTCAATCTCTCCCGATAACAGTATCTCTTTGGCCCTTTGGGCCTTTCACAAAATTCGTTATCCATTGAACGTTGGCCGCATTCTTTATTCCATACTTTCACTTCTTTTAATTTCAAGGATCATCACCAATTACCAATGTACAAAGTATTCCAGAAATCATATACCTCAAGTTCATTAGCAATGGAAACTTTAAACACCAAAGGTTTCCTTCCCAAAGACTAGGGCATACCAACCAACAACAGATACATACATCAAAACCATAAACAAGCAATACACCAATTATTCTTGAATTACTCTTTCCCAATCACAACAATGTACAGTTTCAAAACCGGAGTAAGCAAGAACTCGAATCACAATGAATACATTATAAGACAAGGCATTAGTTTAAACAACAACTTATTGGCATGAATTGAGTACCAAAAGCTTTTAGGCAATTTTGTTTTCGAAGTCATTTTAAAACAGTTGAGTCGAGGCATATTTAATAATCTGTTTCACATGTTGTCATTTTATAGGCATCACTAGGCACGAATATAACTCATGTCCTTAGCACGTTATCCACATTCATTTTCCCCAATTCGTTTAATGCATTTTCAATCATCTTTATATATTATCAACAAATAGACACATTCAGTCAAGGCATTTAGTACACATAAGAGCAACTAGGAGCATTTAAACAGATCAAATTCTTCTCACTCAATTAGTATACTACCCTTCATATAAAATGTGACTCAAGGCTATACAATCTTGGTAGGCAAACCACACTTAAACTTAAGAAAACAATATGGAATTCACTTCCGAGAGAGAAAGTTTAGCCTACATACCTTATTTAAGCTTTCCTTAAGTAACTACGGCGTTCCGAAAATTCTAGCAATCCCAATCTACTTTGAGACATAACAAAATTGAACACAAATTAGGAAGGTATTCATGGTTTTAGCTCATTTGAGCATTTTATCAAATACTAGTTGAGCATCTTGATTTCCAATCTCTTTTATAAGATTTCCTTCATTCCCCAACCCAACCTTTACTTATTTATGTTCAACACTCTTTCCACAAACCTAATTTGTACGTGCATGTATAAATAATACTATTACTCCCAAGAATCATACCTCAACAACCCATCTTCCAATCTCTACAACACCAACACAACCTAGGTTAGGCACTTATGGCTTCCAATCATCGTCCCATGAGTTCTAACGTACATATTATACATAAATAATTACCATAGAGTAGTTAGAGATGATAGACATATCTCTTGTAGTAAGAATCTTGAGAATCCCCACTTGTAGTGTTCTTGATCAATTTAGGGATTTGAATGGGACTCTATGGGTTTTCAAGATCAATCCTTGTTAATATAAGTGTTTAGGAGTAGTAATCAACTCAATATACTCCAAAAACATTACCTTGGATCATAGGAGGGAGGTATGGGACGAATTCCCCTTGATACAGCAAGTCCTAGCTCAAACAAATGACTTAGAGACTCTCCATACATGGTCTTGTATTTATAGGGCTGCAAGGCACGCGACCGCAGTCAAACCGTGCCCGAGACGTGGTGGCCGCGCTCGGAGGCAGAAATTATCAGTTTTCCTGTGGTTGCGCCGCAGACGCGCATCTGACACAGGTCCAGTGAAATGGTCATAACTTTCTGTGTACACCTCCAAATGACAAACGGTTTGATGCGTTGGAAACTAGACTCAAACAGCTTTAATATGATAGGTTGTGCATATAACTGGAGATATGATTTCCAAAGTGAGGTCTTGTGCGTAGTCATTCACAACTTTAGTTCATTATGAAATTTTCCAACTTGACTTAGACTTAGGCCTCTTCTTAGACCTCAAATCACTTATAATATAACTTATACGCTTATTAACATATCCAATTGATATACATTATATCATGAATCCTCATTTGCACACAAAATAAAATAATTAGCCTACCTTGGCACCACGAAATCTTATATTAGTTAGCAAAATGTCACGACCCAAACCGATGGACCGCGATGGGCACCCGGTACCTTACTCAACCAGTGCCAACGTAACGTATCTTTCATATTACATCATCATATACACGTGACATACGGGCCTAATAGGCCAACATTATCATCTACAAACTCAAAACAAAGGACGATAAGGTTGTACAATCTTTTATATACACGACATATGTATACAAGCCTCTAAGAGTACATAAATATCATAAAGGTCGGGACAGAGTCCCGCCTTACCAAACAATACATGTCTAAATCATACTAACCAAACGAGCAACTACGAAGTAAATGGAGCGCACCAACATCTTTCGCTGAGCTGATAGCCTACTTGGAGGGCTCTCGACCTATCTATCGGGACTTGTGGGCACGAAATGCAGCGTCCCCAAGAAAAAGGGACGTCAATACGAATAATGTACCGAGTATATAAGGCACATAAATAAATACATAAGAGGCATGAAAGACATATAGATTACATAACTTAACCTGTGAGTCTGAATAACTTTGTAAATCATAAATTACTTTTAGCGTCGTGCATATGCGTATGAATGCCATGTCGTGCATAGGTACATATTTCATAACATCATCAGCCTCTGAGGGCATCCCATCATATCATATCAGCCACTGTGGGCAAAATCATCATCGTATACAAGCTGATCAGGTGGTGGTGCGTATATAACGCCATAACCTTTCCCATATCCCATATACATATATACATACATATATACGCATATATAACTCCGTTTGAATCATACTTACATATATATGCATATATAACGCCGTTTGAATCATATTTCGGCCATTGTAGGAAATATCATCATCATATACCAGCTGATCAGGTGGTGGTGCGTATATAACGTTGTAACCTTTTCCCACTATATATACATATATTTACATATATATGCGTATATAATGCCATCTGGTCATGGGTTAATGCACATGAATGCAATGCATGAAAAGTACGTCAATAAAATCATTCGGAAGGTCATAAGACCATTTTGCCTCTTGAGCATTATCATAAAGTAACATCTTTTCAACTTTCGTATTTTTCTGAGACCCATGACAGATGTTAAAATATTATGACACATGAGAATTAAAGAACATAGATATTTCTATTAGTTCCATGAGTATAGTCACTTATGGAATTTGTGCATTTGCACGTTTCGTTCATATCGTATGGATCATGCCAAAAGAAAGAAGGGATAGCCTTAACATACCCAGAATAGAGAAAACTCCGTATAATATTCTTGGAGAATATTGCACCGTATTCCTTTAGAACCCCAAAATTTGTTCGTTATTAAACTTTCAATAATCTTCGTTGGATTGTTTTGGTTGGAAAACATTTTCTTGTGGGAGCTCGTCATTCTGTTGGTGTTTGTTCATGAGAAATGGAAAATTTGCTTTGTTTAAAGCTTGAATTGACTAAGCAGGGGCTAACATTTTCAAGACCAAGAAGCTAGAATTTTCTCTTTTGAATTCCAATATCCAACATCTTTTGAATCAAGAACATCTTTTGGTTCTTTTTGTCCAAAAGGAAAATGCAGTCAGACTAAGCTACGTATTAAATTCAATCAACCCTTAGGTAGCCACCTATTCCAACATGACTATGAGTCATTGTTTGGAAAGTGGTTGGCTACCACGTTCTTTTTTGGGTGTAATTTTATTAATTTATCCACTTATTAGATGATCGGGTAATATTTCGTTACCCGGTAATTAATTTATTACCCGTATAATTTAAGAATTATCACAAATTACTTAAAATTCTATTTATTTTCAAAATACTTCATATATACTTTATATATTACACTATCGTGGTCATATAGTACCTTCCATGGTACTAGTTTATAATTATCGGGCGTTATCGTTTGACCCGTATTTTATTTCAAATTGGCCACTTTCAACGAAACTCATTTTCTTTAATATGTGTACCCCTTTATCCTTCATAACACTTATTTAAAGCTTGTTATAAATAGCGTAAGTACGTTAACGTCAAGATGATCTCATCCCCTACGACGGTTAACTAAAAACAAAATTTTAACGTACAATATTTCAGGGTGCAACGTTGTCGTAATGAAATACCCTTGGCACCAGGAAATCTTAAATTACTTAGCAAAATTTTCCGGGGCATTACATTCTCCCCCATTAGGATCATTCGTCCTCGAATGAGGAGTAGAATCCGCCCTAAACGCTTAACACAATATATCCCCCTTTTTTTCACCTACCTCAAGTCCCTAAATTTTAACTAACTCCCAACTTTTTCAGAAATTTCGGCAGAGTCTCCTTTGTAACTAGGTTTATCCACCTGCCAAAGAACTACCAAAACCATCCTAACAACTCATCCACAACTCGACAAAGCACCACAAGGTATATATCCATAACACTAATCTCTACATTATAAGCGCTACATTATCTTAATGTTACCTGAACATGGACTGCACATTCTTTAATCACAACACCTATAAGGTACCTTTCAACTCAAAACCAAATGTTATGCAATCAAGTGAAAATATTTTCTTTATATGACACTTTCGGCCTTCAAGGTGGCCTCCTCAACTTACAAGCTTTGCCATAACACATTTACGGAAACAATCCCAACCTCCGAACTTATCAAGGATGATAGCTAGATACCACGCATAAACTAACTATCCATTAACTTCTCCTTCAATAATTCTCACCGGAATGATATACCAAAGATTCCCAATTACCTTCTTAGACATAGATACATGGAACATCGGAACCATGGAGGGCAACGATACGATAGGGGGGCGGGGGACATCATACTCATAACTTGATCCATCTTTTTCAAGGTTCCACAACTTCTGAAGTGCACTACACCTACTTCATCCTTAAGGACAATTCACATAGCATCTTCTTAGAGGAAACCTTGACAACAGCTTGCTTACTTTATTTGACCCTAAATCTCTATGCTAGACACCAGAGTCGAACACCTGGTGACTTTTAACCATTATTCTGTGGGGGGATAGAATGAATAAGACTATAGAGTTCTTACCCGATATGATTGACCATGGAATGACGCTACCTTTTGACATGCTTGAACCCATACCCTTAATAAATTTACCATAAATAGGAACAACGAGGTTCGAGATTGGACTGGAAATATCTCAAGAATTCATCAATGTAGATGTGTTGAGCAGGGTGTCTTATGAGGTTATATTTTTTTAGGAAACATTAAGCTTACTATGGATCATGATGGCATGATTAATCATTGCGATGAAATCATTTGTTCGAAATAATGAAGCATAGAGTTTAGATGACACATCGGCAATAGAAATCATTTACGGAGGTATATTCAAGTACGTGCCCCCAGTTATCTCCTGGAGTGTAGGAAAGAACAATTTATCAAGAATGAGAATACTCTGGCAAGTTGATCCTATACAAGAGTACTATAATTCAAACCGCTCAACCCTCCCCGATAGTTGATCCTATACAAGAGTACTAAAGATACGACAACTTGTCTTTCAAATTAATATGATATGTGCCAACCCCGTGAAATCCAATATGAACCTCTTACGATAAAATCCACATTGCTAGGACTTCTCAATAGTGTAGGGGGCGGAGGAGGGGGGGCTGGCTGGAGAGGGAATGAACTGCTCCCTATGAGAGTGACACAGTTCTGCTATCATAATTCTCCAACTGCGATACCGGGACACTTTACGGGCAACTTCAATACCAAGAACAAAGTGAGTTATTTATTGCGGAACGATTTAAGTGAGCAAGAAAGTCATATTACAATGGGCAAAGAAAAGATCTTTTTGTGGCGGATTTGTGAAAACCTCAAATTTCTTAGAAACTTACACAGACAAACGATCTACTTCAACTGATATGAATACATATGATAGGAGATGAGATAGGCTCTTATGTTACCAGATAGTGAAAATACTTCGTGATAATATTGACGAAGGAGCAAAATGATTGTTTGAACCAAAGAAACAACCTACACCAAGGAGAAAAGAGTGACTCAAGAAGGATCACAACACCGTGCTGCTTTACATTGAATTTGGCACCATATAGGCAAATTTTTACGACGGTTCATGCGTAAGTACACGTGAGTAGATGTTATCCATTTGAATAAAATGACCTATAAGAAATTTATCAGATATAGTTCCTTGGTAAGGGTCTAGGAAAGCAAGTGGAAATAGTTAACCTCGGATTCCGACTCAATTCAGGAAATCATCATGGGACTCAATTCCTCATGAGGTTGCGAGTAAGATAATTTAAATAAAGAGGCTTCACGAATAATGCATCCCGCTCAAAGAGTAGATACACATAATGGATCATAAGGTTGCCCTAACTTTATCCCAAACCCCATAGCAGTGTAAGAATTGACATATGACAAAGCAAAACCGGTGTCAATTAGAACATATACACCACGAGATTGAAAAGTGAATATACCTGTAACCATACCCAGGAAAGTCTCCGACCTTTGATGCCCCCTCATAGCATAGAACCTATCGGGCCCTCCCGAGCTCTGAATACTACCCCTGACTGCTCCATGCCCTGAAGGCGCTATAGATGAAGTAACTGAAGAACTGGCTGGCTGCGCCACACCCCTGCCTATGATCTAGCGAGATAAATGATAATCTCTTTGAAGGTGACCTGACATACCACACTGGTAGCATACATTGGTACCATAGTGTCATGACCCAAACCGATGGGCCACGACGGGCACCCGGTACCTTACTTAACCGAGTACCAACGTAACGTATCTTTCTTATTACATCATCATGTACATATGACATATGGGCCTAATAGGCCAACATAATCTTTTATAAAGTCAAAACATAGGCCGCTAAGGCCGTACAATCTTTTACGTACACGACACATGTCTACAAGCCTCTAAGAATACATAAATGCCATAAAGGTCGGGACAGAGTCCCGCCATACCAAACAATACACGGCTAAATCATACTAACCAAATGAGCAACTCCGAAGCAAATGGAGCGCACCAACATCTTCCGCTGAGCTGATAACCTACTTGGAGGGCTCTCGACCTGTCTATCGGGACCGGCGGGCATGAAACACAGCGTCCCCAGGCAAAAGGGACGTCAGTACGAATAATGTACCGAGTATGTAAGGCACATAAATAAATACATAAGAGACATGGAAGACATATAAAGTACATGACTCAACCTGTAAGTCTGAATAACTTTGTAAATCATAAATTACTTTTAACATCATGCATATGTGTATGAATGACATGTCGTCTATAGGTACATATTTCATAACATCATCAGCCTCTGAGGGCATTCCATTATATCATATCGGCCACTGTGGGCAAAATCATCATCGTATACCAGCTGATCAGGTGGTGGTGCATATATAACGCCATAACCTTTCCCATATCCCATATACATATATTTACATATATACGCGTATATAACGCTGTTTGAATACATACATATATCCATATATATTTATATACATACATATATATGCGTATATAACGCTATTTGAGTACATACATATATATATGCGTATATAACGCCGTTTGAATCATATTTCAGCCACTGTGGGCAACATCATCATCATATACCAGCTGATCAGGTGGTGGTGCGTATATAACGCCGTAACCTTTTCCCATATCCCATATACATATATACATACATATATACGCGTATATAACATCATCTGGTCATGGGTCAATGCACATGAATGCAGTGCATAAAAGGTACGTCAATAAAATTATTCGGAATGTCATAAGACCATTTTGCCTCTGAGTAATATCATAAAGTAAACTCTTTTCAACTTTCATATTTTTCTAAGACCCATGAACAGATGATAAAATATTATGACACATGGGAATTAAAGAACATAGATATTTCTATTACTTCTATGAGTAGAGTCACTTATGGAATTTGTGCATTTGCACTTTTCGTTCATATCGTATGGATCATGCCAAAAGAAAGAAGGGATAGCCTTAACATACCTGGAGTAGGGAAAACTCCGTATAATATTTCGTTGGAATTTCACGTTACTTCTCATTACCCAACAAATGAATTAGGACAACAACGATCATGATTCTGTATATCTTTGTTGCATCCATAAGGGTGATTAACTTTTGATTATCGGCCCTAATGCTTTTGACGTTCCAATTTGGCATTTGATGATGTGGCCATCTCTTTATGTGCTTAATTGATGCTAGAAAAATTGGCAAGTGTGGTATCTAGTATTTTTTTAAGTTTGCTTCTCTTTTGTATTAAAGGATTGTATAATACCAACTTAAAAAGATTCTACTCTATCAATAGGACTCATGGGAACCAGGTTGTTGAGATGACATTTATTAGAACATGATATATGTATTGTTGTCAAGGAATGTGCCGTCGGCTTCTCATTATAGATAGCCACCTAGGAAAGTTAATTGCTTAGTCACTATATGTGGTAAGCTAGTGCTGCCACATGTCTTTGGAGTATAATTAATTAAGTTTTATCCACTTATTAGTTAATCGGGTAATATTTTATTATCCGGTAATTAATCAATTGCCCGTATAATTTAAAAATTGCCATAAATTACATAAAATTCAACTTATTTTCAAAATACTTTATATATTATACTACCATAGTCATGTGGTACCTTGCATGGTACTAGGTTATAATTATCGAGTATTTTAGCTTGAGCCGTATTTTATCCCAAAATACCAAATTTCAAGGAAATTCATTTTCTTCGACTTGCTTCCCCTCTCACCTTCACGAATTTATTCATCACTTACAATACTTATAATCATCAAATAATCTTTTCCTTGGACTGATGTCAATTACCTTACGACAAATTCAACGTAAAATACTGTAGGGTGCAACATCGTCATAACTTATTACTGCAAAGCGTAACATCACCGTAATGTAATATTGCTGGGTACAACACTGTCGTAACTTAATACCGCAGGACGTAACATCAATCATAATATATTACTACAAAGCATAACATCGACATAATACTGCGGGGCGTAACATTATTCCCTCTTTTGGAACATTCGTCCTCGAATGTTGACTGATGCACTTATCATTTTCATAACTTATATCTTACGAATACTTTAGAACTTCCCTTGTCATCTAGGCAACTGTTCTGTGAATAAGTCCAAAGTCCAGGGCATTCTTCCCTTAGGCCTCCTTCTCACACCACAACTTATAGTCGGAATCTTTCCAATCTCGTAACTGTTGCTACCTTTAATCGTGTAGCCTGTATGATTTTGACCTTGTGTATGTGTCCAATCTCTAGGTTTCATATGTAGAGCTTGATAAGATGTCCCTTTGGGCATCTATGAGTATACTGATGTTTTTTGCTCGGTATTTTGTTGAATTCACGAATATTGCTATATCTTATCGCATAGGTCTGTTTAGCCATCCGTATGAATTTACTGCATACTTGGCACTAGGCCATATTTCAAAAATCTTTTTCCCCCACATTTCACATCATTTCCACTTTCAGCATTAATCTTGCAATTTAAGATAATGGGCACATACGAGGGCAATTCATGTTGTAAGCATAGAGAGAATTTCACATAGTTTGGCATAATAATCACAGTTTAAAGTTGACTTGAAATCTAGGCATTTTAGCACATAGTTCACATTCTTCACACATCCTCAATTTACCAAGAATAGCATATTGAACACATTGAGACACACCTTTCACATATATTCTTGCAACACCAATTCACTTGAAATTCAAGTACTATATCAATCAAATTTCTAACTTACAACATTTGTATAGACACCAAGGGAGCTCAATTTCTAAGAAGAGGGGGTTTTAGTCATACATACCTCAATAGAGCTTTCCTTAAATTCTTATAATAATTCTGGAACTCTTAGCAACTTCGATCTATTTTATGAGAATTACAAGTTGAACCAAAAATTAGAGAGATAATCAGGATTCTAGCTCATTTGAGCATATTATCAAGCACTAAGTGTGCATTATAATTTTAAGACCTTTTTGTGAGAGATTCTACATTCCTACACCCCATTTATTACATTTTTAGCTCATAATCTCCCCATACCCTTTTATCATACATGCATGCAAGATAATCGACCCTTATACCCATGAACCCACTTGCTAATTACTTATTTTATTAGTAATTTCGAAATCAAATGTTAGGGCACAAGTTCTTACCTCTTAGGATGAAGGCTTAGTAACTTTACTTGATAATCTTCGAAGATTTGGGCAAGAATTGAATCGTCACCTGGTGAGGATCACTTTCTCCTTCTAGAACTCTTTCTCTCACTCTAAATATAGTAGAAAATAGCACAAGAGGTCTAATGGGGTGTTTGTAATGGAATGGGGTCGGGTTTTAAAAGTTAGAAAATAGGAGCCCTAACTCAATCTGCGGTCGCATAACTGATATGCGTCCCGCAAAAGGGACCGCAAAAGTAGCCCTCAAAACTTGAATATTCTGCCCGGGTATGCGACCAATCATCGGTTCGTATACCTATTTTGCGGTCGCATAATGCATCGTAGAACTGCCCTTCGCAAAAATCCCAAGGAGGTTATGCGACGACTATACGGGCATATGGATTATGTGATCACATAATTGGCTGCATAGTTATCCTCAAAATTAGCCAACATTCTGTCTCACTCTGCGGCAGCTATGCGGCGCACATTTCTATTATGCAGCCGCATAATGGGCTGCAGAAACCCGCTCTTTTGAAAAACATTTTTCCTTAACTTTTTAATGCACAGATCAATCAAAAAATTTATAACACATATTCTTAACTTGGCACTACGATATTTTTGGTTTTTGAGTAAAACTTTCACGGGGCCTTACATGGCGAAGACATCAAAAACTGTTCCGCAAAAGGAAAAAGCCTCTTCATCGTGACCGGCCGGTCGACAAAACCTCAGTGGAGCCGCGCCTTGAGGAATGCGCTCCCGAGATGGGGTGTGATCTTTCTTTTGACCTTAAAGTCGAGAAAACTTCTTCTGTCCCTAGCCGATGTGAGCCAATGTCTAGGTACATGTGCTCGATAACTGAGAGCAACCTCGAGCAGGTCAAGGAAGACTGCCATTGGGAGAAGAAAGAGGTGGTGATTCCGTCTCCCGATGAAGATATCACTACCTACATAGAAGGGTTTCTAAGTGTTTATACTTATCCTTTCACGTTGGGCCCTGTCGATCCCGTCATTCATCAACTTCTGTTACCAATACCAAATAACTCTAGGCTAGATCCACCCTTCCTTTTGGTACATTTTCATTTTGTTCGATTTTTCGCGAGCAAAAAAAAAAAGAACGCCTTTCACCCTCGACCATCTCATCAGGATGTATAGGCCCCGTCTTTTTCAAGGTGGGTTGATAAAGCTTCAGCGTCGGGCCACCAAGATGTTGTTCTCGAGCATAGACAAGGACAAGCATCGAGGGTGGATGGGTCGGCTCGTTCAAGTGAAAACTTCCGGCCATGAAGATGACATTTCCCAAGAAGTGGAATATGGAGCGTAAATTCGATCCTTCATTTAACTTTTATTTACTGTTTTGTTTCCTTTGCATCTTTTTACTAACATACTTTTATGTGATGTAGCGATCTCTTGGATGCCTGGTGCAATTCCGGACCTCGAGAGCTGAGTTCGTACCCTAGCTTCGACCTCCTCGTATATTGAGTGCTCGGTGTGATTTAGCAAGGGGCCGATGGGAGGACAAAAATCATGGTAAGACTTTTCTTTACGTATGTGATGGTCTTAAAATGTTTCCCTCTTATACTTACTTGATTTCTGTTCATACAGGCCTTGTAAAAGATGCCGTAATGAGGCCCCCATCCAGGGAGGAGGAGGTTCCGCCCCCGGTCCCCAAGCCGTTGAAGGAAAAGAAAAGAAAAAATGTCTCGCCCTCCAATACTCTAAAGCCCAAGAAGAGCAAGGCTAGTAGGTTGAAAAAGGATATTATCGCCCTTCCTGTTGATGTAGCTCAGCGCCTAAGAGAGGAAGAAGAGGAAAATGAAGATGTTGACTTTGAGCTAGTAGCTCAAATGAAGAGGAATATCGAGGCTCCGAAGGCTGCTGAGCTGGTGATGATCGAAGAGGTTCAGCCTCAGACTGAAGATATCTCGGAGGGTGGCTCGAGCAAAGTCCTCAAGTCCTTGGGGGATGAAGATGCCTTCCGTCTTGATGAGAAATCGATGGATGTGCCTGAAGGGGCCGGTTCTGAGGCTTTTCGGAATGAAGAGAACTCCCCAAGTGACTTACTTGGGGCAATAAACGTTGATGATTCACCGCCCCTCCCCACATTTTTCGAAGGGAAAATTCAGGAAGCCCAGGCCATGGAGACCCTCTATGTGTGAATGGCCCACAAAGGGGAAAACCTTTTTCGATCTGGGTGATGTATCAAGTATCTTCGATGAGGCTCAGCGACTCCTAACCTAGGTAAACCTCAGCTCCCTTTATCAATAGTATGTTTGCCTTTATTTCCTCTTGCCTGATTTTCTTTCTTTTTTCATAGGCCTTGACGCTTCATTGGGAAGACTTTTCTAAATCCTGGGCCGAGCTGAACCCGTGAGAACCTGATCTTAAAAGGCTCACGAAGGAGAGAGATACCCTCAAACTCTTCAGTGGGAAAAAGGAAGAGGAGATCAAGGACCTCCGAGCTGAACTAGCCATAGCTCACAAAGAGTAGACGGACCTGATCGAGCAGGTAATGAAGAGTTTTATTAGAAGTTTGATGTATCAATTCGGGGATGACAACTAATACTTTGATCTTAAAGGTTCAATAGAAGGTTGAAAAGATCGAGCAACTCCGTGAGGAAGCCAACATGATGAAGGTAGAGACTTTATGGTGGAAGCAAAACATGGACTGCCTTGCCTTGGAGAAGTATATAGCTCGAGTCCAACTGTCAACGGTTGAACGCCAACTCCAAAGTATGAAGGAAGAAAGTTTTTCCCGAGCCAAGAAAATTAAGGAGCTCGAGGATCAGTTGGATGCTGATCTAGCAAAGGCCGCAACTGGTGTAGAAAGAGTAAAGGCTTAAGTGGAGGAGATCGTGGCCGTCTACCGAGATGACGCTAAAGCTGCTCAAGCTCGAGAGAGAGAAGTGATTGGCACCTCTCAGACTCGATCATACTGGGCTATCAAACATGCTAAGTACTAGTCTCGAAGAGAGACTCTCGAGGAGATCCATGATCGTGGCTTCGACCTTGCTGTCGATATCGAGAATGTGAAAGTACTCGAGGCCGAAGCTAAATCGCTACTTTCATATGATGATGATGACTCGAGGAGAGTGAGTGGATCCGAGAGTGGAGATTCTAGTGACGAAGATGCAGCTCCTGAAGAAAATTAAGCACTTAGGATTTTTCCCTCTTTTTTGGATTTTTTGTGTATGATCTTGACCGACCCATGCAAATTTTTCAATATATATATATAAAATGATTCCTCTCTTATCCCGACTTTTGTCTTACGAAAATTCCAATTTGCTTTTCGCCTTAAGACAATTTTAATACACTTTGTACCTTGATAGAATTTTGACTCACTTCGTGTCTTGTGAAAATTTTGTTTGTGAATCCAAAACATAGGCAACTGGATCGAATTCAGACTAATAGAATCTCTATAACCGAGTGAGTATTTTCTTGAACTTGAAGTAGAAAAGACCTTATTTTAGTTGTGTGAGGTTGTATTCTCGAACTCAAAAATATAATGGCCTTTAGGCTCTTGAATTGGGCCGATACGGCCTCAAAAGAATGACCTTTTTCCCTTTTCGGCTTAAAAGTTTAATCATATAAAAATTTGCTATGCCTTAGTATGAGGTAAATCCATACTCATTAGGATTTTCGAGGGTTAATGTTATTGAAAGCCTTTACTTTGTTATACCTTAGCATAAGGTTGTTCGTGAGTTCGAATAATTTGGTACCCCTTAAGGTTTTTGAGGGTTGATGTTATCGAACCTTTTGTAATTTTGCCGAGGGTAGCCTTTTTTAACTGGTTTTATGAAAATATTAGAAGGTCTGTTTTATTATAGAATTCGGACGTCTCCGAACCGTGCTAGTTTGGCCGTAGTCTTTAACTTGAGATTTCCCTTTGGGCTTGTTTCTCAATTTCACTTTGAACTTGTTCAAAGCGTCAGTCCCCGAGTGTGAGTCCCGTGGCCCGTAAAGGTGAGGGTTGCTTTTTTAAGGTCTTATAATCTTGAAGTTTAATAATTCGAGCATGTCAATTTTTGGATGGCAGTCCCCGAGTACGGGGTTGATTGTTCGAGCTTTAGTTGCGATTGGCGCTTGAGCCGGTTTCCGCAATAAATCATAAGTATGAAATTGTAAAATAGAAATTTCACTAAGGCATGGAACATCAGGTAAGGAAAAAATACTTCTTTCAATATATCATTCATGCGTACATGTTCATTAGGTCTTGAGTAATCTACATGGACATGGTTCATTTGACCGTTTGTCCCTTTATAAAATTTACCTATCGAGTCCCTGTTGACATGAAGTATTTTCCTTGAAAACATAACATCCGAAGGTGATGCCCCCCAGTATTCGAGGTTGATTTGTAAAGAAGCCTCGGATACTGTTGAATTGCTCTAAGTTAGCATGAACAATGGTTGCCTCATTAAAAACCATGCCACAAAAACCCATTTGGAATAAAAATCAGTCGAAGGGAAAAAGACTGCAACGCGTGCTTTCAGGCCTAAGGACTTCATTTTTGGAGAGAGCTTCAATTTCTTCGATTGAACACCTGCAACAAGTTAGTATAAAATATAAATGAAAAAGGAGAAGGTCATACCTTAGCAATAATATCGTTTGAGGAGTGATATGTTCCAATTGTTCGTCGTTCATTATTTCAATTTTGTAAAATCCTTTTCCGACGATATTGAGGACCTGATACTGTCCCTCCCAGTTAGATCGAGCTTTCCCTCATTTGGGTCTCGAGTGTTGATGGTGATTTTTCTCAAGACTAAGTACATAATTTTGAAGTGTCAAAGATTGGCTCTTCGATTGTAATATCTCTCGATTCGTTGTTTCTGGGCGGCCATTCGAACAAGGGCAGCTTCCCATTTTCATCTAGCAATTCGAGGCTTGTATTCATATCCTCCTCTATTGTGTATCGAAACCTGACGCTAGGTTCTTTGACTTCGACTAAGATCAGTGCTTCAGCGCCATATACTAAGGAGGACGGTGTTGCCCCCGTACTAGATTTTGTCATTGTTCGATATGCCCAAAAGACTTTGGGAAAAATTTCACTCCATTTTCCCTTAGTGTCGTTCAACCTTTTCTTTAGATTCTGAATGATGGTCTTGTTTGTCGATTCAGTCTGTCCGTTCCCACTAGGATGATATGGCATTGACAAGATCCTTTTTATCTTGTTATCTTCGAGGAACTTTGTTATTTTGCTGCCGATTAATTATTTTCCATTGTCGCATACGATCTCGGCGGGTATCCCAAATCGGCATACGATGTGATCACAAATGAAATCTATGACTTCTTTTTCTCTTACTTTCTCGAAAGTCTGTGCTTCAACCCACTTAGAGAAATTGTCAGTCATAAATAAAATGAATTTAGCTTTACTTGGGGCTGGTTGTAGAGGGCGGACAATATCCATTCCCTATTTCATAAACGGCCATGGGATAAGACTGAATGAAGTTGCTCTCCGGTCTGGTGGATCATCGGTGCATGTCTTTGGCATTTGTCGCATTCGAACGAACTCCTTAGTATCTTTTTCTATATTAGCCCAATAGTATCCTGCTCTGATGACTTTGTGTACTAGTGATTCAGCACTGGAATGGTTCCCACAAGTACCCACGTGAATTTCCCATAGGACATATTCGATGTCTCCCGGACCCAAACATATTGCCAACGGTCCATCGAACATCCTTCTATATAATGTTCCATCTTCGGCCAATGTGAATCGTGCAGCCTTTGTTCGCAGAGTCCTTAATTCCTTAGGGTTCAATGGAAGCTTCCCATTTTTTAGATACTCGATATACTTGTTCCTCCAATCCCAAGTTAGGCTTGTGGAGTTTATTTCAGCGTGGCCTTCTTCAACCATAGACATTGGAAGTTGAACGACAGTCCCTGAGCTAATTTCGCCATCTTCGACTGATGACCCCAAATTTACAAGGGCATCGGCCTCACTGTTCTGTTCTCGAGGTATATGCTGTAGGGTCCATTCTTTAAACTAGTGTTGGGTGGCATGTAGCTTGTCCAAGTACCCTTGCATTCGATCTTCTCGAACCTTGAATATCCTATTAACTTGGTTAACCACAAGTAGGGAGTCACACTTGGCCTCGATGACCTCTGCTCCCAAGCTTTTAGCCAGCTCGAGACTTGCAATCATGGCCTCATACTCGGCCTCATTGTTAGTCAACTTAGGGGTTTTGATAGATTGTCTAATTGTATTGGCTGTGGGAGGCTTCAAAATGATGCCTAGTCCGAACCCCTTCACATTCGAAGCGCCATCTGTGAAAAGGGTCCATATCCCCGAAGATGTACCCGTTTTTAACAAAAGTTCCTTTTCGACCTCGGGTATGAGGGTTGGCGTGAAGCCGGACACGAAGTCTGCTAAGACTTGAGACTTGATGGCCATTCAGGGTTGATACTCGATATCATACCCACTGATTTCGATGGCCCATTTAGCTAATCAGGCCGAGAGTTCGGGCTTGTGCAGATCATTACGAAGAGGGTAAGTGGTTACCACACGAATTGGGTGGCACTGAAAATATGGTTTTAATTTTTCTAGAGGGGCTTAGTACAGCAAGCAATAATTTTTCTAAGTGTGGGTACCATGTCTCAGCTTTACCTAAAGTTCGACAGACATAGTAAATAGGAAATTTTGTACCTTGCTCTTCTCGAACTAGGACACCACTTACTGCGACTTTCGAGACTGTCAAATATACGTAAATTTAGTCATCCGCTTTCGGAGTATGAAGCAATGGTGGGCTCGAAAGATAACACTTTAGTTCTTCTAACCCCTGTTGGCATTCCGGGGTCCAAGCAAAATTGTTCTTCTTTTTGAGTAGTGAGAAGAACCTGTGACTTCGATCTGAAGACCTTGAGATGAACCGGCCTAAGGCGGGTATCTACCCTATTAACCTTTGCACAACTTTGACATTGTCAACCACTGTGATGTCTTTGATTGCCTTGATTTTATCGGCATTGATCTCTATCCCCAAATTTGACACCAAAGCCGAGGAACTTGCCCGAACCAACCCCGAATGCACATTTCTCAGGATTGAGCTTCATGTTGTATTTTCTCAATATATTGATATTTTCCTGCAAATGTGTTAAATGGTCCTCTGTGCAGGGACTTAAGTAGCATATCATCAATATATACTTCCATTGATTTACCTATTAGTTCTTCAAACATTTGATTCACTAAGCGTGGGTAAGTAGCACCAGCTTTTTTTAACCCAAACGGCATTATATTATAATTGTAGGCACCATACTTAATGATGAATGAAGTCTTTTCCTGATGCTTTTAGTTCATTTGAATTTGATTGTACCCGGAATAAGCGTCGATAAAACTAAGGATCTCGTGGCCGGCCATGGCATTGATCATGCAATCGATATTCGGCAGAGGAAAAGAGTCTTTGGAACATGCTTTGTTAAAATCTTTATAATCTATGCAGATTCTAAGTTTGTTCCCCTTCTTCGGGACTACAACTACGTTTGCTAACCATTCGAGATATTTTACTTCCCAGATGGACCCTATTTTGAGAAGCTTAATTACCTCGTCCTTGATGAATGCATGTTTTACCTTGCGTTGGGGCCTTCTATTTTGTTTTACCGGTCTGAACTTCGGGTCCAGGATCAATCGATGTGTTGTTATCTCTTATGGGATTCCTGTCATATCCAGGTGGGACCAAGCAAAAAAATCCATGTTATTTAAAAGGAATTGAACGAGCTTTTTCCTTAGGTCGGGAGTTAACCTCGTGCGCGGGTATACCTTTCGATCGGGAAGGTGCTCGATCAATATAATTTGTTAGAGCTCCTCGATCGTTGACTTCGTTGAATCAGAATCATCGGGGGTCAAGAAGATTCGAGGTATCATAAAATCTTCATCCTCGAAGATCTCTTGCTCCTCCGACTGGGCCGAGGCCGGTACCTGTGGTTGCTATTTGACTTTTTGTTTTTCCTTTAGCTCTGATTCCTTTGCTAATGAAAGCGTTGATACCTGTACTACTTCGTCGATTGCAAACATCTCTTTGGCTGAGGGTTGTTCTCCGTACACCGTTTTGATTCCTTCCGACATTGCAAATTTCAAGACTTGATGGAGCGTCGAAGGTACTGCCCTCATATTATGAATCCAAGGTCTTCCGAGCAGCACGTTGTATCTCATATCACCTTCGATTACATGGAAATTTGTCTCCTGGATAGCCCCGGCCACATTTACTGGCAACATGATGTCCCCTTTCATGGTTTCACTTGCCATGTTGAAACTGTTGAGTACTCGAGTTGCAAGCATGATTTGATCCTGGAGGCCGAGTTGTTCTACGACCCTCAATCGAATAATGTTTTCCGAGCTACCTATATCAACCAACACACGTTTAACTTGAATATTATTCATAAGAATAGATATTACCAGTGCATCGTTGTCAGACTGTTCGATCCTTCTGCGTCCTCATCGTTGAAAGATAAGGTATCTTCTGGTAAGTAGTCTCGGGTATGCTTCTCCATTGTGATTGTCACTTTGGTGCATTTAAATATCGGGCCTTAAAGAATATCAACCCCACCAACGATCATATGAATTATGTGTTGCGATTCCTCATGTTCGTTTTTCCTATTTGCATCCCTATCTCCGAAGTAATTTTTAGCTCGGTCACTAAAGAACTCTCGAAGGTGACCCTCATTTAATAAACGAGCTACCTCCTCCCTTAACTGTCTGTAGTCTTCGATTTTGTGACCATGGGTTCCATGGTGTTTGCATAATTGATTAGGGTTCCTTTGAGCCTGATCGGTCTGTAGGGGTCTGGGACACCTAGTTTCCTTGATTCGTCCAATGGTTGATACAATGCCTGATGCATCAATGTTGAAGTTATATTCTGATAATCGTGGCTCTTCTTTGGGCTCCACATGTTTATCCAAGACACTCTTACTCATGATCCCTAGGAAACGTTTTCCTCGATCATTCCAAATGGGATTACGTCCCGATCCATTATTTCTGCGAATGGCGATGTATGGTTGGTATCGATCTCTATTTGATTGGGTCTCTCTGTCGATGTCTCTTTGAATCCTGCCATTGGATCTATTTGGTTAAACGGAACCGGAAGGGGCTCCTAACTGATCATCCTCGACTCTAATCTTTGACTGTTATCGATTATGTACATCAACCCAGGTCACAGCTGAATATTGAATCAAATTCTGCTTTAGTTGTCGTGATACTACCGAACGTCGCTTGTTCAAACATTGAGTGAAGGCTTGGGCAGCCCAATCATCAGTGACGGGGGGCAGGTCCATGCGTTCCCTCTGGAATCGAGATATGAATTTCCTTAACATTTCATTGTTCTTTTGTCTCACTTTGAAAAGGTACAACTTCCTAGTCGCAACCTTTATTGCTCCGGTGTATGCCTTTACGAACAAATCAGCAATCATGGCGAAGGAATCAGTGGAATTGGGCGGCAAATTATGGTACCATATCATTGGCCCCTTCGATAAAGTTTCTCTGAATTTTTTCAACAGAACAGATTCAATTTCATCATCCTCTAAGTCATTTCCTTTTATCCCGCATGTATAAGAAGTGACATACTCATTAGGATTAGTAGTTCCATTGTACTTGGGAATTTCTGGCATGTGAAACTTCTTTGGAATGGGCTTCGGAGCCGCACTTGGTGGGAAAGGCTTTTGTACGAACTTCTTCGAATCTAAACCCTTTAGAATCGGGGGTGCTCCCAGTATTTGATCAACCCGTGAGTTGTATGTTTCTACCTTTTTTCATTAACCTCAATTTTCTTTTCTCCTGATTCAATCCGTTTGGTGAGCTCCTCGAGCATCTTCATGATGGCAGGATTTGTTCCCGATCAATTATCATTCGATTTCTCCGGTAAATGTTCGACCTTGTGAATCACTTCTTGTGATGCATCGAGCTTTATTCTGCTTGGTGCTCGATTCTGATTTTGGAGCTGCACTATCGCAGCTTGCTGAGTCTGCAACATTTCAAATATCATTCGAAGGCTAATCCCGCCTTCTTCACCATTTTGTGTGTTCTGTTCAGCAGCCTGGGCATCTCTACGGGCACTATTTCCAAGGTCGGTGCCTAAATTTTCATAAATGGCAATACGAGAACCGACATCGACTAGATCTACGGCTAGTGGTCCATCGGGATTGGTTGGAGGCACTGCGTTTTCCGATGCGACTATGTTTTCGTTCTCACCATCAAGACCAAGTTCGGCGTCTGTGTGAGAGGGCACTACTTGAGAGTTTGACATGTTGATTCCTGAAATCAAGGACACTTACGAGAACAAGCATAAAAGCAGTATGTGTTAAGAAGATTAATACTAGGCAATCACTGTAAGCACGTAATTTTTTACCCATCTTAATGTTGTTTTGAATAAGTGTCAAATCAGAAGTCAATTACGTTGCTTACTTAATTCTTTGCTCAAAAACTCTTCGAGTTTCCAAGCAAAGAGGGCAGTTGTAAGCACGTAATTTTTGACTCGCGCATTTTTAAAGTTAGTTTAGTATTCCTAGTATTTTTAAAGTATTTGTCCGAATTATTCTAATGGGATTATAGTTCACTCTTGCTTTTAATTTTAGATTACAAATTTGAAAACAAAAAATAGTTTCATTATATATTTTCTTATTTTAACTTAAGGCCATTAGTATTTTATAGCAATACATTTTCATTTTTACTATGATTTTCACTTATATTTCTCCACTTTATTTTTAATACAATAATTTATATAAAAATATAGTTTCATATTATGATATAGTTTACTTTAATTAATTAGAATTGATTTTATATTCTAAGAGGAAAAGGTTTAAGTTTTTAATTATTGGACTTAAAAGAGTTCAAACTCAAAATTTGGAGCCCATTTTCGGACTAGCCCCTTGATCCCAAACTCCCAATAGCCCCAATTAGGCAACCCATGCCCCAAACCTGCGGGATCTACCCTGACCCGCCCCATTGCAACATTTAATCCAAATCACTTATCCTCCTCTCATCTAATGGTTATTATTCACCCCTACCTACATATATAAACATAATATCTCTTAAACCATAACCTTAAAGAAATCCTTACCCAGCCGCAATTCCCCCCACACCACGCCCTTCTGCCTCTGTCTGCCACTCAACCAGCCGGAAAAGTCATTTTTCGGGATGCGCTTTTGGTCTCCTACCACCGCCTCTTTCCTCCACGTGTCCTGACATGTAACAAACCCTCCCCCCCCTCCCCCCCCTCCCAAACCAGAATCTTTCGTCATTTTTTTTTATTAATCACAAATTCAATTTCTGTTAGACAATTTTTAGAAAATTGGAGGCCGTAGGATTAAGATTCCTTCATCCTAAATCTCCATTTGTCTAGAATTTGTCTATGTAAAGGAATTTCGGAATTTACCTTAAGATTTTGGATTTTTGAATTTTAAAAAGGGGGATTTTATTCATTGCTTGGGGAGCAAGAACAGAAAGTTCTAGGAGGCTATATATACTTGGTATTTCTGAGTTTGAAGGGAAAGGAAAAAAATCGGAAAAAAAAGGTCTAGGGTTCTTGAGGTGATTTTTTTTTATTCTGATCTTCTCCATTTTGTGGAAATCTAGAAAAACAAAACTAAATACAGATAAAAAAATATGGTTTTAGCTTAGTTCTTTGTTCAAGTTTGGTTTTCCATTTCAAAATCAAAAAACAGAAAGAAAAAAAAGGTACCAAAAATATTTCTGTCTCCTTGCTTTTCAACTTCGGATTGATATTGCAAAAATAGAGTTCGATTGAGTGAAGTCTATCGCTATTGTTGCTCACCGTTCGAATTTTTCGATCGTGGTTTGCTGCTCTGTTCGAATCTCCTTTTGAAGTCTTTTGTTCAGATACATCATTTTTTCAATTCCTTCATTGTAGCTGTTGAAATTTAATTGAAAGTTCAACGTCAGGTCCGTCTCTTTACTAAATTTAATCGAAAGCTCATTTTATGAATTTCCTTTCATATGTGGATATGATCTGTCTTTCCTTTCTCTGTGATTGAAATGTCTCGTAATTTAGAATCTTACTGGTCACAACGTGTGGTATTGAAAGCCGAATTGGTTGTGGTGAAATCTGAAAGGAAGCACGTCATTTTTATGTTAGAATTAGTATTGGTTACTCCCTTCGGTTTACCAAAATCTCATGTTTCCTCTGTTCTCCCTATGTAAATGCGAAGTGGTTTTGTTGATATTATTGAACTGCTGAACTTTTTGAGATATGGTAGTTGGAGTGTGGATCCATTTGAATGCTTTGAAAATTTATCGTGCCTAAACATGAATTGGTTGTGCCGAGTTTGATGAATTTCTTGTCGCTGATTTCTATTTATTAACTTCGATCTGTGGCGAGGGTTACGGTGTTCAGTCGTTTTATACCTCATTTCTCTGGTCTGCTTTTCGTTGTCTATATTGTGTGTTAAGGATGTTTATATTGTGAAGTCCATGTTCCCTGTTTTATCTTCACTTTAGGTTGAGGTCCAGTGTCATAGCATGAGTTTTCTGAAGGATTAATTAAACAATTTTGTATCGCCTCCCCATTTGAATTTGGGAAGTTCATTGTTTCTTTTGGTAACGTAGTGTGTCGGAAATTTATGGCTTATCGGAATTTTGGGGTTCAAGGATTGACTGTTTAAATATAATATTTGGTTCATAATTGCATTTGACTTAATCTTGCCTAAAAGGATCAATTTTTGCAAGGCTGGTTCAAATTTCAAATTAAATAAGTGGATTAGATATGTTCACTCTGTTCATGCTCGTTTATACGGATGCATGTTTTCTTGATTCTACCTTATCTGATTAAGCTTGGTATCAACTACTTGAACTAGAAATTAATTCACTCATGTAAATTGGCTTGTTATTTTGGATAACTATTGCTCATACTTGTGCTTAGATTTATTCTATCTTTTGATGGCTTTACTCCCCGTCCTTCCTTTATTTGTCACAGTTCTTCTTTCCGGAGTTATACTTTCTTTTAATACTTGAATATTTAACGGTTTAGACGTTATTTGTATAAGTTTGTTTGGTTGCTTGGGTGGATGTTTTGCGCACGTGGGTGGCGGGGGTGCCTTTAAACATGAGAAGTTAAAAGGAAACGAGCATGAAATTATTTTTTTTTAATTTTCTTTTAGGTTTATTTATTTCACTTTTATTACCTTGTCTGCTAGGAGCATGCTTAGGCCGACCACATTTGGGGTAGGCAAACTTTTAGGACGTTCATTTATTTAATTTCATTTGAGGTGAGAGGTCGCCCCTTTAGTTAAATTTATTCGAAGAATATCCCGAAGAACTTTGTAAATATTTTGGAGGCCTTGACGAGTATTGTGGAGAAGTCGTAGTATAGGTTAGCTTAGGACTTTTCTTTTCTTTTTCTTTTCATTTTATCTTCTTAAGTGAGGACTGCCTCGAGCCTCTTTTGTATTTTTTTCCTTTTATGTGTTTTTTTCACCTTAATTTGAATATTTTATAAGCCAACTAGATCGGGTATGCAACCGTGACTTTCACGGGACTCGAAAAATACCTAACACCTTCTCCCCGAGTTAAATAAACCCCCTTATTTGGAATCTCTGGTGTAAACTAGTTTTTGGAGTCCAAATGTGTTTTGAAAGAAAAGGTATTTTAAACGGTAACCTGGCACACCAAAATTATATGTTAGGTGGCGACTCTGAAATATCTTTTAAAACACAATTTTGTCACTTTTCAAAATTGAAAACCCTTTTAAGCTTTACAAATCTTTATATTATTTTAAAGAGGGTTAGTGAGGTGAAAAAAAGGGTGTGACAGCTCTGACGACTCTGATGGGGACTTGCAGGTTGGAGCTGATATTGCGATCTTGTTAGCTTTTTAGAATATCCGGTTGAGGTTTTTATGTGTTTTATTTCCTTTATTTGATTTTTATTTATTTATGTCGTTTTATTACTTGCTTGTTGTTTATGTGTTTACAGTATTTCTTTATATATTACTTCTTTATAATTGTCATCATATGCATAATCCTGAGTCAATTCTTTCTGCAACAAGTCTCGTAGTACGTGTCGCGTATACGAACTCTTTGTTGAGTCACCCTTATTTTAGGAGGGGGGTCGTAGGACGTATGGAGTGGGTGAAAAGCTTGAGCAGCCACCATCGACCATACGCTCCCCCGAATTGCCTTGTTAGTGAACCCTAAATGTAGGTCAGCCTTTAGGTCATCTTTATTGCAACATATCATTATAACCTAGCAAGGCCCGATCCTAGGTGTCGTGTACTTTGTAGGAAACTTGTCCAAATTGTGTCAAATGGGCCCGCGGACCAAAAGGACATTCAATCATCTATGTGATACAAGATGCATTCTTTGAGGGTAAAAAGGTCATTTGGCAGACTGATGTTTGAGAAAGAAGGGTGAAAAATGAAGCAAGTATGGCCCACAATTATTTTTCTTTCACATTTTTTTCAACAAGAGAAAAAATGAAAAATGAAAATTCTAAAAAGATTTTACACCTTCATACCATTTTCACAAAAAATCAAAAAAAAAAAAAAAGCAACTCATTTTTCAAGTCTATTGACCCTTTTGTAAGTCTTTTTAATTTTGGCCAATCTTCCCGAACTACGCATACCTGATTTTCGTCTTTTAAGGCATGATACGTAGGCAACCCACATAGGGTCCGGTCTTCCTAGTGAGTCTTAGGTTCTTGGCTTCGGGGTCATGGTCAAATCTTGCATGTTTAGCCACATTGGTTGTTTTTGCAAAATAGGGCTATTTTCTCAAAGTAGTTTATTATCCCATGTCTTAGAGCCCTGAGTCTACAACAAGGTTTCCTCTTACTTTAAGGTCCATCCTGGTTGAATTTGCATGTCTAATCACTTTTGTGCCAGATCAGTTGTTCTTGCAAATAGGGTCATTTTGCAAAAGTGGTTCAGTGACATGTGTCCTAAAATCTTGAGTCCACAACTAGGTATAATATTACTTTAAGGCCCGTCCTAGTTGAATTTGCATCTCTAGCCACGTTTGGCCATATCGACCATTTTTGCAAAATGGGTCATTTTTGCGAAGTAATTTCTAGGGACATAATTATTGGAAGTTTGAATCCATATAAGCCTTAGTGAGGTATTTCAATGTCTTTGAGGTCACCTTTGTTGAGTTTGCACTAATAGCCACCCTTGTCCATGTAGGCTATTTTGCAAAAATAGCCCAATCATGTCTTGCATGTGTCCAATAGGAGGTGTCGTGGCGTCGCATAGTGTCTCGAGTCAGTAACTCTATTTAGTATTATTTTTTTTCATTCAAGTATGGATCCATGTACCAGATCTCGAGCATGACAAATACCCAGGACCATCACATTTGGGAGCTTGTTTGAGGAAACTTTTTATGTTTTGAGTTTATTTTTGTGGTTTTTTTTACTCTCTAATCCTGTCTAGTAGCATTCACTCTTTTAATTGGAGTCAAAGTTTGTCATAGTATAGTTTAGTTTGTCGGGTCTCTTGTTATCTTACTTCCTATTTTATATTTGAAAATCAAAAAAAAGTTATAAATAAGAAATTCAAAAAGATTTTTATTTTTAGTTTATTTTGTCTATTACTTTCCAGAACTACAATTGATCTAATTCATGAATGACATGATACGTAGACAACCTACATAGTGCTCGATCGAATCATTTTTAAAACTAGAAAAAAAAATAGATGAAGTTGTGGGATGTGAAAAATGAGAGGAAACTGTGGGATGGAAAGGAAAGAGTGGTAATCAAAAAAAAAAGGGAAGGAAGAAAAATGAAAAACCAAGGAGTGTCAAAGAGAAAATGAATAGGAAGAGGGGTCAGAAGAGTGAACTTGGGATGATGCCAATATGACCCTCATACCCTCGAAGTCATTTTAGAACCGATAATTGTGACTAGGTACATTGCATATAATATGATACTATTTGTTGTTAAATGCCCTAACATTAAATTGATGACTTCATTTTGTTTCTCTTTGTTATCTTAATTATAGCAGAAGAGTGGTTGGTTTGTGGTTCTTAAACTGGTAACTCTTCCTACAACATAAAGTTGAAAGGTAATGGCAGACGACAACGGAATTTAGTTGGTTGATACTGGTGCCCAAAATCAATTGGTTGAACAAGATACTGGGTTGGTCGAAGAGGTAAGGATGTTAAGACGACACATGGCGGACATGTATCAAGCTTGGATGACTGGAAAGGCACTATCCCCACCGCTCTCTAGCTCCCTAGATGCTACCCTCACTCGAGCCCTGGTCATAGTGACAGATTATCCACCATATTCTCCAAATTTTTCCACTTATCACAACTTTCCCAACCTCCCTAGTAGCTCCATCACTCATCCTCCAACTACCTTTCCCAAAAGTTGCCCTCCTATCATATCCACTATCCCCACGATCACAACTTCTCAACAATCTTTCCTTCATAGATACAACAATGAACACCCAGTTCAAACCTCATGATACCCAATACTAACCCCCAGAGTTGGCCCACCAGGTCCAGGACTCATACAATCATAGCCCTCGGAATGATCCTCATATTGAAAATGAAAATTTCACAAGGAGAAAAGAGCGAGATGAGATATCTAGAAAGCTAAAAGGTATAGAACAATCCTTAAAGAACATGCAAGGGGTGAGAAATTAGATTAACATGTCCTATGATGACTTGTGTATGTTTCATAATATTCATCCTCTTGCAGGTTTGAAATGCCAAAGTTTAACTTATATGACAGGCGTGGGAATCCAGTAGCCCATCTGAGGGGTTATTGTAGTGAAATAAGAAGTGTTGGCGGGAAAGATGATTTGTTGATGTCGTATTTCAGTGAGAGCTTGAGTGAGGAAGTCTTGGAATGGTATACTCTTCAAGATGTCAGTAAGTGGCATGCATGGGACGACATGGCTCAAGATTTTGTTCGACATTTTCAGTACAATATAGACATTATCTCAGACCGCTCCTCCCTATCTAAGATGGAAAAGAAACCCGAAGAAATTTTTAGAGAGTTTGGGTTCAGATGGAGGGAACAAGCTGATCAGGCAGTCCCCCGATTGATGAAGAAGAAATGGTTGAGCTTTTCCTACAAGCTCAATGATCCACCTACTTCAATCATTTGATCCCAACTTTAGGTAAACCTTTCAATGATGTGGTAAAAATGGGGAGATGGTAGAAGAAGGAATCAAGTCAGGCAAAATTATGAGCTATTCTGCATTGAAAGATACTACAGAAGACATTCAGAACATCTCAGTAAGTTTGGGTGGAAGAAAGAGAAATAGAAAAGATGTTATTGAGCCCCACCAATGACAAGATCCAGTGGGTGTTCCTGCTCACCTCTTTCATCACCAACATCGACCCCATGAACATCCTCGTACTCCAGATAATCCTCTCCAATGCTACTTCTCCCCACAAAATCTCCAACGTCATACCTCACCTTCCCAATACTCTATCCATAATGCACCACCATATGCTCCACATCCACAAGACCCGCGATGTCCTGTCCCACCTCCATAAATGTCTTACCCACCTCTACAAGCATATCAACCACCTAACCGCAAAAGGTTCCAATCGAGGCCGGGGTACAAAATGAAAAGGCAGCAACAAAAAGAAAAGTCTTTAACTCCTATTGGAGAATCATATGCCAGTTTGTTCCAAAAATTAAGACAATTGGACATGTTTAAGCCGTTTCAGATAAAAATGCAGCGGCCCTTTGCAAAGAATTTTGATTATTCTCAAAGGTGTGCATATTGCTCTAAAGTGTTGGCATCTGAAAAGAGCATTCCAGAAGTTTATTAATGCAGATGACATTATCGTGCAAAATTCAGATGCAGCGGATATTAGCCAAAGTCCATTGTCTGTTCATAATGAGACGCATATGGTGGGCATGATTTGTGTTGAAAAGGAATATGAGAACTCTTCAGAATCCCTTGGAGGGCCACTTACTGCAAAGTTTTCAGCACTACTAGTCTCGGTTCCGAAAGTTAATTTTCAGAACGAATTGGCAAAAGGGACCCACAAACAATTTACTAAGGTCAATATGATGGAGACTTGTGAGGGCCCCGGTAGTGTCAACGTGAGACTCAGTGGCTAAGATGTTGATCTTGGAAATTGGAAATACACACCTTTCTTGTCTAGCTAGGGAAGAGTTTTGGTAGTTTATTTTGTTGTCATTTCTGTTATCCGGGTTATTTCAGGGTTGCAATCCGAATATTGTGTTGTGAGTCAAACCCTTCTATCCTTTTATTTCGCCTAGTTCATTTAGTTGTAGTAAATCGTTTATGTCATCTATGTTTGTTCTAGGGTTGTAACCCAAGTTTTTGTGTTGCTTGTTTTGTTGTTCAAACTCTTTCACCATCTGTTTAATACAAATTCTCTGTTTTCCGTTACTTCCTGTCCGTTTTGTTTAGTTCTCTTTCTCTTTTTATAATTATTTTCATGCCGACTCTAGTGACATGACATGCATGCATAATTTTTAGTCTGGTCTTGAAAGCTAGTCTAATCATGAAGTAATGAAATAAGTTTTGAAGATGATAGGGACATTGGAGGGAAATAAGTAAAGATTTGGACATTTTGAGATCGTTTAAAACCTGAATTGTGTAAAACTGGGTAGATAGTTTGAGAAGTTAATAGGATGACAAGAATTTGTTACAAGAGAGTGCTTCCCAGACAATTTGAAGCACACACCTTTGAGTTCAAGTGCATCTCAAGTTACAAGACAAAATCAAGAGAGTTTGTCCCAAACTGACGGAGGGTATCCATTGTGAAGAAGAAATCACCCAATGAGAGTTCTATACTTGACAAGGAACTAAAGAAAATGGAAGGCATATTAGTGATATCAATGTCGAAGCTGCAAACAAATATTGTGCATGATCTTTATTTTTCATCTTCAAGTTGCATGTGTGGTACTTGTCATTTTCAAAGATTGGGAGGCCCTCTTTAAGCTACCCAAACAATTTATACCCTTCGATACCCTTTTGAGCAGTGCTGATTTCTTTGACTTTCCCTCTTCTGGAATTAAGTTAGAGTCACTAATATTCATGTCCCGATAAGGTTTGTTTTAAAAGTTCATCCCAAAAGAAAATAGAGAAAAAGAGAAGAAAAGGAAAAGAGATACAAAAAAATTAAAAAAATAGAGAAAAGAAGTCAGGCGGAAAAAAAGAGAGAGAGAGAAAAAAGAAGAAAAAGAAAATAACAACAGCAAAAAGTATCTCTTTGAACTACATTCGACCTGATTCTTGTCACCACAAGATACGTAGGCAGTCTTACGGTTCGGTCGTGCCAAATAAAATATTTTATAATCCCACGAAGTCAAGAGTAGGGTAGTTTTCTTAGAATTTCCATCTCAAAAAAAAGAAAAAAAAAAAAGAAAGAAAGAATCAAATTCTTTTGTTTTATAAACTGGGGAAAAGTTTTTAAAATGGATTCCAAAAGTTATAAATAAATTAACCTTATTGTCTTAGTAATTTTGAGCCTTCTTGATATCCTTTCTTTCTAACCCTGTCCAAAAGCCACATTATAATCCAAAAAAGACCTCCCAAATAATCTTTGAGAGTGTTGAGTTAGCCATGCCATGAGCATATAATATTTTTACCATAGTTAATGCCTTTGTCATCCACAAAATCAGAGGAAATAAGAAAAAAATAATACAATGAGAGAATCTTATTGGTGAAAACCCTCGCGGGCACCATAAGGCGACGGTAAGTTGAGTGAAATGATAAAATGAGAGAGGTTTGTTGGTGAAAACCCATCGGGGAACCACCAGTCAAATAAGGATTATGATTCTAATACAACAATTGGACATTGGATCCCAATTCCAAAGGTTGAAGGTATGACAAGAATTGAAAATTAGACTTACTAGACAGATTAGGCCGTTTAATCTAAAATGCATGTCATGGTCATTAGAGTTGGTATCCACATCAGTGTTTCTACTTTGTCTTGTTAGATATCATCTCTTGCCATTTTCCCCTTATCATGTTCCTCTTGTTGTGTTTAAATCCTCTTTTTGAGTCTGTTTGGTCAGAACAAGTGAGAAATGACTTCAAAATTTGCTACCAGCTTTCCAATTTCACAAAATTGGAGTCTGGCTAGCACATCAAAGCGGCATAAGTCTGGAATGAGTAGTATGTGCATTAAGTTGGTGACAATTGGCATGCTCTGGTATTCATGTGAAATGCAAAGGTTCGGTAAATGTCAATTCATGAGCACAATCCAACAAAGAGAGGGTATTGGGCTTAAACAGATCAGAGTTGTTTTCTGTGATAAGGGTTGACGGAAAAGTGATTAGTCAATAACAAGTAAGGTCTTCCAAGTTGAAATCAAAGTTATCATGGAAAATGTAGGAGCAATCGCCCTCAAAGTCAATGCCACAAACCAACCATTATATTTAAACTCACAAGTTTTCTTTGTTTGAAACAGAGATGACCATGTCTAAATCAAAGCTTGGAAGCTTGAATTTTTCAAGTGTCGTGCCCAAATTTTGTCAGCACAAAGGTTGTTTGAGAAGACCACTACCTCCTAGGCGTTTTTCCTAGTTGAGAAGAATAGTACCTCCTAGGCATTCCCCTAGTGAGGAGAGTCTTTAGTTTTCCTTAAGTTTAGGGGACCCGCCTGGAAAATAGGGTCAGCTTTTAATTCTCTTAAGTTGTTAGTCTTAATTTTTCTTAAGTTCAGGGGTCCCACCTGGAGAATAGGGTCAATTTTAGTTTCCTTAAATTATCAATCTTTAGCTTTCCTTGGGTTCAGGGGTCGCACCTGAAGAATAGAGTCAATTTTTAGTTTCCTTAGGTTGTTAATCTTCAGTTTTCCTTTAGTTCAGGGGTCCCGCCTGGAGAATAGGGTTAATTTCAGTTTTCTTAAGTTGTTAATCTTAGTTTTCCTTGAGTTTAGAAGTCCCGCATGGAGAATATGGTCAATTTTTAGTTTTAGTCAAGCTCAGTTTATAGTTTTCCTTAAGCTCAATCTCACAGAGAACGCACATCCTAGTCGAGTCTTTAATTTTTCTCTCATCATTGCATCTTCATCAATAGCATAGATGATTTATAGTTTTGCTAAAAACTCAAAAATCTTCCTAGTGCAAACAGGGAAAGAAAATTTTGTTTTTTTTGTTGTTATTAATTGCAGGCACCCACCTAGGGAACGAGGGGCAAAGTTTTAGAAATTGGTTTCAGATTCAAATCAGAGAAGTACCAAGATCCCGCCTGAAGAACGGGGTCAACTTTCAGTTTTGTTCAAGATCAAGCAGGAGGATCCGCCTGAAGAACAGGGTCAACTTTCAGTTTACAAGTTCAAGTCAGAGAGGCATCAGGAGCTTGCCTGAAGGTCAGGGTAAACTTTCAGTTTACAAGTTCAAGTCAGAGAGGCATCAGGAGGCCGCCCGAAGAACAAGATCAGCTTTCAGTTTTCAAGTTCAAGTCAGAGAGGCATCAGGAGCCCGCCTGAAGAATAGGGTCAACTTTTAGTTTTCAAGTTCGAGTCAAAGACAGCAAGATCCCGCTGAAGAATAGGGTTAACCTCCAAATTTTTTTAATTCAAATCAGAAGTAGCACGAGCCACCTGAAGAACAAGGTTTTCAAGCTCAAGTCTACTTCAAGTACAAGTTTATTTCAAGTACAAGCAGTAGGATGCCCGGCTGAAGAACAGAGTCAACTTCCAGTTTTTTTCAAATTCAAGTCAGCAGGATGCCCACCTGAAGAATGGGGTGAATTTTCAGTTTCATGTTGAAGGAGCAAGTAGAGACTCAAGGAAGATTCAAGACAAGGAGTAGATAGAATTTTGTGTTATTCTTTTATTTTTCTGTAAATTTTGCTTTCAGTTTTGATGTAATGGCAAGATCATTGGACCGGAACCTCGACGGCACTTCACTTGACTCTCCACCTCGGTATACTCTGTCACTCTTCCTACTTCTGAATTACATGTGACCTGATTCCTTTATAGCCAAAGATATGTAGACAGCTCAGATACCAGGGTGTGGTCATACTTTGTGTTTACCCATCTTTATGTTCTTTTGAATAAGTGTCGAGTCAGAAGTCAATTACGCTATTTACTTAATTCTTTGTCAAAAATTCTTCGAGTTTCCAAGCAAAGAGGGGCAGCTGTAAGCACGTAATTTTTGACTCACGCATTTTTAAAGTTAGCTTAGTATTCCTAGTATTTTTAAAGCATTTATCCGAATTATTCTAATGGGATTATAGTTCACTCTTTCTTTTAATTTTAGATTATAAATTTGAAAACAAAAAAAATAGATTCATTATATATATTCTTATTTTAACTTAAAGGACATTAGTATTTTATAGCAATATATTTTCATTTTTACTATGATTTTCACTTATATTTCTCCACTTTTATTTTTAATTCAATAATTTATATAAAAAATATAGTTTCATATTATGATATAGTTTACTTTAATTAATTAGAATTTATTTTATATTTTAAGAGAAAAAGTTTAAGTTTTTAATTATTGGACTTAAAAGAGTTAAAACTCAAAAATTGGAGCCCATTTTTGGACTATCACCTTGAGCCCAAACTCCCAATAGCCCTAATTAGTCAACCCATGCCCCAGACCCGTCGGATCTACCCTGACCCGCCCCATTCCAACTTTTAATCCCAACCGCTTATTCTCTTCTCATCCAATGGTCATTATTCACCCCCACCTACATATATAAACCTAATATCTCTTAATCTCTAACCCTAAAGAAATCCTTACCCAGCCGCAATTCCTCCCTCCCCACGCCCTTCTGCCACTCAACCAGCTGGAAAACTCATTTTCCGGCATGCACTTTTGGTCCCCTACCCCTTCCTCTTTCCTCCACGTGTCCTGGCATGTAACAAACCCCCCACCGGAATCTTCTGTCATTTTTCTTCCTTCATTAATAACAAATCAAATTTCTTTTAGACGATTTTCAGAAAATTGGAGGCCGTAGGATTAAGATTCTTTGATCCTAGACCTCCACTTATCTAGAATTTGTCTATGTAAAGGAATTTCGGATTTTACCTTAAGGTTTCGGATTTTCGGATTTTAAAAAAGGGATTTTATCCGTTGCTTGGGGAGAAAGCATAGAAAGATCTAGGAGGGTATATATACTTGGTATTTCTGAGTTTGTAGTGGAAGGAAAAAATTCGGAAAAAAACCTCTAGGGTTCTTGAGGTGATTTTCTTGATTCTGATCTTCTCCATTTTGTGGAAATCAAAAAAAACAAAACCAAATACAGATAAAAAAATATGGTTTGAGCTTAGTTATTTGTTCAAGTTTGATTTTCCATTTCAAAATCAGAAAACAGAAAAGAAAAAAAGTACCAAAAACATTTCTATTTCCTTGTTTTTCAACTTCAGATTAATATTGCAAAAATGGAGTTCGATTGAGTGAAGTTCGTCGCTATTGTTGGTCACCGTTCGAATTTTCTGGTCGTGGTTTGCTGCTCTATTCAAAGCTCTTTTTGAAGTCTTTTGTTTAGATTCATCATTTTTTTCAATTCCTTCATTGTAGCTATTGAAATTTATGGGACATTCAACTTCAGGTCCGTCTCTTTACTAAATTTAACCGAAAGCTCATTCTATATTTCCTTTCATATGTGGATATGATCTAACTTTCCTTTCTCTGTGATTGAAATATCTCGTAAATTAGAATCTGATTGGTCACAACATTTGGTATTGAAAGCCAAATTGGTTGTGTGAAATCTGAAAGGAAGCACGTCATTTTTATGTTAGAATTAGTATTGGTCACTCCCTTCGGTTTGCCAAAATCTCATGTTTCCTTTGTTCTCCCTATGTAAATGCAAAGTGGTTTTGTTGATATTATTGAACTGCTGAACTTTTTGAGATATGGTAGTTGGAGTGTAGATCCATTTGAATGCTTTAAAAATTTATCGTGCCTAAACATGAATTGGTTGTGCCGAGTTTGATGAATTGCTTATCGTTGTTGGAGGTTCTGTGGCGCTGTGATAATATGATAGATTCATGTAGTTAGGCGACTATTTATGCCTCAACTCAACCATGTTTCACTCTACTAGGAAGGTTAAATGATGATAAAATGGCTCTAATTGTGAATTTTATGTTTTACAAGAGCAAGTCATGCTTACGAGGACTTAGGACAGTGTTTGGATCTAAAATAAATCAAGGAAAGCCCCTCGGAGTTGAGTACGTGTGAAAGAAGAAAGAAAAGAAGAGATAAATAGCTGATCCACTCTAGCGTGGGCCAAGCACGGCCTTAGCACGGTCACGCTAGAGCAGAAGAAACGGGGCAGTGTTGGAGTCGATTACCGTGGTCACGAGCGCAGCCGCGCTAGTCCAGGAAGCAGTGACAGTGTAGAACGCCATTAGCGCGGCCACATTATTCACTCCGAAACGCAGAAATTTTAGGGGTAAACTTGGAAGTTTGGGGGCAATTTCACTTAACCTATAAGAGGTCCAGCTCACCCAAAAAGAGGATATCAAGGTTTTTTTAGTTTTTGTGTGCGGTGAAATCAGGGAGGCCGATTTCTTCGGAGGGTGATCCCAGAGGCCCGGGATCTCAAACCGGTCACTTCTCTCAAGATCTGTCAATACCCAGCCAAGGATAATACCGATCAAAGTCCCGACGAATACGGGAATCTCCCGAAGAATGCATCTGGGGTCGATCAGGTCTATTTTGAGCAGCTCGACATCGGCCCACGTATACCTCATAAAGCTAGCCGTTGTCCCATCCCATTTCTTTTATCACGCAACGTATCTTGTACTAAGTTTGGGCTCCCCCCTCCGATAAAAGGGGAGTTGCTAACACCCTGTAAAGCAGAGTCCAACTATTCTACTCAAGTGAATTAATATCTCTCTCTCTTTTCTTTCTAACTTGCTCGTTCTCACTGGCTCGAGGCCGTTTTAACATTTATCGTTTTCTTACTTGATCTTCCTTTATTGCTTGGTATTGGCCAGAAGGAGCCTTGAATAATCATATCCTAATTGTTATCCCATTCCCGACTACCCCCGATAGCTCGAGATCGAGCCCAGGTATTGACCCCGAGGTCCTCCATTGACCGGTCCGAAGCCCGGACAGTAAGCCTTTCGGTTTAATTATTGCCTCGTTTTAGCTTGCATTTCATCATTAAACTTCATATTCCTAGCATCATCTGCTCTAACAACTAGCATAAAAATAGATCACGTATTTTTAGAATCTCATTTACAAATTTAATTGTTGTTAACATTTTCACGGTAAACAGTTTGGCGCCCACCGATGGGCTAAAAATAATAGAGATTATTTTCTTGTTGGTTTCATTGCACAAAATGCAAGTTACCTTTCACACTCTTTCTTGTCCAAGATCTCTTGATTTCTGGTCAAAATGTCTGGCTCGGTAAACAAAATCGAGAACGACAACCTCGAAAACCACGGGGAAAATGGCGTGGCTGTCCCGGCCGCTGGAGTGCCGCCACAGAATCCAAATAATAAGCCCGGACCAATTCTAGCGGATGCAGATTCACAGGACATACAACAAGTCGGCGAAACATCCCACATCGACAAAAGCATACGGCACAGTGACCAACAGGAAGCCCAAAAAATCCCAGCCCGGGAAGAATAGGAAGTTAGTCTTCATGTTATTTTTAAATTGTTGCAGGCACAACAGTTGGCCATTGCTCAGTTGCAAAGCCATCCGAAGACTCCCAGCACAACAACGTCGGAAACAGCTCCCCCCGCCGAGCAAGTGCTCGAAAGATCAAGCAATAACGGGTCCATAACCGACCCTTCCATAGTAAAGATGCTCGAGGACCTCACCAAAAGGATTGAATCGGGTGATAAAATGATTGCAGTCAACGATAAAAAGGTCGAGACCTACAACTCTAGGGTCGATCAGATCCCGGGTGCGCCCCCGATCCTCATGGGCTTGGATTCGAAGAAGTTCATACAGAGGTCGTTCCCCGAGGAAGCGACCCCGAAGCCCATTCCAAAGAAGTTCAGAATGTCGGAACTCCCAAAGTGCAACGGTACCACCGACCCTAACAAACACATTACTGCCTACACCTGCGCAGTGAAAGGCAACGATATAAAGAATGACGAGATCGAGTACGTATTGCTGAAAAAATTCGGAGAAACACTTTCGAAGGGGGCCATGATGTGGTACCACAACTTGGCTCCCAACTCCATAGATTCATTTTCCATGCTAGCAGACTCCTTCTAAAGGCACATGCAAGAGCCATCAAGGTAGAAACGAGGAAGTCTGACGTTTTCAAAATCAAGCAGAGAGAGAACGAGATGTTGCGGGAATTCATGTCCCGCTTTCAGATAGAATGGATGGAGCTACCGCCAGTCTCTGACGACGGGGCAGTGTAGGCCTTCACCCAAGGCCTAAATGAACGAAGCTCGACGGCTTCAAAACAGCTGAAGCAGAACCTAATTGAGTATCCAGTCGTGACTTGGTCGGACGTCCACAACCGATATCAATCAAAGATCAGAGCTGAGGATGACTAGTTGGGAGCCCATTCGGGCTCAGTATACCCAAAAAGACTCATGTCAAAGGAATCAAAACCAAACAAAGAAAGGTACCAGTCGTACCTCGAAGATAGGAGGAACGCCACAAAGCGTAACCTACCTCTTAACGATCGGAGGGTGGATCGAGGACAGGAATCTCGAGGGCACATCAATAGAACCAGGTTTGATCGAAACATAGTGCCAACGAATGCTCCCCACCTATTGAAATACAACTTCAGCGTCGATGTGTTGGACATCGTGTTCGCTATCAGTAAAATCAAAGACGCCAAGTGGCCCACACCGATACAGTCGAATCCTTCGCAGAGGAATTACAACTTAGTATGCGAGTTCCATAACATGCACGGCCGCAGGACCAAGGATTGCATTCTACGAGAGGAGGTCACTCGACTGCTCAATAAAGGACACCTCCGGGAATTCCTTAGCGATCGGGCCAAAATCTAGTTCCGAAAAAGGGAGGCAACCAAGAAAAACGAGGCAAACGAGCCGTAACATGTCATCCACATGATCATGGGGGGCGTTGATGCCCCGCAGGAACCCGTGATAAGAAGAACAAAAATATCCATCACCAGAGAAAAACGGACTCGGGGATATATCCCCGAAGACACCCTCACATTTAGCGAAGAGGACACTGAGGCCCTGTCTCAGCCCCACAATGATGCCCTGGTAATTTTCTTCCATGTAATATTTTTCAAATTAAACGTGTACTCGTGGATCCAGGTAGCTCGGCCATTATTGTCAGGTCAAGGGTGATAGAACAGCTCGGACTGCTCGACCAGATCATGCCCGCCACTCGGGTCCTCAATGGATTCAACATGGCGAGCGAATGATGAAAGGAGAAATCGTCCTTCTGATTATCGTGGCTGGCATGGCCCAAGACACCAAATTCCATGTCATCGAAGGAGATATGAGGTATAACGCCTTATTTGGGCGGCCGTGGATACATTGCATGAGAGTAGTACCATCCACCCTCCACCAGATGATAAAATTCCCAACAAAGGACGGGACCAAAATCATCTACGGGGAACAACACGCGGCAAGGGAAATGTTCGCAATACCCGATGAGGTACCAACGCTCATACATACACCCCCGAATAAACCAAAAAGCGAATTGGGCCTCACCCTCGGTCGAGCTTAACAAAATGAAGTAGAAATCCACGCCGCATCTCCGCCCGAGGCAATTATAACGAACCAATCCCGAGGGCAACATCCTCGAGGAATCTTTAACAAAGCCAGATTCGACGAGGACGCACAGCCGGCAGGGGCACCTTGCCCATCAAAGTAAAATTTTAACATTGCTATACCAAACATCGTGTTAACCATAAGCGAAACCAGGGACGCCAAACGGCTCAGGCCTATTCGAACGAATCCCCCTCAAAGGAATCACAACCCGGCGTAGGAACTGCATGGCACGCACGACCACGGTGTCGAAATTGGCCACCAGCTTAGGAGGAAAACAGCCATGCAACTCAATAAAAATCGTCGCCGAGTACTGTCGAGTGATCAAGCTCGAATTCAGGCTCGAGGGAGGAAGGCAACCAGGAAGAACGAAGCAAATGAGTCGCAACGTATCCACGATAGTGGAGGAGTGGCGACACCCTCCAAGGACTTATAAAATGGAAAGTAAGAATGCTTGTTACCAGGAAAAGGTGGCTCCAAGGATACGTTCCGGAGGACACCCTTACATCCAGCAAAAAAGACGCTGAGATTTCGCCTCGGCCTCACACTAACGCATTGGTAACCTTCTCCCTCATTTGATCTATTTCAAATAAAACATGTGCTCATGAATTCAGGTGGTTCTATCAACACATCAATGTTGTCGGGCCGAGGTAAATATTGCAGCTCGAACCGTCGGGTCAAAACACGACCACCTCTCGAATCTTTAACAAATTCCATACGGCGATCTCTACAACAAGGAGAAAAACCATTCTCTTGATACCGCACGGGTTGCTCAGACGGAATGCCCATACCGTCAAAGGAGGTGCAAAGCACGGATGCCTTATTCAGACAACCACGAGCACACCGCACGAAGACAGCACCGCCCCCACTTCACCCTAGGGATGAAATTCCACACAAGGGACGGAATTAAAACCGTGAGCGGAAAGCAATATGCGGCAAGAGGAAATTCCTCATCATATGACGCATCGCCGGCATCGGTACCTCCACTCTCGAAAGGATCAAAGGGTAAGCGAACCACATCTTCGGCCAAGTTCGATTAAACACGGCGGAGGGCCGTACTAGAATCCATACTCCAAAATAATAGGAAACTATCAAACCCCGGAACATCGCCCACACACCCCGCGATAAAGAAAAATTAACTTCTTCCTTCATTGTTTTTTACTAATCTGTACGCAGACATCCGACCAGGGTGTTCGGAAGTGCTAACTCTGCCCGAGGACCCCGAGGCCTTAATAGAACCCGTCGCGCTCCTTACCCTTGACTGGACTTCCGCCCCAAAGAAGGGCTTGCCAGCAAGGTTCTTAACAGAGCAGCATACCCCTTGAGGAGGATCCGACAAGATCGCAATCCTTCCTTCTGCTATCAAATGATTAAGGACACCCCCCCCTGAAAAGTGCCGACCGCTTAGAAGGGCCAGGAAACATCAGACTGAGTTTCAATAGGGAATCATGTACCAAACCAAATGGTCCAAGGAGACGCACCCATGCAGGCCGAGCTCACAACAACGAAACGATATGTATTTACGCCAAGAAATAAAAGAACATCTTTCAGCATCTCATACTCCGAAAGAGGAAATTTCAGTATACTCTCGGCAAGGATCCCTCCACCGAATTTATCCCAAAGTACTCGGAGACTTGACATCGACAATTTGGCGCTCGCACGGCCCCAGGGTCGAAACTCCGGGCTCATAAAGCCCCACCAAGATAACTCTGAGCTCACGAATGACGGCCTTCAAGCCCAAGCAAACTCGATGACTCAGAGACTGTCGCCAATCGCCTTACACTGGGAAACCCGAGGCCGTAAGACCCCGAGCGGGTAGACTCAGTATAACTATATCTATTCTACATGGAAACACAAACGGTAAGACCTCAACAGGCATGACAAAACTGTAAGACCTTAACAGGCATGACAAACTGTAAGACCTCAACAGGCATGAACAATTTTGTAAGACCTTTCTACACGTATAAAACTCAAAATCCCGAAGTTTGGACTATACATCGCATTTGTAAGAATCCCGAAAGGGCATACCCTCGGTGTACACTCCTAAACTATCACTCGGGATCAAAAATGGCTCCGACCAAACGCATATGACTACGGTCAAAATGGCTGATCCATCCAAATTTATGCGACTCAGGGACGCCCGACCGTCGCTAAACAAAATCGCAGGCCACTACTTCGAATATACTTCGGAAAGAACCGGTTAAAACAGGCTTCCCTCAATAGGCATAAGAGCTTCGACCATGTCATCTCCAAATCACAAGGCTTTAACCTACTCAACCTATGAGCTAAAAACCTTCTAAGGTGCTCAAACATTGCCGCTAACGACTTGAAATCGAGGTTCTTCTCGAACCGATGATGGGTCAGGCAAAATTATTTCAAAAGGACCTTAACGAGAGGAATACAAAGCCTACAAAATGCCTACGGGCAAATATGCAAGAGCCATTGTCGCCAGCCAAATAAGCCTCTGGGCCGCACACTAAAAGGTCTCAACCACCAAACAACGTAAGAGCCATTGTCGCCAGCTTGAAAATTGACAACTTGAGGATTAAAATGAGCTCGAGTCGTAACCCGATTCGGAGACCAGATCCAAAATAGTTAACTATACAAGCCTCCGGGCCGCATATTAAAAGGTATCAATGACCAAACAGCATAAGAGCCACTGTCGCCAGCTTGAAAATCAAAAAAACTTGAGGGTCAATTGAAGCTCGAGTCGCAACGCGACTCGGAGACTGGACCCAAAATAGTTTAAACAACAAACGACCAAGGACGAGAAATAGAAACCATTGTCATCCGCCCATGCAGGCACAAAAAACTTGAGGGTTAATTGATGCTCGAGTCGCAACGTGACTCGGAGACTGAACCCAAAATAGTGGAAACAACAAATGCCCAAGGGCGAGAAATAAAAACGATTATCATCCGCTCATGCAGGCACAGGAGACTGGAGGTCTGGTAAACTCGAGTCAAGGCCGTTCTCAAATATTAAGCCTAAACAGCTGGGCAAAGCATAGAGGCCCTAATGCCTACTTACGAGAAAAGTCACACTTAAAAGCCTCTGGGCCTACCTAATTAGCTCCGAACCCACAACGTTCCTATCAAACACCAAACCAGCCCGCCTGGTCAAAAGCAATGCAGAAAGGGATACAAAAGAGATAAAGCTTAAAGTTTTCCCTTATTTTATATACGCGAAAGGCGCGCTCTCCATCTACAAACATGTTCTTCAGATATCAAATACAAAATTGAAAAACGACGGAATCTACGCTCTGCTCCAAAAGGCTACGACCTGCCGACCCCAAATTCGCTCTCCGAGACGTCAGCAAGAAGTAACCGAGCATCGCACTCGTCCACCCTTACACGAGCCAATTCCCCCGAGAGAACGAAGCCCCTAGCATCGACCTCCTCGAGTACCTCTCTACGGGATCTATAACGAACATATTCTTCGATCCTCTTCTCACGATCGAGGGCTCATTTCAACTCATCCTGGGTGTCAGCAACATCTTTCACATGAACCACCATCCTAGAATCAGACACTTCGGGAATAGTAAGCTTGGACGATGCCCTCTCGTTGAAGGTACGGGCCCGTTGAGCCGCATTAAAAGCTCCACCACACTAGGGGTACAAATCCCATTTATCGCCATTGTCCCTCAGCTCGGAGGCCGACGACTCCTTCCACTCTTTGGAAGAGCACTGCCTCATCCCTAGGAACTGCCTAGTACCTACAGCGGCAAAGCCGGTACAAAAGAAAGGGGAAAATGTCATCTCAAATATGTGAAGGCCAAGGCAAAGGCAGTGTACGTGCATACCTTGGTATCTCTCTCCCCATCTGATACGGAATACAGCTTGCCCCTTACGCTCGTCGTAGGCCGAATGGGTCACCAACCTCCGGACCCAGCCGGGCAAATCCAGAACTTCGCCCAGTATCCATGAAGTTGCTGCAAAAAGGGAGAAGCACAATTACTCAACTGATTTTTTGCTATAAGCAAAATCTGAGAAAGCGCCAGACACTCGACTCACGTGCGTAATTCCATCCTTCGGGAAATGATATAAGCTCCACGGGGATGATGTCAGGCGTCCAGACCAGGACGGACCAACTGGCCCACACTCGATCCCCATCTTCTTCGTCATCAACAACAAAGGGCGTGAACGAATGGCACCGCAGGGTTAGCAGGCCTCGATGATGAAAGGGCCAGTACATCCTGACGAGGTGACTGAGCGTGAATTCAAGCCCAGCCTTCTCTGCAAAGGACCTCATCATCAGCACCACTTGCTAAAACGACAGATGTATCTGCGCCAAAGTATCCCGATACTTCAAGCAAAAATCAAGCACGACCCTATCAAGGAGGCCAAATGTGAAAGGATATAGGTATAAGCTCAAGAATCCATCAGCAGAGTCCGTAATGCTCTCATCCAGGGAAAGCACCTGCAGCATTGTCCCCTCACTCCATCCACAGTATCTCCTCACCACCTCCAGATGTTCCTCTTTTATCAAAGACATGGTCTTCAGAGCGAACTCCCGCGGATCCTAAGCGCCGAGAGTGGAACTCCCCACTCCCTGGCGGGCCGGCCCCGAAGTAGTTGCCATGGACCTCAAAGAACGAAGAGTCGCGAAATTTTGGATTATCTTGGAGAAGCGGAAAGGCGAACCGCCTCGGCACTTGTAAAAGGGGGGCTACACTATTAGCATGACGTCATTATTGGAGACCGAGAAATGGGGTGTCAGAATCATTTCTTATCACTTCCCTCTAAGACATGCGGAGACTATCTCTGTGTGGTGAAATTGGGAAGGCCGATTTCTCCTTGACAAAATGCTTCGGAGGGTGATCCCGGAGGCTCGGGATCTCAAACCGCTCACTTCCCTCAAGATCGAACGATACCCAGCCAAGGATAATGCTGACCGAAGTCTCGACGAACGCAGGAATCTCCCGAAGAATGCATCTGGGGTTGATCAGGTCTATTTTGAGCAGCTCGACATCGGCCCACGTATACGTCATAAAGCTAGCCGGTTGTCCCATCCCATTTTTTTTATCGCACAATGTATCTTGTACAAAGTTTGGGCTCCGCCCTCCTATAAAAGGGGAGTCGCTAACACCCTGTAAAGAAGAGCTCCAACTATTCTACTCAAGTGCAATAATATCTCTCTCTCTCTCTCTCTTTTCTTTCTAACTTGCTCGTTCTCTCTGGCTCAAGGCCGCTTTAACATTTATCGCTTTCTTACTTGTTCTTCCTTTATTGCTTGGTATTGGCCATAAGGAGCGTTGATTAATCATATCCTAACTGTTATCCTATTCTTGACTACCCCAATAGCTCAAGATCAAGCCCAGGTATCGACCCCAAGGTCCTCCATCGACCGGTCCGAAGCCCGGACAGTAAGCCTTTCGGTTTAATTATTGCCTCGTTTTAGCTTGCATTTCATCATTAAACTTCATATTCCTAGCATATTCTTCTCTAACAACTAGCATAAAAATAGATCACATATTTTTAGAATCTCATTTACAAATTTAATTATTGTTACCATTTTCACAGTAAATAGTTTTGTTCAAGGCAAGAAGAGACAAGAGGCAAGGAGGATAATTCGGCATCGACTTCTACCTTTATTCCTTTTGTTTATATCATTCATGATGAATTTTGTTGTTGTTATTATGAACACAATTATGAGCAGCTAATTATTTAGTCTAAGGTTTTGATGGAACCTGTTGAGGGATGAACTTCTTGTTGTGTTAATATAGTTTGCCTAATTTAATCTCTATTTGTTCCACTACGTTCTTGTTGTAGTTAATTGATAGGATCCTCAATTAGTTGTGCCTATTTAATATGTAATACTCGGAAGAGAGTACATATTTAGGTAGTTGTTGAACAACACCACTCCCAAAGTATATAAGGAATCAATAACCGAGGGTTTAAAGGTGGGATTAGGGATAACGAAACCTTGGGTGCGATCTAAGTGAGTTGTAATAAAAGCCAGCTAGTGTAACTCGGGAGAGTGCGTCTAGTAAATTGTCGTAATTACTCGGGAGAGATTTACGGTAATAAGAGTGCTCATGATCGATAGAGACGATTAGGCAAATCTATGTGAAACATAATAGGAAGGGATTCCATCAATAGGGAAAATCACAACCTTAGATCCTTCTCTTATTTGTTTACAACTCAGTCATAGTTAGCTTTTAGTTTACTTAATTTTATTCAGTTATAGTTAGTAGAAATATCGCCAAGTGTTATTCAAAATATCTGGGAAGTTGATTATGGAGAATTCAGTGAGTCTGACAAAAGTAATTTGTAGGTTAATTCCCTGTGGGATTCGACTCTGGGCTAAATACCCGGATTATATTTGCAACGATCACTTTATCCTTTTTATAAAGCATACTTGGGCATGATCAAATTTTGGCGATGTTGCCGGGAAATTAACAGTGTTATCAATTACAGTTGAAAGAAGTACAAAAATTCTTAGTGTAGTCAGTTTTCTTCATTTTCAATCCATACATTGAAATTTTAACTTTTGCTTACTTGGTTGTACAGGTGCATGCCTAGAAACTCATCAAGAACTGGTGAAGTGTTTGAAGCATTATCAAATCCCGAGAAAGTTTTCAAGGCCTTGAATCAGGCCAACCGAAAAAACAAACAACAACAATTAACTGAACAACTTGAACCAGACATGGCAGAGCTGGTAAACAACAAAAACAATAGTGGGGATAACGTGGTAGACCCAGTTGTGCAGGTAGTGGCGACTCTTGTGCTAGAGGCTCCTCTACATGACTGGGCGCAACTCACAACAGAGAATTTGGCCACAGCGATAGTAGTCCCGCAGATATAGGTTGAATCTTTTCAAATCACAAACAATATGTTGCACTTTTTATAAAACAAGGGACTATTTTCGGGGTCATACATTGAAGATCATCAACAGAACTTGAAGCATTTCCTATCAATCAACAAAACTCAAAGGCAGCCTAACTTAACTTAGGAAGCAATAAAGTTGTTGTTGTTTCCATTCTCAGTGACAGTAGCAGCCCAAACTTGGCTAAATTCACTCCCTATTAATTCCATCACGACCTGGGAGGAGTTAGTCAAGCAATTTGTGAATACGTTTCATCCACCCAACAAATTGCTCAACAAATTGATGAAATTTTGAGCTTCAGACAGAAACCAATGGAAACATTGCAAGAAACATGGGAATGATTCAAAGGGATGTTGGTTATATGTCCCCACCACGGTATTCTAGAGCAGATGGTAGGGCAGCGATTTTACATGGGTCTGACAAATAGCGTGAAGAATAATGTTGATGCTTCAGCTTGTGGAGCATTCTTGAGCAAATCATGGAAAGAAAGCCATATCCTGCTTGACAAGATGGCACAGAATTCGGGGTGGACAATCAGGAATGCACCTGTCACTCCAGTAGTTCACTCAGTGGCCTTAGATCCCGCCAACACTCTTGCTGAAAATATGGCTACCTTAATGACACAAATGAGCATACTCACCAAAAAGGTGGAAGAGTTAGGGCAGAAGCAGCATGTGCACATTGTAGATATAACCAATGGGGGCTTATGCACATCTTGTATTAGTCAGCAAATTGGTAGCCAGTGGAATACGGAAAGTGATCATCATCACTACCCTGAGAATATGAATTATGTGTCTAATTGACTGGGTGAGAAAAATTAGGGCCAACAGAATTAGCCATACAGACCAGTCCAGCCACAGCACAACAATGAAAATATGCGAGCCATGCGACCTCACGATAATGTGGCGCCTTACCAAAGGCCACAAGGGTACAACAACCAAAATTAGCAACAGGGTTATCATCCTCCTCAGCAGCAACATGGTGGGAGAGAGGAAGATGGGTTTTCTAGACTCGAGGTAATGATGCAGTAGATTATTGGGTCAAATACAAAAATTAATGAAAGAGTAGATGCACATGAATCAGCCATAAAGAATATTGAAGTGAAAATGGGCTAGATCTCGATGTCTTTGAATAATCATCCTCATGGGACATTGTCTGTAGACACTCAGGTAAATCCAAAAGATCAAGGTCCAAAGCAGCTGATGGCAGTGAATCTACGTAATGGCAGAGACCTAGACTTGGAGCAAGAGAGGGCTCGAGAAAGCAGACAGGCTGAGACACTTGTACCATTTGCCCATTGAGCTAGATGATTTAGCAAAACTGACAGAGGTGACAGTACAGACTGCCTAGGAAGAAGCCAACACACAGATTAAGGCTGAGAAAGAAGCTGAGATAGCCCAGGAATCGGTAGTTGAGGTGGTGTCTGGCAAAGAGAAAACCCAAATCACTGGGAAGAAGAGACCTTCAGCACCATTCCCACAGAGGCTGGCCAAATACCAGAAAGATAAACAATACAAGAAATTCTTGGAGATATTGAAACAAATTCAGGTAAATATTCCATTGATTGATGCTTTGAAGGAGATGCATGGTTATGAAAAAATGATGAAGGACTTGATGTTCGGAAAATTTGACTTCCAAGACTTGGCCACAGTGACTCTAACTCAGATATGCAGTGCTGTGGTAACTAGACCAGTTGCTGAAAACTTTTCTAATATAGGGAGTTTCACAATTCCCTGCACCATTGGTAACTTTGCCTTTGCCAAGGTACTCTGCAATTTGGGGGCTAGCATAAATCTTATGCCCCGGGCGATCTATAAGAGGTTGGGGATTGGAAGAACTAGACCCATGTCTATGTTGTTGCAGCTGGCTGACAGAACTATGAAAAGACCCTCAGGTATTTTGGATGACGTGTTGATATAGGTAGGGAAATTTATGTTCCCTACAGATTTTGTAATTCTAGATTGTAGAGTGAATGAAGAAATTCCCATAATTTTGGGAAGGCCGTTCTTTTCCACAGGGCGAGCCCTCATTGATTTTGAAACTGGGGAGCTCAAGATGAGGTTGAACGATGAGGAGATAACATTCAACATGCAGAAATCTATGAGGCGACCAAGTGAATTCGCCAATTTTTCTCTTATTGATGTCGTAGATGTAATTGTGGAAGAGGATGATGAGACATTGACTATTGAGGATCCTCTTGCTACATGTCTTATGAATTTAGATGAGGTGAATGGGGAAGAATTGGCAGAATAGGTGCTGGCTCTTGAGGGCAAAGGCTTTTGGGAGAGATTACTTGAATTTGAGCCCCTGCACTTAGAAAAAAGAGAAACTCCTCCAGCCAAGCCATCCATAGAAGAACCACCAAAGCTGTAGTTGAAGCCACTGCCCGCCCATCTCTGATATGCATTCCTAAGACCTCACTTCAAATTACCTATTATTATCTCATCTATTTTGTTAGATGTGCAGGCACAACAGCTTTTGCAGGTACTTATGGAGTGCAAGACTGTCATTGGGTGGACTATGGCAAACATTAAAGGGATCAGCCCAACATATTGTATGCATAAAATTCTGCTGGAGGAGGGAACAAACCTTCCAGGGAGAACCAAAGAAGGCTTAACCCCAACATGAAGGAAGTGGTGAAGAAGGAGATCATTAAGTGGTTAGATGCGGGAATCATTTTCCCCATCTCTGCTAGCAACTAGGTTAGCCCGGTGCAATATATTCCTAAGAAGGGTGGTATGACGGTGTTAAAAAATGATAACAATGAGCTTATCTCTACAAGAATCGGCACAGGCTGGAGAATTTGTATGGACTATAGGAAATTGAATCTGGCCACCCGGAAAGACTACTTCCCACTTCCCACTTCCCTTCATTGATCAGATGCTTGACAGACTGGTAGAGAGGTCCCACTTTTATTTTTTGGATGGGTACTCAGGGTACAACCAAATCTCCATTGCACCAGAGGACAGAGAGAAGACCTTGTTCATATGTCCATATGGGATTTATGCCTTTTGGAGGATGCTTTTTGGCCTATGCAATGCACCCGCCACATTCAAAGGTGCATGATGGCCATATATTCACTGGCATGGTTGAAGACATAATAGAGGTGTTCATGGATGATTTCTCAGTGGTAGGAAACTCATTCGATGAGTGCCTTACAAACCTGACCCGAGTGTTGAAAAGGTGTATCAAGACTAACCTTGTACTTAATTGCGAAAAGTGTCATTTTATGGTACAAGAGGGTATAGTCTTGGGACACCTAGTATCAAGCAAGGGAATCGAGGTGGATCGTGCTATAGTTGATGTGATAGCAAAGCTTCCACCCCCCACATTAGTCAAGGCAATCAGGAGCTTCCTCGGGCATGCCGGTTCTACCAGAAATTCATTAAAGGCTTGTCAAAAATTGCCAACCCTCTATGTAAGTTATTAGAAAAAGATCACCCTTTCATGTTTTCTAATGATTCCAGGGTAGCATTCGAGGAGTTAAAAAAGAGGCTAGTCACAGCACCCATCATTGTTGCCCCTGACTGGGAGTAACCATTCAAACTCATGTGTGGCGCCAGTAACTATGCAGTGGGGGCAATGCTAGGACAGTGGAAAGACAAGATAATGCACCCAATTTACTACGCCGGTAGACTATTGAGTGGAGCCCAACTGAACTGCATTGTGACTGCAAAGGAGATGCTGGTTGTGGTGTTCGCATTCGACAAGTTCAGATCATACCTGATTGGCTCTAAGGTAATTGTATATACTGATCATGCTACTCTCAGGCACTTGATTGAAAAAAGGAGTCCAAACTGTGCCTAATTCGTTGAGTGCTACTGCTGCAAGAGTTCGACCTGGAGATTCGTGACCGTAAGGGCATGGAAAACTAGGTTGCTGATCATCTATCGCGACTTAAAGGAGCTGAAAACTCAATTGAGGCAGAGGATATTCTGGAAACCTTTCCAGACGAGCAGCTACTCGCCACAAGCCTTGAGGAAGTGCCATGGTATGCAGACATTGCAAATTACCTAGCAAGCGGTATAGTTCCCTATAACCTTTCCTTTGTGCAAAAGAAAAAGTTTTACCGTGATTGCCGCATATATTACTGGGATGAACCTTATCTGTTTAGAATTTGTGTTGACAATATGATCCGGAGGTATGTCCCCGAGATAGAACAATCTTCTATTTTACAGGCATGTCATGCATCGGCATATGGCGGACATTTTGGAGGAGTCAGGACGGCACCAAAAGTTCTAAAAGCTTAGTTCTACTGGCCAACCGTGTTTAAGGATGCACATCAATGGGTGAAGGGCTGTGATGAATGTCAGTGAACCGGTAACATCTCTCATCGCCATGAGTTGCCCATGAACCCAATTCAAGATGTTGAAGTGTTCAATGTATGGGGGATAGAATTCATGGGACCCTTAGTCAGCTCCTTTGGCAATAAGTACATACTTGTTGTTGTAGATTATGTGTCCAAATGGGTGGAAGCTGTAGCACTCCCCACCAATGATGCAAGGGTGGTGGTGGGGGTTTTGAAGAAGAATATATTCACCCATTTCAGGATCCCGAGAGCTATTATCAGTCACGGAGGCACTCACCTCTACAATCGAGCATTCGAGAAATTGCTAACGAAGTACGATGTGCGCCACAAGGTGGCAACCCCATATCCTCCTCAGACCAGTGGACAGGTCGAAGTGTCGAATAGAGAAATAAAGAGTGTGATGACCAAGACTGCGAATGCCACAAGAACCGATTGGGAGAAAAAGCTAGATGATGCACTCTGGACCTATAGAACTACTTTCAAAACACCAATTGGTATGTCACCATACAAGTTGGTGTTTGGGAAGGCCTGTCACTTGCCAGTGGAACTAGAACATAGAGCTTGGTGGGCAATGAAACAGCTAAATCTTGACATTGAGGTTGCGGGAACAAAAAGAGTCAGAGAATTACATGAGCTAGATGAGTTCCAATTTATTGCTTTCGAGAGCACGAGGTTATACAAGGAGATAATGAAGAGGTTGCATGACAAGAACATTATTGAGCGAAATTTCAATCCCGGAGACATGGTATTGCTTTATTACTCAAGATTAAGGCTATTTCCGGGTAAACTCAAGTCACGATGGTCTGGACCATTTGGGGTGGTCGAAGTGCTCCCTTCAGTGCCATAGAGATTGCCTCAGAGAAAGATTCCCACACATATAGAGTCAATGGGCAAAGATTGAAACCATATGTGGGCGTGGATGAAACCAAGGAAGTGTCAGTGATCCATCTGACTGAACCTCAGAGGTCGAGTGAGCCTTAAATGCGCTCATCTTCGACGTGATGCGATGTTAAATCAGGCTCTTCATGGAAGGCAACCCATTGATTTGTTGTATTTGTCGTGCCACGACATTAACTAAGGAATTGGTTGGGAGGCAACCCAATGCACAGTGGCTTTAGTATAGTTAGAATTTGTTATTTTTGATTTTAGTAAGTATTAACCAGTGTAGGTGAGCTTGGGTGAGTGATAAGTCCATCAGACGCTGAAGGAATAGGTAAAAATTTGAAAAATCTCGAGGCCCAGGAGCGCGGGCCCGCATGAATCATTCTCAAACCGCGCATATGGCAAAGTATTCTGCCTCAGCGTTTCACCCATGAGTGCGGTCGTGCTCAGACCGCACTAGTGACCGCGCATATGGAAAAGTAATCTACCTTAGATTTCTGCCCAGGAGTGCGGCCGCGCTCAGACCGCGCTAGTGACCGCGCATATGGAAAAGTGTTTTGTTTCACTAGCGTGGTCGCGCTCGGGTCGCGCTTGGACCACGCTAGTACTGTTCCGCCTGCTACTTTATATAAGTTAACATTTTTTTCTTATTTTGTATTTTAATTGTCTTATTTTGTTTACCTGACAACGTCCAAATCCACTACTAAAAAGTATATGGACACGGTCGCATGCAATATAATATATCCAACTATGAGTCGGGATAGAATCCCACGGAGAACAATATGTATGCGATTGGGAATGTAAGAGAACTATCACTTTTTATGCAATGTCAAACACTTAGAATTGGTTTGAGAAAATATCTATGCCTAAATGTGGAAATGTAAACTAACCTAGAAAGCAAGTAAAATGATCAATGGCTATAAGGATGAATGCATCGGGAATTACACTCAAGTAACGATCCAATGTATTTTACGATTTTACAAATATGAGCGAGTTTATGTTAATTAGCCACGGGTAATAATTCTATATTAGCTTCTTTCAAAGACTAACAAGACTTCCTAATTGAATTATCCCTAAAACAATTAAGAGATTAAGCACATCCGAAATGGCTACAAGTAGTTCAATCCTATCCCTAGGTAGAATCTATAAAATGAGGGTTAACGCCTCAAGTTCTTGTTAATTAATCTTTCCCAACCCCAAATTATCTTTTCCAAAATTATTTTGGAGCTAATGGGCGAGTCCTAGGGTGAGATAATCCCTTTGGAAACATTAAAGAACAAGAATAATTAAAGAAACAACAACTCACTTCATAAATAAATGAAAATCATTCAATACATAAGCACAATAAGGTATTTAATCCACACTTTAACTATGAATATTTCCATAAATAAGATTCAAGTATTGGAAATAAATACTACACACTTAAATATTCAATATAAAGCAAGGAAATAAAGAAATAAACATAAATGGGTAAGAAATCCTTAACCACAAGCTTGAAATCTTCAAAACCCAAGTGTGTGTGCAAAACCCTAGCTTCCAACCTTGTTCTCTCTAGTTCTAAGAACTGAAAATATGCCAAAAGATTCTTTACAAATGAGCTGGTTTGGGTATTAAATGGTTTGGGGTGAAAAATGTGAAATTCCAGAACTGCCCAGTTTCTTCATCGCGTTCGCGACCACATATTCGCGTTCGCGAAGGTTTTCTATCCTCAGCTTTCGCGTTCGCGTTTAGTCCTTCACGTTCGCGAAGAGTAAATCATTGGGCAGGTTCTCATTGTTCATTTTAGCTTCTTTTTGACTTGTTTTTACTTGGTTTCTTCACCCTTACCTCTAAATCACATACAACCTATAAAATATAAGTAAATGACATTAAACACATGATTTTATCACTCAAACATAGCAAAAGTATAGGTTTAAAGATATGATTAGTTGGTAAAAATACCAACTTATCAAACCCCCAAACTTAAACTATTGCTTGTCCTCAAGCTATGAAAGCGACAAAATCTCCTCCCAAGTATTTAACTCAATAGTGCATCCATATCATGCCAAGCCAAAAAGATCTACTATAAGCACAAACACATGACTTCGATTGGTACCAACAATTACTCCAAAGCATATGAATTATCAAACACTTCTCATGAACTTTATTACATTTCAAGTGCTCAAACACTATGCAAATCAAAGTAGCAATCAAGTCATGATACTAAAGTTTCACAATTTGCCTCTTTATCACAATTAACTTTCTTTGGTCATTCCTTCCAATTGAAAATGGGATTAAATTCACAACTCAAATATCATGTGCCCTCACATTTAAGAGAGAATCCCAACTTTTATATTGCAATTTAAACACACACAGGATATCGAATGGAAAGAATTAACTCTCACTTTCTCAAAGATGTTCAAATGCATACAAATAGTACCATAGGCTTGCCCTTCATGTATTTCTCCACTAATGTAGACATATTCGGTTCAAAATCAATTAGGACTTAAAGGGTTGTAGTTTAGGCTTTTGGTTAAGGTAGGGCACAATTTTGGGTAAGAGTGACTCAAAACCTCCCCAAGCACTACAAAATTTGCAATCAAAGTCCTTCAAAAACAATTTCCATTCTTTCTTCACTTTTCATTCCACACCTAATCTTCCCTTTATTCACAACTTCTTCTTTTTTTAATTTTTTTTCTTCCTTTCTTTTCAAAATCAAGGAAGGTTTCACTTTTTACAAAAAACATTCTACCTTCCACCTTTTAAACAACTTCCATATCACAACTTTCCAACCTTCACCCCCAAACTTAGGCTTTTAGCCTATGTTTACACTTTCAAAGTACTTAGGGAGGTAGGATGCCAAAAACTAGATCAATAAAGAACAAAGGAATAAAGCTTGTAACATGGTTGCCAAAGAACAAGGTTAAAGGCTCGAAATGGGTTGACTAGGGAAAATATTCAAGGGTAGGGAATTTAAGGCACAATTGCGGTCCAAGGAAGGCCTAATATCATTTTTCAAACAAAGTTAGTCTATAATTTTCCTTTAAAGCACATTCCGGGCAAGTTCTAGACTATAAGTAATGCAAAAGAACTCACAATAAATCTCACCACACATGGCACATGAACACTCAAGTGGAATACAAATCCAAAATCTAATTGAAACCAATGACTCAAAGAGGTTACATTGTCACGCCCCAAAACTGAGGGGCGCGACCGGCGCTCGACCGGGCAGCCCCAGCCAAGCGGACCTGGGTGCCTTTCCTATTCCACGTGTTACCCCGCGTTTCCATTTCCCATTAAGCAAGTGAAATAGCCATTTATAAATTTAAACATATTCTTACGAGATTTACATCGCATACATAGTTACTTAATGTGGTTTACAAGTTATACTGCCCAAAATACATAAGTGCATAACCCACATTTCCTGTCTACAGAGCCTCTAGGGATACAAAAGAGTGATACAATACTTGCCGGTAACTAGGCTCCGGCTATACCTTACACCAAAAACCAAAACAAGACTCTGAAATAAAAAGCGGCATGAGCCACGCAAGGCCCTGGGAGGAAAAGGGCTGACCAATGCTTCTGGCGGAAATTGAAGGGGAGCTACGGTCGGTGGACTAGAGTACCTGCTATGGATCCACCTACAATCATAACATGAATGTAGCGCCCCCGGCAAAAGGGACGTCAGCACATTTGAATTGTACTGGTATGTATGAACAAACTTGCCCTAAGTAAACTCAAACCATACACAAGTAACACATAGTAATGGAACCAACAATCAAATACACATGAAAGAAAACCATCAAGCCAAACAAGTTACAATCTCTCCATTTCCCCTTCAACATTTTCACATTAATGATTTCACAACTTTCTCATATTTTTATTTCAATAGTGATTTTGATCACTTTTCCACCCTTATTACCTCGGCCACCCTTATTACCTCGGCCACCCTTATCACCACAACCCATACCTTATTACTTCGTGTTGTGGCACGCAACCCGATCCCACCTAACAATCACAATTCACAAACAACACAACAACAACAACAACAACAACAACAATAACAACAACAACAACAACAATTCACAAAGAACAACAACAACAATTCTCAAAGAATTTCTATAGCCATCAATACTATTTCCATCATATTCAACAACTCATATGCATTTTATGTCACCGCGATAATTGCCACTACAAGCCATATATGTTATTACCACAGTTGTTCCAACTGCATCATTTACGATTTCCTTCCATCATTTGTTTCTCAACTCTTACCACATAACACATTCACAGTCACACATTTGGTTTATTGCCAATTACGTACACCATTATATCAGGAGACTTATCCACGAACAATCAAATTATACCAATTACTAGAATTCCACAAATAATCCACGTAGATATCACATACCAAATATTCGTACCCCAAACAAAGTAACTTTACAAAGGTCAAAGTTAGCCATACATACCTCGTTTGAGCTTTCCTTAAGTTACTACGACGTTTCGAAAATTCTAGCAATCCCAATCTACTTGAGACATAACAAAATTAACACAAATTAGGAAGGTATTCATGGTTTCAGCTCATTTGAGCATTTTATCAAACACTAGTTGAGCATCTTGATTTTAAATTCCTTTTACAAGATTTTCTTCTTTTCCCAACCCAATCTTTACTTATTTATATTCATCAATCTTCCCACAAACCTAATTTGTACATGCATGTATACATAATACTATTACCCCAAGAATCATACCCCAATAACCCACCTCACAATCTCTACAATACCAACACAACCTAGGTTAGGCACCTATGACTTCCAATCCCCATCCCATGAGTTACAATACTTAATCCATACTCATATTTCCATAATAACTCCATATATGTAAGTCTAAGGTGTAGGATTACCTCTTGTAGACCAAATCTTGAAAGACAAATTTGGGGTGTTCTTGAGATTTTGAAGAAACCCTACAAACCCAATCAAAATCATGTTGTAACTAGTGATTGAGAAGTGAAATCACCATGAAAACACACTTAAAAACTCACCTTAGGTGTGCAATTGGATGCCTTGGTCGAGTTGGGGGTGTAGAGGAAGCCCTAAGCTTGAGAAATGACTCAAATTCTCTTATTTCCGGTCTTTAGGATATTTAAAAACCTTCCAGGCACGCGAGTTCGTGCTATGTTCGCGCACGGGAGGCAGAATACTCAGCATAATGCACGACTTCACGCTAATGTTCGCGCTAGAGACACCTACCCAGCAAAATGGTCATAACTTTCCGTATACACCTCCAAACGACGAACGGTTTATTGCGTTGGAAACTAGACTCAAAAGTCTTTAATTTGATAGGTTATTCATCACACAACTCTTTATAGAACTGGATATATAATCGTTCAAAGTGAGGTCTTCTGCGCACTCATTTACAGATTTCGTCTAATACGAAACTTTTCTAACTTGGCTTAGACTTAGGCCTCTCCTTAGACCCCAATTCACCTCTAATATGACTTATACACTTCTTAACATATCCAATTGATATCCATAATATCCTTAATCCTCATTTGCACGGAAGATAAAATATTTGGCCTACCTTGGCACCACGAAATCTTAAATTACTAAGCAAATTTTTTTCTGGGGCTTTACATACATATAGCATAGGAAGTTATTTAGTGAATCAAAGAGCCAAGATTTGAGTCTAAAAGTCATGACATCTTTACTTCAATTATTTTTATTTTTCAACAACCAAAAATTCATATGCTGAGGTTTAAATCATGTTGGTACCAAGCAAGCCACAACTTGGTCAATGGGCACAAACCCCAACTCAAACCATATATTCTTCCTAAATTAACATAAGCTATATCTAAACTACAAGACTAATTACCTTAAGAAAGTTGCCTAGCTATCCATCATCGGAAAAAGTCCACAAAAATTTACTAATTACCCGGTTCAAGAAGAAAATTGGCATCCTTGGAAAATGAACTGTGGTGTAAAGAAAACCAAGGATATCGCCACTAACATAAACATTCTATATAAAAAAAATTAAGAAGCTAATAACCAAAATTAAGAAGCTAATAAACATAAAGTAACTAAAACATAATATATATATATATATATATATATATATATATATATATATATATATATATATATATATATATATATAAACAAGAAATTAAGAAGCTACTAAACATAATAATATCACACATCACATGAAAATACACTAATAACAAAATGAAAACAACCATAGTACCAATCTTCCATACCCATAGTTATCCAAAATTATACAAGCACCACAGTTATAAAAGAAACCACCCCAACTAAAGATGTTGCAATGTCCCAATGCAACTAAACATGATAAAGTAAAATGGTGGAAAGTGCTCCCTGAATACTACATCAGTCGGAGCTGGAGGTGGTGGGAAATTTGAGCTCCACGTCCACATCATCATCATCCTCCGATTCATGTGAACCATAAAATGTACTCAGCTTTTGCATCATCTTGGACAGAAGTTTGCTTTTCTTCTTCTCATGCTCCTTGAACTTTCTCTGTCTCTTCTCAATCATTCCTTGCCATCGACTCATGTTCTCCAACCTAGTGTTAATAGCCTCCATCTTGCCCGTGATTGCTTTTTTCTTTTTGACCACATTCTCTATGGATAGTGGGGTAGCAGCCCCAGTAGATGTGCCAATCCTAGTAGATGTGCCAGCCCTAGGTGGGCCAGTGGGAAGGCCAGCTATAAACTACCTAACATGCGCATCTACTCGATATATCTGACTAGATAAGTGGCGCATAGTGTGAGGACTAGAGTGGTTCCACGGGGTCAAAGGACCCTGATAAAGGTGCAAAGGACCCGGCGGGGTCAGTGGTGGCCTTAGAGTACTGCCCAAATGAAGAGGAAGTAACATCAATTCTCCTCTTTTTTTGCTTGTCACTGGGTCCCCTTTTCAGCAAAGGATGGATCATTGGCTTTCCTGGACCTTTCTCAACATCATTGGGGCGTTTAGGCACCCCAGCATCATAGCAAAGTCTAGTGATCAAGTATGGGAAGAAAGGCTCTTGGACCTCCCATGAGTGGCTTCCTCAATCTCGAACAATGTGTTCCCCCACGTTCACAGGTAGTCCATCCATGATAGCAGCAATTATCAATGCCCTGTCTGGTGTCACATCAATGTCATTTGTAGAGGGCTACACTCTTGAACAGATAATTGAGAGCCATGTCTTTGCCTCAGCTGTTAAATCATGTGAATCAACTCCCTTGTGCACTGTCAGCCACTTCGGGTAACCCCATCATGTAACTTATCCACTAGCCATTGGTTTCCTCCTGCTTTGGCTCTGTCTCTGTAGACCTCGTTATCAGCATTGGGAAGGCCATAAATACCATTGATTATCTCAGGGATGAAATGGACTTGCACATCCCGAACAGTAGAAACAAAGGCACCTTGGAAGTCGGTCCTCAAGGCATTTGCATAGAAATCCAGAACTATTGTGTGGTTGGCATTATTTGGTTGCTCGATAAAACAAATCCACCTGCTCTCTATCAAGCGCGTGTAGAAGCTCGGCATTTTAGCTTCGACTTTTTCCAAGTTTATGCCTCTTTCCCGGACGATGGTCTTGGACAAGAGTTCATCGTATCTTCACTCACATGATGCAGATAGAAACCGTTCATGGTCAAATGGGTCCTCTTGTTCATCTCCAAAGACATGTTCTTGCTAAATTTCATTATGATTTGGATCCATTTTAAGCCCAAAGTACCTACAAAGTATACCAACAATGTTAAAAGCTCATACAGACACTAAAAACAATGTATTAGAAAGTATTTAGGCTGAAGAAATGGGAGAAAAAGGTCCCGGGCAAAGCTGTGCGAAGCTACTATTTTTCGCCAGTTTTGGGACTGCTAGTGGTTGTTTTTCGCATTCGCGAGCTGACCACCGCGTCCGCGAAGAGCAAAAAAAAAATTTCCAGAATTATACCTTCGCATTTGCGAGGCTACCATCGCGTTCGCAAAGGTAAAAAAATTTCTGCCCCTAAGTTTTACCTTCGCGTTCGCGAGAAGACCCTCGCGTTCGCGAAGGTTGTCTTCCTCGCACAGACCTAGTTTTCTTTCAGGCTTTTCTTCAAACAGTTGAGGTGCCCTCTTTTCTTTGTTCAATTATAGATAATTTAAGAACAGATCTTGCCCACATTTTTCTTAAACAACAAACACTCACACTCAACCAACCTCACCCAGCAAGCACAATAAATTTCACACACAAATTTGATATTTAAGATCACAAAATTTTTTAACCCTAAGAACCAATCACCATGGTTGTTCTACCATTGTTTCACACCAAGAAAGAGAATAAACATTCAAGAGGGAAGCGAAGAAATCACATACCTTGAGAATGGAGATGGAAAATTGCAAAAGACTTGAAGATTATGGATGATTTGATTTTTAGGGGCTTAAGGAGTAGAAGGGACTGTTGTTTGAGCAGAGTGGGTGAATTTCTCGTTTCCAGTAGGCTTTTTATATTTTATGTTACTTGAACCTACGCGTTCGCGAAGGCTCTGTCACCTACGCGAAGGGTAAACACTGTTAAAGGTCGTGAACGCGAGTGCTATTAATGCGAACGTGAAGGTTTAAAATTTGCTAGACCTTCGCGAACGCGGTGTGTCCTCGCGAACGCAAAGAGTTTTTCTTTTTTGCAGTTCCACAGTTCTGGCAGCTACTAGTTTTGGCTCTCCGGTTCACTTCGACCTGCTCAAATCAACTCCAAAAAATTTAAAACTTGGCAGATTAATTACAAATAATATTCTAAGCTATTCTAAAAAAGAAAATTTCAAAAATGACTAAAAATTTTGAAAAACGATGGGTTTCCTCCCACCAAGCGCCGCATTTAACGTTGTGGCACGACGCAAAACAACTTTACTACTTTTCTCGCCACTTGGACGATATGAATTGGGCACCCAACTTGGAAGCAAGCTTGTGACCATGAGCGGTGGAAGGTGGTAAGTAGATGATCGAGCCAAGACTTAATTTCTTCATTTTGCACTTCTTGGCTTTCATGTGAGGAATGTCATTTTGCCTTCTTGTTCCCTCAAATTGTAAAATGTATGGTTTTTGCCTTTCCTCCTCGCAATCCCTCATTGACTTGTGTAGTTCAATTCCCATTTTACCGCACAATTCCAATGTTAAAAAATGCTTGGAATGTGACATCAAACCTCCAAGTTGCAATTCTTCTCGGATTTTGACATCCTCTTTTTCCCCCGGATTAGAGTCAACTATAACCAAATTTTCATTTACACTGGTTGACTCTAATTTTATATTTTTATTAGCATCAATAACACTCATGGAGTCGATTGGCGGATGTTCAATTCTTGATTCCTCAAAGTAGAGTTCACTTTTTTCCTCGAAATCAGACTCTTCTTGACTTCTTTCCACACTCTCAAGTTGGTGGGGATAGTGAGCCTCAACCAATATTTTCATTTGCTCTTCCAAAGTGCGGATATGTTCATCATTGTGAGCCAAGCCTTGTTTCAAGTCCTCGAGTGCAAAGTTATGTTTCTCCTCATTTTCAAGAATGGTCTACAACATGAGCATCATCTTCTCATTTTGAGCATTTGAGAGTTCTTCTTGGTTTTGATCAAGAGCTAAGGAAGGATTTTCGGCTTCCACATCTGAGAAAAATTCTTGGTTATCCTTAACTTCCGAGGCCTTTTGGACCTCTAAAGCTTCAAGCATTTCTCCCATTTGTGAGTGCAACCTTTCAAGTGCCAAGTCATTTTGGAGACTATTTTCCAAAAGATCCTCCAAGGCACTTTGTTCCTTGTTTCCTCCTTCAATTAGGCATTCTAACATGAGCCTGAACTCTCCATTTTGACCATGCTCAACTTCTTCCATTTTCATAGCCCTATCATTTTCATCACAAAAAGTAGAATCATCATAGCGGGGGCTTGGGGAAGGGAAGGACAAATAAGCATAATACTCCCCATGACCATTTTGGCGACCACACATATCACAAATACTCCACTCACGGGTTTGAAATTGTACGCACAATCCAACCCCGAAGAATTTAAACAATTTTGCCACGAGTGTGGTCCTCCACAATAAGGACAAGGGTCATCAAAGTATGAACAACTACCATCCGACCAATTTTCACTAAATGATGTCATTTTCCAAAAATAAGAAAAATAAATAAGAAACAAACAAGAAAAATAGACCAAGGTAAGAAAAATAATTACACAAATATTCACAAGTTTGGACCAAAGCACTTACGCTTATTTCTCAAACAACCTAAATTACGCCAAATTGTTCCCCGGCAATGGCGCCAGTTTTGATGACGTTCAAATCCACTACTAAAAAGTAAATGGACACAGTTGCATGCAATATAATGTACCCAACTATGAGTCGGGGTCGAATCCCACAGAGAACAATAATGTAGGCGATTGGAAATGTAAGAGAATTATCACTTGTTATGCAATGCCAAACACTTAGAATTGGTTTGAGAAAATATTTATGCCTAAATGCAGAAATTTAAACTAAACTAGAAAGCAAGCAAAATGATCAATGGCTACAAGGATGAATGCATCGGGAATTACACTCAAGTAACGATCTAATGTATTTCACGATTTTAGAAATATGAGCGATTTTATGTTAATTAGCCACGGGTAATAATTCTATATTAGATTCTTCCAAAGACTAACAAGACTTCCTAATTGAAGTATCCCTAAAATAATTAAGAGATTAAGCACACCCGAAATGGCTACAAGTAGTTCAATTCTATCCCTAGGTAGAATCTACAAGATGAGGGTTAACGCCTCAAGTTCTGGTTAATTAATCTTTCCTAACCCCAAATTATCTTTTCCAAAATTATTTCGGAGTTAATGGGCGAGTCCTAGGGTTAGCTAATCCCTTTGGAACATTAAAGAACAAGAATAATTCAAGAAACAATAACTCACTTCATAAATAAATGAAAATCATTCAATACATAAGCACAACAAGGTATTTAATCCACACTTTACCTACGAATATTTCCATAAATAAGATTCAAGTGTTGGAAATAAATACTACACACTTAAATATTCAATACAAAGCAAGGAAATGAAGAAATAAATATAAATGGGTAAGATATCCTTAACCACAAGCTTGAAATCTTCAAAACCCAAGTGTGTGTGCAAAACCCTAGCTTCCAACCTTGTTCTCTCTAGTTATAAGAACTGAAAATATGCCAAAAGATTCTTTACAAATGAGCTGGTTTGGGTATTAAATGGTTAGGGTGAAAAATGTGAAATTCCAGATCTGCCTAGTTTCTTCATCGCGTTCGCGACCACACATTCGCGTTCGCGAAGGTTTGCTATCCTCAGCTTTCGCGTTCGCGTTGTGTACTTCGCGTTCGCGAAGGTCTGGCTTCCTGCTTCTTCGCGTTCGCGAAGAGTAAATTATTGGGTAGGTTCTCGTTGTTCATTTTAGCTCTTTTTTGACTTATTTTCACTTGGTTTCTTCACCATTACTTCTAAATCACATACAACCTATAATATAGAAGTAAATAACATTAAACACACGATTTTATCACTCAAACATAGAAAAAGTATAGGTTTAAAGACAAGATAAGTTGGTAAAATATCAACTCACCAGGCGATGGTAAGCAGAGAAATTTAAAATGAGAGAGTCTTGTTAGTGAAAACTCGCAAAGAGCACTATAAGGGGATAGTGAGAAAAGAAATGAGAGAGGTCAGCTGGTGAAAACCCCCAAAGGGCTCCACTGATCGATCCCCACCACTCTTCTTCTTCACTTCTCACAATCTCCTCGACTTCATGTAAGGTTTTCTTTTTGCCAATTTTTGTTGGTTTTTTTTTTGAATTCTTGATTATGTAGTAGTTTTTCTTCTCTTTTCTTAGAAGTAATTTGTAGTGTATACATAATGCTTGTGAGAGGTGGTATTTATGGAGTTGTATCTCTTACCTTAGTTGGGTGAATTTGGGGAAATTGTAGTGGTAACTGGGTTACAACATGATTAATTGGGGGCTCCAGTGAATGATGCCCACAACGTGTTTGTTAAAATGCCACAATGAGTGTCAATGATAATTGTGACCAATTGTAAGGGTGAAGTTTGAGTAACCGCAATTGAGTCATATCTTTTATGTTGTGCTAATGATATTCTTCTTACAGGTACTATGGCACCCTCCAGGATATGCCGAACCACCGGTACTTCATCCAGTGGTAAAGCTGGATCCTCCAGAGCATGCACTTCAACTCCTACTCGTCCTTTTGGTAGTAACAGGTTTGTCTCTGTCGCGGCTCAGGACCGTTTTGCTGATAAGGCCTCCAAGAAACCAATACCAGCGAGGGGCACTCCACCATGGCTATCCCAACTTGTATAATAAGTTGGTCAGGCGTAGGCTAGAAATTTTCTTTGAAGAGCCGGATGATGGGAATTTGATGGTTGTGCACGAGTTTTATGCCAATGTTAAAGAACATGTAAATGGTGGAGTAACAATGCGCAAGAAGGCTGTAGATGCCTCTATTGAGGCTATTCGGCGGATATACCGGCTGCCGCACTTGTGGCGGATATGGAAGACTATTATGAAGCCTATGGTAGAAGATACACCCAGTGGCAGGTATTCTTTAAAACCATATGTGTACTTGGCAAGGAAATTGTGTGGATGAAATATGGGCAGAAGTTCCATTCAGAGGCACTTACTTTTGAAGGGAAGTGTTGGTTGTATGTTATCAATAACCGCCTGCTCCCATCCTCAACACCACGGAAGTGAATGCTCCTCGAGCTGCATTAATTTGGTTATTTATCAATGGTCACAACTTTGACGTGGCCTAGCTTATTCACGAGGAGATGTTTACATATTGTCCGGTGAAGAGGTATGGTTTATTCTTCCCTTCCCTAGTCACTAGGCTTTGCTGAGTAGCTCGGGTGCCGGAAAATTTGAGTGTGGATGGAAAAATGCCGAGAGAGGCAAAGTTTCAAGCTGATAAGGTGACTATTGGGAAGGAGCCCGTGGCACCTAGTGGTGATGATAGTGATGACTCCGATGCATCTGAGAAGGGAGAGGATGAGCAGGAGGAAGTAAGAGCCGAGTCACCCGCCCATGAGCAGGTTGCAGAAGCTACAGGACCATCTGGGGTTGGTCGGGTTACCTAGTTAGCAGCCTTAGAGCAGGAGATGGCAGGGATGCATACCACTGTTGCAGACTTAGGGACGCGATTTGATGTTTTGGCCACCCAGAATGCTAAATCGAAAAATAAAATCATGGGTTGGCTGCGTGCTTTGGGTCGAGCGTGTCACCTTGACCCTGGCACTGTCTCCGATCAAGACTGAACACCAGGGAAGTCCCCTTACCTTACTCTGCTTTAATTTCTTTGACATGGGGACATGCCAAATCTTTAAGTGTGGGGTGGGGCATGATTGTTGTTGTTGTACAATTGTATAGACTTGTTTGGTATTTTTTGTTGTTGTTAATTAACTTCGACTTGGCCCAACGACGTACACCTCTCGACGGGTCTCTTGAGGGACTTAAGTCGAATAAAAAAAACCAGAAATATGTTGGACTCTTACTGATGATGGATCTCCTAGACAGTTTTCTTGAGGGAAGTAAGTCTAAAGAAAATACCAAAAAGATTTTCTGTTTTAGGTAATGTAGTAACTCCTCCTTGGTTTTTCTTTGGGCCGCGATTCTTTTTCAAAGGTTTTGCTTGAACTGGGTGTAGTTAGTTTTTATTTATTTTGTTTCTAGTTTTTATTTAGTACTTATGGGCTATGAACTGAGATAGGAAGTGAATCCCTTAGTGTTGTTACACCTGAACACAGTAGACACTAGAGTGTGACACTTAGTCTCAATTGTTGATTCTTGTTAGAGTGTCTTAAATTGTATGTATGTAACTGACTTGAGTACTCAAACGAGAGTGTTTTGATAAGTCAATCTGGAGTGAGTCATATGTCATGTGTGTGTGAGTTGTATTGTATTCTATGCTCTACATTTGATGCCTAGAACTTGCCCTGTGTGTTTGCAAAGCGAAATCGTAACTTTATTCAGTCTTAGAAGTTATATAGACATTTCTTTGTTAAGTCAGATATATAAAGTAGACACATCTAAATGCGATACATCGTAGTTAAACCCGTTGAGCCTATAAGCATGTTTCTTTGGCAACCACATTACAAACATTACTCAATTGTTTGAACGGCCCATCTATTTGAACCTCTTTACCTCCCATGAGCACTTGAATGGTTATGAAATATGTAAAAGTTAAAGTGTGGGGTGTTGGTTTTGTTTTTGAGTAGAACCAATGAAATAGAGAAAAAAGGTGCAGTGTTTTGAAAAATGAAAGAATAAGCGCCACTTAAAAAAAATAAGTAAATTTAGTCCTTGATAAGTGGTGACTTGATACAATTGCACCCAAAGGAGTTTGGGGTATTATAAATAGAAGTGTAGTGGAATGTCTGGTCTGACATAAGTATGGTTCTAAATGCGAAAGTGATTGTATTAAAAGTGCTTAGGGAGGTTAGTCACTATATCCAAATATATCCTACATGTAGACATGTGATTTTTGACCCTCCCTAAGATTTTTCACATTTTAGCGTAAAATATTTAATTTAGGCTTAATATAGCTATTTCAACTATTTTTGACTTCTTTCCTTTATTTTCGTCATAAAAAATGTAAAATTACAAAAAATATGTTAGCTTACGTATATTTCATAAATTTAAATAAGAAATATACAAAAAATAGTTTATTTTTATCTTTACATAATCTTGAAAATACAAAAAAAAAATATTAGTTTCATGTTAGCCTTTGTATTGTGTAGTATTTTTATCTTATTTTAAAAGAAGTCAATTAAGGTGTTGAATCATAATTTAAAGAGTTTTAGAACTCAATTCTTGGCCCAATTCGGATTAGTCCATTAAGCCTAGGGACCCTTCTAGACTGTTCTTTGAAACAAAAAATAAATAAAGAAGACCCTAAAGACTTAACACAAAAGACTTAGGGACTAATAGGCAAAATACACAAAAATACACCTAAACCTAGACTCTACTTATAAATTAATGATTAAAAAAATAAAAAAGGGGGACAAGAAGAAGAACGCTGGGGAAAAAGCAAGAAGCTGCGCCGGAAACAATCTGCTTCTTCATGAACAAAAATGAAGAAGGCCTAAATTTCTTTTAGCTGCTGGAGATACAAAAACTTTGGGATCAGCCGTGAGGAATGGACTTTGGACAAAGGAAAGATCAAAAAGAGATCCCTAAGGCTAAGCTAATCCGCCGCTGGAACAACCCCTTCCCCAGAACCTCGTCGTCTTCAACCTTTTCCCTCCCCGTTTCTGATTCTGTTTCTTCAACAGCAATACAAGAACGACCCCCTCATCTAACCCTCGTTCCTGTTCACCCAAAAGAGAACACGAAAGAAAGAAACCCTTCTGCTTCTACACTCCATCGACAACCAGCCCTCAACTTGTGATTTTCCCTTCTCATTTCGGAATTCATGGAGGCGAGCTGCTCGACCTTGTTTTGACGTCAAGCATTTCAGTCCAAAGCCCAAGAAATCGAGTCGAGGTGTCCGTCGTAGCCGAGTTCGAAGAGGTTTGGTCGAGTTTCGTTGAGGCTCCGGCGAAGCTTTCCGTTTTTCTGTTCGAGGTTCTCATTCGTCGCCGATCGAGATTGTTCGACGTCGATTCTGATTCGAACCCTGCTGCTACTCGAGGTTAGAGTCGATTGGTTGTGATTTGACCGAAATTAATAATTCATCATAGTTTTTGTTGGTGTTAATCATCTGTTTCGTATTCTCGTTGAAGTATTAGACCATGGCTCATTTCTGGTTTTGCATTCTCGTTGGATTTCTCTTCAATTCATCAGTTGTAAAGGTTTTCTTGGAATATTCTATTATTGGAAAGCTAATTAAAGTGTAAAGCAAAGCTAAGTTGGTGTTTCTCATATACTTATGATGCCTCAAAACTAAAGGTGAACCGTGATTAAAGTGTGGGTTTGGATCCGTGTTTGGTTGAGTTTCGCTGTTCATTCGGGTTCCAACCGCGGTTCGTCATGTTTTTTGAGTGTTAAACATTGAAACAACCAATTTTCCAGCTATATTGAGGTCCAATTCTTTCATTACCTACTTGTTTTATTTAAGCTTCATGTTAATTGTTTGTTTGGTGATATGATTCCGTTGTTTGTGTATTGTTCTCCGTAATTCTGAATTTGCTTGCTCGGTTATCTGTTCGTGTTTCCTCGAATTGGTTATAGCTGAACATAATGTTGTCACAATATAGATATTGGGTTGCTATTCATCAACTGAACTACGTCAAATTAGATTAAAGGGTCTCAGGTGCGCATTTATGTGACCCAAATCCAAATCTCAACAATGTTAGATGAAATGTGTCGAGGATCACGGGTGCATTTATGTGACGCGGTTCAAGACATATTTTGAATAACGTTGAAATCTTCTTAAAAAAGATATAATTGAATAAAAGCGGTTAAAGAGTTAAAATTGTACCATAGGTTAAAACATGTATTAGAATCAGATAATAGGCCAAATATAGTAGTTGAGCGACCGTGCTAAAACCACGGAACTCGGGAATGCCTAACACCTTCTCCCGGGTTAACAGAATTCTTTACCCGGATTTTTGGTTCGTGGACTGTAATACAAAGTCAATTTTTTCCTCAATTCGGGATTTGAACCGGTGACTTGGGACACCATAAATTATCCCAAGTGGCGACTCTTATTTTAAATAAAATAATCCCGTTTCGATTATCACTTTAAGTTGGAAAAACTCCCTTATACACCCCTTCCGGGGGGGTGTAGGTAAAAAGGAGGTGTGACACTACATGTCCCGTAGCTTACATTACAATCAAATGAAGTCCTAATTGATCTGAGACTGAATGAGCTCGATTAGTAGAGTAGTACCCTATGGGCAAGCCTATGGTACATCTTTGTGGCATATGAATATTCTTTCTGAGAGTGAGTGAATTTTGTCTATCTGAGTTCCTAATTGTTCTTAAGGTTATTACTTATGGAACTACTCTCTTGTGGGATGTGAGGGCATTTGATTCACGAAGGAAAGGTAAGTCCTGACCTCTGTATAGAGTAATTTGAGTAAGTATGAATATTACACGGCACGTGAGAGTCGACTCTTGAGGCAAAGATGTTACACTACTAGACGCAACTTTGGTGATATGTTCTTGGTGTGATACATTAGGGAAAAGCTTAGTGAAGGAACCTTTGTAGAGTATGGTGGATTGCTCGGGGACTAGCAATGATTTAAAAGTGGGGTGTTGATAATAGGCTAGATTCATGTAGTTTGGTGACTATTTATGCCTCAACTCGATGATGATTCACTAATCTATTAAGGTTAAATGATGATAAAATGGCTCTAATTGTGAATTTTATGTTTTGCAGGAGCAAGCCGTGCTTATGAGGACTTAGGGCAGTGATTGGAGCTAAATTAAAGCAAAGAAAGCCCCTCGGAGTTGAGTACGTGTGAAAGAAGAAAGAAAAGAAGAGATAAATAGTTGATCCACTCTAGCGTGGGCCAAGCGCGGCCTTAGCGTGGCCACGCTAGAGTAGAAGAAACGGGGCAGTGTTGAAGTCGGTTAGCGTGGCCTAAGCGCGGCCGCGCTAGTCTAGGAAGCAGCGACAGTGTAGTTTGCCATTAGCGCGGCCCATGCGCGGTTCGAGCATGGTCGCGCTAGACACTCCGACACGCGGAAATTTTAGGGGTAAACTTGGAAGTTTGGGGGCAATTCCACTTAACCTATAAGAGGTCCAGCTCGCCCAAAAAGAGGATATCAAGGTTTTTATAGTTTTGTTCAAGGCAAGAAGAGGCAAGAGGCAAGGAGGATAATTCGGCATCGAGTTCTACCTTTTTTCCTTTTGTTTTTGTCATTCATGATGATTTTTGTTGTTATTATTATGAACACAATTATGAGTAGCTAATTATTTAGTCTAAGATTTTGATGGAACCTGTTGAGGGATGAACTTCTTGTTGTGTTAATATAGTTTGTCCAGTTTAATCTCTATTTGTTCAACTACGTTCTTGTTGTAGTTAATTAATAGGATCCTCAATTAGCTGTGCCTATTTAATATGTATTACTTGGAATGTCCCCAACAAACTCCCCCTCCAGCCAAGGGGCCAAATGTGTCTTCAAGTAGAGGAACTATTGACATATTTCATGCCTGCCAATTTTCTGCAAAACACATGCTTATCTGCAAGCTTAACTACAATGTCATCAAGCTGCTCCATATAAATCTCCTCATCTAAATCACTATGAAGAAAAGCAGTCTTAACATCCATCAGCTCAACCTCTAAATCTAGACTTGCAGCTAAGCCTAGAACCATACGAATAGAAGACATCTTCACAACAGGGGAAAAAATTTCATCAAAGTCAACTCCCTTCTTCTGGCCAAAACCTTTAACAACTAACCTCACCTTGTATCTAGGCGCAGAAGTATGGTTATCTTGCTTTATTCTGAATATCCATTTGTTAGATAAAGCTCTCTTATCTTTCGGCAATTTCACTAACTCACATGTGCCATTCTCATGGAGTGACTTCATCTCATCTTCCACCACTTCGATCCACTGATCTTTGTGAGTATCTTGCATGGCTTCATCATAATACTCAGATTCTCCCATGTCAGTCAAAAGTACATACTCTTCAGGAGGATAGCGCATGGATTTTTGCTTCTCCCTTGTAGATCTTCTAAGAGAGGTTTGAGGAGCATTCGAAGTAGTTACCTGTGTAGGAATTGGTTACTGATCAACCACAACTTCATCAGTTGGAGCATCCATAACATCTACACCATAATGATCATTTTGATCTTGATCACTATCTCCGTCATTGTCTTGGGTTCCTTCATGTGCAATAGGTTCCTTAGCAATTGAAACTGCATCAATATCAACTAAGCTCTCATTACTCTGAGAATCTATCTTCTCAGTTTTTTCAATATCTTCAATAGTTTGGTCTTCAAAGAATATTGCATCACGACTTTTAATAAGTTTATTGTCAACTGGATCATAAAAACGATACCCAAACTCATCTTGACCATAACCGATAAAGATGCACTGCTTAGTTTTGACATCCAGTTTCGATCTCTCATCTTTAGGAACATGCACACAAGCTTTATACCCAAAAACTCTCAGGTGATCATAAGAAACATATTTGGCAAACCAAACTCTGTTTGGGACATCACCATCCAAAGTAACTGCATGAGACAAATTGATAACATAGGCAACAGTGTTAAGTGCTTCCGCCCAAAATGTATTTGGAAGTTTAGCCTCTGAAAGTAAGCATCTAACTTTCTCAACTAGAGGTCTATTCATCCTCTCTGCCAAACCATTCAATTGAGGTGTCTTGGGCGGAGTTTTCTCATGACGAATTCCTTTTTCCTTCCAATAGTTATCAAAGGGACCACAATATTCACCACCATTGTCAGTGCAAATATATTTTAAATTCTTCCCCGACTGTCTCTCAGCTAAGGCCTGAAATTCCTTAAACACGCTAAGTTCTTGATCTTTAGATTTCAAAGGATACACCCAGAGCTTACGAGAATGATCATCAATGAAGGTCACAAAGTAAAGTGCACCACCTTTTGACTTTACTTTAAAAGGACCACACAAACCAGAATGCACTAGATCCAATAAATCGGGCTTTCTTGAAGGAGGATGACTATGAAAGGAAACCCTTTTCTGTTTGCCAGCTAAACAATGGATACACCTTTTTAGCTTTGCTTGTTTCACTCCAGAAAGCAAACTTTTCTTAGCCAAACATGTAATCCCCCTCTCGCTCATATGACTCAGTCTTCGGTGCCACAATTCTGATAAAGTATCACTTTCCACCAAATTTATAGAGTCATTAAGAATAGAGCCTTGTGTCACATATAATTGACCAAACTTGACTCCTCGAGTCACTACTAACGATCCCTTGGTAAGCTTTCATTGGCCATTAAAGAGAGTATTATGGTAACCTTCATCGTCTAATCTTCCTGCGGAGATCAAATTGAAAGGAAAGTCTGCAGCATGCTTGACATCTTGAAGAACTAACATTGAACCATTATTAGTTTTCAAACAAAGTGTGCCAACATCAAACACCTTAACTTCACTAGCATTGCCCATTTTTAACACTCCAAAATCAACATGAGTATAAGATGAGAAAAAATCTTTTCTTGATGTGACATGTGCGGTAGCTCTAGAATCTACTATCCATCTCGTCTCATGGGATACCAAATTGATGACGTTTTCATCATAAGCAAAAAGAAGGTCATCTCGAACAATAGCAGCAACATTGTTCTCGTTATTTTCAGCTTTCATTCCTTCTCTAGTGTCTTGATTCAACTTGCGACAAAACCTTTTGATGTGTCCTTTCTTGCCACAGTGGTTGCATGTAATATGATAGTATTTGGACCTTGACTTACTTCTACTTTTACCTCTATTCCTTGAGCCTCTTATTCTATCTCTCCCCCGGTCTTCTGTAACCAAGATATCTGCTTGTGAGGAAGAACCCGGAGATTTTCTCTTTACTTCCTCGTTCAACAAACCACTCTTGGCATATTTCATGGTCACCTTACCTCCAGGAGCTGAATTTGTCAAAGAAATACGAAGAGTTTCCCAAGAGTCTGGCAGAGTAATAAGAAGCCAAAGTCCTTGTATCTCATCATCAAAATTAACTCCCATTCCAGATAGCTGATCAAAGACGCCCTGAATATCATTTATGTAATCAAGGATATGGCTGCCTTACTTGTATTTAAAGGTCATCAATTGCTTCAGCAAAAACAATTTGTTGTTCCCGATTTTTGAAGCATAAAGAGTCTCTAGCTTTTCCCACAATGATCTTGCATGTATCTCGTTCACAATATGGTTGCGAACATTATTTTCAACCCATTGTCATATATATCCATATACTTGTTGGTGCTCGAGATCCCAATCTTCATCGGATATGCTCTCGGGTTTATGAGCTGAAAATATGTGTAGATGCATCTTCTTCATGAACAACAAGTCTTTCATCTTGCTTCTCCAAACATTATAATTTCTCCTATTAAACATACCATCTTGCTTATATTCGCCTCCATTCCGTAACAACCCAGATAAATAACCAAGGCTCTGATATCACTGTTAGGATCAAAAAACCAGGTGTCATGCGGGAGTTAGTAACGCAAACCTTGAACGACGATAAATCAGATAACAAAAGTGAAATCTACCAAAAGAGACACAAACATATACTATGGTTCGGTCAACTGACACACGTCCACGACGGAGATGAGCAATCCACTATATAAAAAAGAGAGTACAAAATATCGAGAGAACAACCTCACGAAGAGGAAAATATAAGTGACTCACTAACACTTGTCCCGTAAAGTTCTCCCCCTAAACACGACTTTCAAGCCCCCTATGGCAACATTGTGGATGCTACTGAATGAGAATGACGGATCTTCAATTTATAGAACTCCAAACCTTTTCCTACAAGAAAAAGGACTAGCCAAGTATAGGAGAATTATAATTTCCTTCTACAAAAAGGAAAATCCAATTAAGGTAATTATATTGCCCTTTCCTTCAACAAATAGGAAAACTAAATATGGCATGAAAATTATGGCATACGCCTAACATTTTCCTCCATACAAATTATAACAAAGATTAAGCTCATCATGTGTATATATTCCATCTCTGTTTAAGTTAATAATAACAAACAAACTAAGAGAAAAAAGAAGGGAAATAATATTTCAGATGACGACTCATTACAAACTTGTATAAAGGGTAAAGCCCTCCAAGGCCACAGGGTCTAATAATGATAACTGTAGTATCATTAAGTAGGAATTAAACGTGTTTAATTACTTATAATAACCAAGTTGAATAATCCTACTATTTATAATTAATCAAGTTGTTTGCAAGTGCACATAACATTTAGCAAAAATTCTCGTCAGTTTAATTTCTTAAGATCCATGCGTTGTCCAACTTGACCAAATGATCAATTTGCTTAATATGGCCAATCTTCTTTATGAGTGGCTCTGACACGATAACTTCATGGAAGTTCTCTATGCATAAAGTTTCTATATATGTCTTTTATTCACCTTCCAAGATGATAAACTCCAGAAATCCAAGCACTCAAAAAGATGCTCCGTAATCAGTATCAGTATATCTTACCTCAACTTGCTTCTTGTTTATCAAGTAATTATAATATTGTATATAAGAAAATAAAAATAAGAATTAGAGTTTGTAGAATAAGTTAAAGCAGAGGACCTGCAGTTTTTTATGTGGTGCAGAATAAGGGATGGTCCCCGGTTAAGGATGAATGAAGATCATGTAACTGTTTCCACGTAGGAGGCATGAAATGTAAATACCTTCTTTTCTTTTTTTTTAAATAATTTTTATAATGGAAGCGTCACTGTTACTTTGTTCGCTTCTTGATTATTTTCTTGAATAACTTGTTACTTTTAACTAACAAATGTATTTGTAATTGAAAGATAGTCAAAAAGCTGTTTTATTGGTATTTAAATTTTGGTCTCTCGTCATTTTCATCCCACTTTATTAACGTTGGTAATTAAAAAATAATCACAATTACAAAAGCAATTAAAATTTACACAGTTTTTCATGTAATGATTAAACATGAACAAAAATATCCTTAAAAATTCGGAAAAATAACTTTTTACATATAAGATTCCAGCTAGAGGTGTACAAGCCGAACCGGAAAACCGCACTAAACCGAAAAGTCAAACCAAATCGATTAAAAAATCCGACTATATTTGACTTGATTTGGTTTGGTATTGAGTAAAAAAAACCGAAACAAATTGACATATACATATATAATTTTTATATGTACTTTTAAGACTTTATATAGAATTTTCTTTACAAAAATTCTAGAAATATTTGGAATTCTCTTATGAGATGTAATATTTAATAGATATGAAATACTCCATTTTTATTAACCTTAAGTAATAAGTTATATAATCACTTTCTTATCAAGTGTTACTGAAATGCGTCAATCTTTTTGTTCTTCTATATTCATATGTCACTATTTATTAAATTCTTATATCTTTTTCGAATTTGAAGTGGTATTTCGACAATCTAAAATTAATTAGAACATATCATTAATTAGATATCATATTGATTTTTATGTTTAATTAGTAAATTCGTTTAACCTTGAAAGTATACATCAACGAAAAATCATTGTAAGCGACTAAAAAAATAAATATCATGTGTTATTAAAAAAATTCTCCCATAAAACTATTTTAATAGATCATATGTTTGTCAATTTTTTCAATGTTTACAAAACATATGCTTGCTTATAAAAAAAAATTAACAAAGTAAGATTGAAATAATATTCAATAACAAAAAAACCGGCAAAACCGAACCGATCCAAACCGATATAGTTGGTTTGGTTTTGTTTTAATAAAAACCGAACCAACCCGGTCCATGTACACCCCTAATTCCAGCATATTATGCTAAATTTTCATAATGTGCTGGAACTCCAACATAATATGCTGGAAATTTATAAGCAGCGGCTCCATAATCCAGCATATTATGCTGGAACTTTTTGTGTTTCCGCTAAAATAATAGTTATTTTTCAATGACTATGTAAATATTTTTTATTTATGAATTACCCGTCGGAAAACTGGTTCATCCGTGCTATTTTTACACCTTTAGGAGTAGAAATGCCAACGTACAATGGGGTTTTATTAAAATTGGGAGAAGTCTATATACGAGATTTGGCAGAGCCAATCCAAATGGAGTAATGCCACTTTATCAGGCATAAAATCATCATCAATTTGGGATTAAGGAAATTGCAACTTGCTGTTTAATTATAAATAAACGAGGTTAAGGGCTATTTAATAAATAGTTAATCATTGTTTAATTTATTAATTACACTCAGATGCCAAACTAGAATCTTGCATGTGTAACAACTCCATGGACACACTCCTAGTGACTTTTAGATCCCACATCCGAATGTGGCATTGCCTAGCTCTGTCCTTCTCCTTTCCCCTTCCCACTCTTTTGTAAAGAGAGAAAAGGTTTAGTCAAACTTAGGAGACTATATAATTTTAATTGGACGATCATTCGTTTTTAGAGAATAATAATGGTTGTAGTTGAGTGATAAATGTATGGGCTCAAATTTGACCAACGACGACGAGTACGACGAGTACGACGAATGACAGGATTTTCTTGACCCGATGTCCTGTGGGAGACGATCCTAAAGCAAACAAGAGTCTGTACGACCCTTGTAGTTGTACGGGCCCATTAGGGGACATTAGGAATATTCCTGCGAATATTCCTTGTAATGTATCTTTGACAACTTAGAAGGGTTTCACTCTTTGTATATATAGAGGACAATAACCTTGTAAAAAAGGGGGATTCCGAATACTGGTTATAATATTACTTACGAATGAGAAGATTTTGCTAAATTAGATCGGGAAAGAAGTTTTACTACCCGTGTTCTCCTTATCCATCTTTCCTTCTAGAGATTATTTTACTTAACTAAGATTTACTCCTTCAACTTTGATTGATTTGTTCAAAAAAGGTTTCAATATCTTTTGAGTCAAACAATTTGACGCCGTCTGTGGGGATTTCTATAGCTGAAATCGTAGTTTTCATCTAGATTCTTGAAAGAAATAATCACCACTCTTTAGCTTCATAAGGGTCAACAATGGCAGGAAAGGGAGAAGCAAGGCTAAAGGCAATAGCAGGTGTCACGAACAACCTCATGAATTCCCTCAACGAAGCCAGTGGAGAAGACAACGAAAACGCAACACCAAGTGCTACACCTGAGGGAGAGATCTCACCTCCCCCGCACGAGGATCTAACGATCTTGCGCGAGAGGGAAACCTCAACATCCGCAGCAGGAGAGGCGCCACCGGCCGTGAAAAGGTTATTAGAAGAATGGTTGATAAACACCTTGAGCAGCATGCTCGAGAAACCTATTCAGAGAGATATCGAAGGCACATTAATAGCAGAAACCGCAGCTATTGCCGATGAGCCAGACACTACACGAACAGGTAACACCCGCGTTGTTACTGATACAAGAAACGAGGCACTTACGTCTATCTTAAAGAAAATGGAAGAGATGGAAAACGAGAATAAAACACTCCGCGACCAGATGAAGGAACATCAAGAAAGGTTTGATAAGATACCAGGCGCTCCGAAGTTATTACCAAAATGCGATGTAGGTCGATTCGTCAAACAGCCATATAGCGAAGGGGCAACTTCCCATTCTATCTCGAAGACCTTCAAAATGCCGCAATATTTGAAAATATATGATGGCACCACGGACCCGGAGGTCACTTAATCCATTACGTTACCGCAGTAAAAGGTAACAATCTATCAATGGAGTAGGTGTCGTCCGTACTGCTGAAAAGGTTTGGCGAAACTTTGATAGGGGAGCATTAACATGGTATTCCCAATTACCAGCGCGATCGACATCAACGTTTGAAGAGACGGCAGATAAGTTCGTCACCGTTCATGCGGGGGCGAAAAAGGCAGAGGTCAGGGTCAATGATATCTTCGCCGTCAGGCAGACGACGGGCGAGGGACTTCGGGACTTCCTAGCCCGATTCAACACGGTAAGGATGAGCCTACCGAATGTGTCAGAAGGGATGGCAGTAGTAGACTTTCAAAACAGGCTGAACAGAAACGGGTCGAAAGCAACCAAAAATCTACTAAGTAGACTCATGAAGTATTCACCTACCATGTGGGAAGAAATCCATAATGCCTATTGCGCTGAAATAAGGGCAGACGAGGATGACCTGAACAGTCCTCTCCAGCGGTTAACATCAGTCCAAATCGAGATAAGGAGAGATCGCCGTAATGACGGTCGAAGGGATCAACTACCATGTTTCAACCGAGAAAGGCATCAGCCCTATATCCGAACATCCAATCCACCTCCTCCACGACACGCAGACGCCGCGCCTCGACACACCGCACCCCCCAAAACGAAAGGCGTATGCCTTCACTGTTATCTGCTCATAACTTTTGTGTTTGTCCTTCAGAAATAGTGTACGCACCGGAAAAGCTCGGCATGAAGGTGCAGTGGCCGCAAAAGATGAAGTCGTATCCGAGCACTAGGAGGTCAAACGTTCTGTGTGAATTCCACCAGGAAAGAGGACACAAGACAAAAAATTGCATAGGTCTACGACAAGAAGTGGTAAGAATGTTGAACCATGGATACCTGAAAGAACTGCTGAGCGACCGAGGAAGGGCCAACTTCGCTCATGGACGCAATCAACCTCAAGGACCTCCAAAACCACCATCACCAGCTCGCACCATACAAATGATCATTGGCAACAGTGACGACACGATAATCAATCATATGAAATTCACTATCGCATATAAACTTAAACAGATGGTTGCCCACGAACGATATGATGACCTCGAAGACAGTATCATCTTCGATAAGTCGGATACCAATGGTTTGTCTTTCCCTCACTATGATGCTTTAGTTATAACCTTACGCATTACGGATACCGATGTAAAAAGAATAATGGTGGATGACAGAAGCGGCGCGTGTATTGTTCACCCCACGAGTTCTCACGCAGATGAGGCTCGAGGATAAAATAATACTGTGTTGCATAACACTAACGAATTTTAATAATGCAGTGGAATGAACCTCTAGGGCAATAGTACTGCCCGTCCTGGCAGGACAAGTCACCTTGGAAATGATATTCCACGTCATGAACCAAGAAACGGCCTAAAATGCCATCATAGGACGACCATGGATACATGCCATACACGTCGTCCCGTCAAGTTTCTATCAAGTAATCAAATTTCCCAGCCCATGGTGGATATTCAGCATCCGAGGCAAGCCACGTACCACCAAGAATGCTACCGGATAGCCCAAGATTGCACACAGACCAAACAACTAAAAGGGTCAAGTGCGAAGGCATAACAATCAGCCGTGTCGAGAACCAAACCCGATGCACAAGTAGAAGCCATCAAAGATCCGGATGTCATAGAAGCTTGCAAAGCAACCGTAGAAGATCTTGATCCCGTTCAACTGAACAATACCAATAGCACAAAAAAGGCTTATGTCGGACACAACCTCTCGGAACTAGGTAAATATTGGTAGTTCTTAACTAACAACGCCGACTTGTTTACTTTTTCCCACTCAGATATGCTAGGAATCCCAAGGGATATCGCCACACACAGGCTGAACGTTGATCCTCTTTATCCTCCGATACAGCAAATGAGGAGAAAGTTCGATGCCTCCATCAACGAGGCGGTCAGCGAAGAGGTTGATAAATTGCTCGCCAACGGTTCCATCAGGGAATCACAATACCCCTAATGGGCCACCAATGTAGTCATGGTAAAAAAGAAGAATGGGAAATGACAGATGTGTGTTGACTTCACCGACCTGAACAAGGCATGCCCAAAATATTCCTTTCCGCTACCACACATCGATCAGCTCATCGATACAATAGCCAGGCACGAACTATTGAGCTTTTTGGATGCCTACTCCGGTTACAACCAAATCCTAATGGCTGAAGAAGATCAAGAAAAGACCATTTTTATCACCTACCAAGGAACGTATTTCTACAAGGTAATGTCATTTGGGCTCAAGAATGCAGGGGCGGCATATCAAAAGTTAGTCACCAAGATGTTCAAAGAACAACTCGGTAAAACCATGGAGGTTTACATCGACGACATGCTGGTAAAATCAACAAAGAAGGAGAATCACATTAGCCATCTGAAGGAGGCCTTCAAGATATTAAAGCAATACGGGATGAAGCTGAATCCCAAAAAATGCGCCTTCAGCGTAACTTTAGGAAAGTTCCTTGGTTTTCTAGTGTCATAAAGGGGTATCGAGGTCAACCCAAACCTGATCAGAGCCATCGAAGGAATACCGGAGGTACTGACAAGCAAAAAGCAGGTGCAGAAATTAACAAGACGAATAGCTGCCTTGTCAAGGTTTATTTCACGATCATCGGATAGATGCCACAAATTCTTCAATGTCCTAAGAAAAGACCACGGACTGCAATGGAATGCAGAATATGTCTACGCCCTAAGAAAACTGAAAGCGTATCTATCTTCGCCACCCCTACTCATCAAGGCAGACCCAGGGGAATGTCTAATTCTGTATCTAGCGGTCTCCGAAGTCGCCGTGAGCACAGTCATGGTCTGCGAGAACGAAGGTACACAATCTCCGATTTACTATATCAGCAAAACCTTAATCGATGCCGAAACGAGGTACCCTCACCTTGAAAAATTAGCTTTGGCATTAGTCGTAGCTTTACAAAAGCTTAGACCATATTTTTAATGTCACCCCATCAAAGTGGTGACAACCTTCCCCCAAGGGGTATCCTACACAAACCCGAGTTATTGGGTAGATTGGCCAAATGGGCCATAGAACTAAGCGAGCATGATATAACATACCAACCACGAACTGCCATTAAGTCGCAGGTGCTCGCCGATTTCGTTGTTGATTTCAGTGCGGAAATATTGTCTAAAGTAGAGTAGGAAGCGCTTCGCGCTTCCGCACACCCCGACCTCTGTGTCCTCTACACTGACGGTGCTTCTAATGCCTCGGGATCGGGACTGGGACTCGTCCTCGAAGTTCCTATAGGTGAAGTAATTCGCAAGTCCATACGATGCCCAAAGATGACTAACAACGAGGCCGAGTACGAAGCTTTGATTGCAGGATTGAAATTAGCCCTCAAATACAGCACCCGACGACTCGTCCTCCATTGCGACTCTCAACTCGTGGTGAACCAAGTCACCAGGACTTTCCAAATCAAAGAACAGAGACTAAAAAAGTACCAGTCAGAAATTCACAAACTACTGCCAGAATTCGATGAATGTCGCCTCGACCAAATACCTAAGGCGCAGAATATCAAAGCAGACGGCCTCGCCAAGCTAGTGGTAGCCACCAAAAACATCAACAGGGAAAACGTGGTCACCCTTCTCCATTCCGCCATAGACCACGTCGAGGTACATTCTGTAAACCTGACTTGGGACTGGCGAAACCGCCTCGTAGCATATTTGCAGGACAGAACGCTCTGGCAAGATAAGAAGGAAGCCAAAAAGCTTCGGATACAGGCAGCCAGATACAGCTTTATAAACGGTGATCTCTACAAAAGAACGTTCGGCAGCCCCCTAGCCAAATGCCCTAGGCCAAACAAAACAAGATGAGTATTGGAAGAAGTACATGAGGGGCACTGCAATGCCCACACAGGAAACCGCACCCTCATCCGTGCCGGATACTACTGGCCCACCATGAAAAAAGAAGTTGCGGACTACATCAGGAAATGTGAACAGTGTTAGAAGTACGCCCCTATGATACATTAAGCAGGGAAACTCCTTCATTCCGTCACTTCACCATGGCCATTCATAAAGTGGGGGATGGACATAGTCGCACCCCTCCCAGCCGGATGAGGCAAGGTACGTTTTCTTTTGGTTTTAACTGATTATTTTTCTAAATGGGTGGAAGCGGGTGCATATACGCAGATACGCGAGCAAGAGGTCATCGCGTCCCTATGGAAAAACATAATATGTCATTTCGGCATCCCCAAAGAAATCAGCTGCGATAACGGGCCTCAGTTTGTCGGAAAGAAAACGATCGAGTTTTTTGAGAAATGGCATATTAAACGAATACTCTCCATACCGTATCATCCTACCGGCATTGGTCAAGACAAATCCTCCAATAAAGTAATACTGAATAAATTGAAAAAGAAGCTCGAGGACACCAAAGGGCTATGGCTTGAACTACTACCAAAAGTATTATGGGCATATCACACCACACCAAAAACCAGTATGGGTGAGACGCTATATTCACTAGTCTACGGGACTGACGCAGTTATACCCGTCGAGGTCAGAGAGCCTAGTTTGAGATACTTAGACGAGAATGGACCAAGCAACGATGAAACCAGGCTACAAGACCTGGATAAAGTCGAAGAACGGAGAGATATGGCCCACATAAGAATGGTAGCCCAGAAGCAACAAGTGGAAAGGTACTACAACAAGAAGGCCAAAGTGCGACCGCTCAAAGTCAGAGATTACGTCCTCAAGGCTAAAACACAAGCAATGAAAGATCCTAATGAAGGAAAATTGGGAACAAGCTGGGACGGAACATACAAAATCACAGCCGCAGCAAACAAAGGAGCATTCTAGTTAGAGACAATTGAGGGAAAACTACTCCAAAACAACTGGAATGTCGCCCATCTCAAATACTTCCACTTTTAAAAGAAGGCTCCACCTAAGTCGTACTCTTTTTCCCTCGTCCGGGTTTTGTCCCAATCGGGTTTTTTCGGTGAGGTTTTTAATGAGGCGACAAGGGAGACGTCTCGAGGTTCGAAGTATTGTTCATTACCCCGGCCGTCGACACAGTCTCCGGAGCGAAGTAATAAAGGGACTGGATATAGATAATCAAATCTCCATTGTATGAACAGAGTCGACATGTAATTCTCAAAAGAATATAATCAAATCTCCATCGTATTTATAAGGTTGACATGTGATTCTTACAAGTATATAATCAAACCTCCATTGCATGAATAAAGTCGACATGTGTCTTCCTACAGAAATACGATCAAACCTCTAATGAGAAATGGTCAAGGCCATCGACGAAAACATGCGTTCGACCTAGTTCGAACTACGACGGGATACTACTTCGACGATAGTTCAAAGCAACATCCCAATGGCCAAGGCCATCGACAAAAACATGAGTTCGACCTAGTTCGAACTACGACGGGATACTACTTTGACGACAGTTCGAAGCAACATCCCAATGTCCAAGGCCATCGAAGAAAACATGAGTTCGACCTAGTTCGAACTACGACGGGATACTACTTCGACGACAGTTCGAAGCAACATCCCAATGTCCAAGGCCATCGACGAAAACATGAGTTCAAACTCGTTCGAACTACGACGGGATACTAATTTGATGATAGTTCGAAGAAACATCCCAATGGCCAAGGCCATCGACGAAAATATGAGTTCGACCTCGTTCAAAGTACGACGGGATACTACTTCGATGACAGTTCGAAGCAACATCCCAATGGCCAAGGCCATCGACGAAAACATGAGTTCGACCTAGTTCGAACTATGACATGATACTACTTCGATGACAGTTCGAAGCAACATCCCAATGGACAAGGCCATCGAAGAAAAATGAGTTCGACCTAGTTTGAACTACGACGGGATACTACTTCGACGACAGTTCGAAGCAACATCCCAATGGCCAAGGCCATCGACGAAAACATGAGTTCGACCTCGTTCGAACTACGACGGGATACTAATTCGATGAAAGTTCGAAGCAACATCCCAATGGCCAAGGCCATCGACGAAAACATGAGTTCAACCTCGTTCGAAATACGACGGGATACTACTTCCCAACAGTTCGAAGCAACATCCCAATGGCCAAGGCCATCGACGAAAACATGAGTTCGACCTCGTTCGAACTACGACGGGATACTAATTCGATGACAGTTCGAAGCAATATCCCAATGGCCAAGGCCATCGACGAAAACATGAGTTCAACCTCGTTCGAAATACGACGGGATACTACTTCCCAACAGTTCGAAGCAACATCCCAATGGCCAAGGCCATCGACAAAAACATGAGTTCGACCTCGTTTGAACTATGATGAGATACTACTTCGACGACAGTTTGAAGCAACATCCCAATGGCCAAGGCCATCGATGAAAATATAAGTTCGACCTTGTTTAAACTATAACGAGATACTACTTCGACGACAGTTCGAAGCAACATCCCAATGGCCAAGGCCATCAACGAAAACATGAGTTCGACTTCAGTCGAACTACGATGGGATAATACTTCGACGACAGTTCGAAGCAACATCCCAATGGCCAAGGCCATCGACGAAAATATGAGTTCGACCTTGTTCGGACTACGACGGGATACTACTTCGGCAATAGTTTGAAGTAACACCCCAATGGCCAAGGCCATCGACGAAAACATGAGTTCGACCTCATTTGAACTACGACAGGATCGTACTTCTGCGGTAGTTCGAAGCAGCATATCAAAGGGGGGAATCATCCTCGCCCAAAAGTTTAATCGACTCAATAAGCTCGACAGGTATCCCGGACACCATAAACACTATAAAGAACACCAACAAATCGACAAAATCAAATTCTAAATTGCACCAAAATATTAATTACATTTGTCCTTACAGACGGGCTCAAACATGCCCCCTACAAAAGCCCCAAGACAAAAGTAAGTACGAACAAAAAATTACACATCACCCCCAAGGGGATAAGCATCCTCATACCAAGAATTCGAAGCAAGGCAGTTCGTATCATCAGAATTGATGTCATCTCCGTCAAGTGTAAGAGGGTCATACCCGCATGCCTCACGAGCTGCATGAGCTTCGTTAGGCACAATTTGAAGTCCCGCTTCAGTTGCCCTCCCCTTGGTGTGGAAATCCTTGTAAACGTCAAGTCGGGCCTCAGCCAGAACCCACAACTCATATAGACGATGAGGAACGACCGAGTCGGCCAAGGCACGAGATGTATAAGGTTGAGAGTGTCGATTTACATCCTCCACCCTCAGCGAGGCCACTTGCCCATTCAACGTGGACAGCTCCGCCTCCAACTCCCTAACACGCCCTTCAAGCCCCGGGACCTTAAGACTAAAGGCCTCCTTCTCCTCAGTCAGCTCCGACTTACAAACATGGAGGGCATTCTCCAAAGACGTCATTCCAGAAATAGCTGCCGCCAGCTTATCAGCACCGACGTCCAGCTTGCCCTTAAGCCCCTCAATCTCCGTTGCTGCCGCACTCAGTTCAGCGGTTAAACTGGACACCTTTGCTTGTAAATCAGCATTCTCGGCCATCACCCCCTGCTCAACTCGAGCTCATCCTCATTCACCTTGAGGGAGGCCTCAAGCTTATTGTTACGGGCGACAGCCTTCACAAGCTCCTCGTTCCGCTCCCTCAGCTCTTCGATCTTGCGCTCCAATTGGTCCTCCCTTTGTTTGAGCCCTTCGCGAAACAGCTGAAACTTAGGATCCTAATTGTAAATATCAGCCATCGCACGCTGCTTAGTACGGTACCGTTGGAATTTAGATGACATCATCCCATAGACGGCGGTCCTCTTCTTCTCCCGACGCTCGCGCTTAGTCTCCATGATGAGGGTCTAGCACAAAAGAAAAGAGAAGTTAAAAACAAAGTACACGTCAACAATTGCCGCAAAATCCCAATAACGAAAAGAAAAGGAAAGGCACCTACCCGCAAGGCCATACCGGCAACGTTCTAAGACAACTCCACATCACTCATTGCCCTGAGCACCTCATTTTCATGGGCAGCACATAGAGGAGCTAGAACAGACGCCATTTGCTCACAGTTAAACAATAATTTATAGTCCCCTGGGATGACTATGTGATGATCAGACCCCTCCGCTCTGACCTCCACATGAGTATTGCGACCTACGAACTTGTTGACTTCCTCTAGGTCGACATCTGAACCTGAGACTTCGCCCTCGACGCGATGGCCTCCAACATTAGATGATGCACCGCCCTCGGCAGAGCGTACGAAGATGGATCCTAGGTAAACCCCCTCCGTTTAAGGAGATCTCCCCGATAATATGGCATCGACCATAAATATGGGCACAGGTGCCGTCTGCGATGCCCTACTTCTATCAGTATTGATAGCCACACCCTTCCCGAGCTCCATTCTCCTCCTCTTTCTCGATAATGGCTCGTCCTCATTGGAGGATTTGTCCAAGAGGTAGGGGACCGACATTGAAGAAGGCTCCTCCTTTATGACCATGACCCGAGAGGGGCGCCTTCAAATTGAACAGGTTGAGGATGACCCTCTCGAACAGATTCACTCAAAACAAATTGCGTGTCCGCGACGGCAACAGCCTGTCAGAATGTGGGGACTGGCGCCCTCCGCCTGGAAGCTTCTCGACCTGCCATCACGAAGAATTCGAATTAGTAGACGACGATATATAATCACCGAAGTGGTAAAGGGAAGACACTCACCAGTTGGAACTTTAGGGCCGTAACGCTTTACAAAGGAAGGCCAATCTCGGGTTTCCACTGCATGGGGTAACAGACGAGCTACCCAATCCCTTATGCCCGCAATAGGGTGGGGCGGACGTCTCATAGCTGCAAACGAGAAGCAAACAAACTTCATAATGAATACAGACGAAGGAAAAATAAAATGAGTGGCAACACTTACGAGTCTCGTTCCATCGCTCGGGGAACCTGGCGGAGTGAGAAACGATATGTTTGATTATCACAAAGAAGTACTTGTGCCAAAACTTGCAACTTGCTCGGTCGTCTGTCCCAATCACCAGCCCTTTCGTGCCACGGTGCCTCAAATGCAACATGGTACCTCTATGGAAGCTAGGTGAGAACAGGTGCAAGAGGTGGTGGATAGAAACGTTACATTCCGCCAACTCTGTATACTTGGTCAACAGTAGAAGCACCTTAAGAGTATACGGCGAAAGTTGTGCCGGGCAAACTTGGTAGAACCTACAGAACTCTTCCGCTAATGGGAAGAGAGGAAAAGTGTAGCCAATCACAAAAGGGTACTCGTAGAAAGCGCAGTATCCAGGCCTGTGGACATCTACAAAATCTCCCCCCGCCGGAATCATGTCAATGTGAGCGGGAATGCGATATTTTATACGAAGAGCGTTAAGGTGAACCTGCTCCGTCTAAGAAAGTACGGAGGTAGGAGTAGGAAGGGGATCTTTTAGGAAGTCACTTCGAGACATGGGGTGTCTCGGTAGTAACTCCTCTACCGTAGGGATACTGTCACCCTCTTCTACCATTGTATCTTCACCGCCTGAAGGGGACGCCGTAGACAATGGGGTGGCCTCAGGAACCCCTTCATGAGAACGATGTGACCTTGGCATGATTTCGCTCAAAGAGATATCAATGTAAAAAAAAGTAGGAGGAAGAAGCTGCGAGTGAAGAATGTGAGAAGAAGAAGCAGAAGGGTATCAAGGTAAGCCCGGAGGAATAAGGGGAGGTTATCAGGAGTGAAATGGCCAAGAACTTTCGAAAAAACAAACCCTCCACCTATTTATAGGGTTGGGTGGTGCCAGAATCGAAGCGGAGGGTCACCGAGTAGCGCTAGAATCGAAGCATCAAGCCATCAACTCCTACCTCGAAAACATGCGTAATGATGACGCACGTGATGACATCATTTCCTGGTAAAATGTATTACCCGGAGTCTTGCTAAGCACGCTGACCGTCCCCCATTGGCCATGTCGTAACGCCTCGAAGGATCAAATTTCTCCATAGGAACGCATGATGTCCGCTCATCGAGGACACACCCAGTTGCGACCCTGACAAACAGAGGGACTAACTGTATGGGTCCAAATTTGACCAACGACGAGTACGACGAATGACGAAGTCTCCTTGATCCGATGTCCTGTCGGAGACGACCTTAAGGCAAACAAGAGACTGTACGGCCCTTGTAATAGTACGGGCCCATTAGGGGACATTAGGAATATTCTTGCGAATATTCCTTGTAACGTGTCTTTGACAACTTAGAAGGGTTTCACTCTTTGTATATATAGAGGACAATAACCTTGTAAAAAAGGGGATTCCGAATACTGGTTATAATATTACTTACGAATGAGAAGATTTTGCTAAATTTGATCGACAAAGAAGTCTTACTACCCGTCTTCTCCTTATCCATTTTTCCTTCTAGAGATTATTATACTTAACTAAGATTTACCCCTTCATCTTTGATTGATTTGTTCAAAAAAGGTTTCAACATCTTTTGAGTCAAACAATAAATACTCTTCATCCTTAACTAAATGTTGCGAATTATGGATATGAAGCCAGATTTGTTAGGAAACGTTGTACTCCCTATGTGGGACTTCCAATATTATCTCAAATTTATCGGACCCAATACGAATATGATGGAAAACTCAAAAAAAAAAAAAAGGAAATGCCATAAAAAAAAACTTCATCGATTCTTAGGAAGGCAAAATAAATAATGAAAAAAAAAAAGAAAAAAAGAAGGAAAACTTCTCTAATAAAGAGTAGGGCACATATCAAAGAATTTTATGAGAGAATAGAAGAGGAAAACAACGACATATTCAAACAACGACATATTCATTCTCCAATATCAATCTCTTTCAATAGTAGCACATTTCTTTCTGATTTCTGAGCTAACGGGGTACGTCTGTTTTTCTTTCTGAAGATCAGGTTTAATACTTTAGATTCTTTACACTAAGTTGCGTCTTATAACGCCAAATTCATCTATACAATGTACCCAAATTAACACCGTCCATTCACTATTTAATTTACCCTGTCACTTTACCACATTCACATTCCAGTCTATTTTCCCTTTTACCCCTATCCTTAATTAATTTCAAGATGACAACATAGAGAAATACAAAGGCATATCTTGAAACTATTCAAAATCTCTTACTTCGTGAAGTCCCTCTTACATTTTTGCACTTCGATTCATGAATAAAATGAAACGGAGCATATAATATAAGTTCACCTGAACCCATGCACATATACTAAATTTATAAATCTTTGAGTGTTAATTCAGTTATAATTATATAATACTCCCTGTATCATATTATGTGACAAGATCTTTTTGTGCACGCTCCTTAAGAAAAATTAATTAGGATGAGATTTTGACTGCTTTATCCTTATTCATGACTTAATATTTAATCTTTTCTGATTGAATATTTTCTGAATTTATGTATCATCTCCATCAATGAAATTATCCATATTTTTACTAAATGTGAATGAAATTGATTTACTTTATAAAATATATAAACAAACATCTAGAATAAAAGTAACAAATTAGTAAAATTAACTCTTCAAACGGATATTGCATGAAATGGAATTCATCTTTCCTTCAAAATATTTTCAAATGAGTGATTTGTAAATTTTTCAACTAAAATTATTCTGAAGCCAAAAATTTCAACTTGAAAGTTACTTTAGTCCCACTTGAAATAGACTATAAAGAATTTTAATATTTACAGTATTGATTGCATTAGTGTAAACATGATTAAAGTGTTTAAGATAATAAGGTTGATTTCTTGGTTTTTGATTAAAATTATCCATAATTAAGGTATTTGTAGTCTTCTAGGATAATTATTACTCTCTCCGTTCACTTTTACTTGTCCACTATGGACTTTGCACACCCTTAAGAAATAATAAATGAAGTGCGTAATTTACCATGATACATATTGATGCATATTTTGAAGGGAGTGGAGAACATGATTTGAAATGAGTAATTAATAATGTGGGTATAACAGGAAAAAAGAAATTATCTTCTCTTGATATGTTAAAAGTGACAAGTAAAAGTGAAAATCTATTTTTAGAATATTGGACAAGTAAAAGTGAAAGGAGGGAGTACTACAGGTAAAAAAAATATAATCAATTTTCTCTCGAACTTCTAAAAAAATAAATAATTTGAGATAACTATTTTTAATAACCACGAATATTAGCGTGAAACGAAACGGAGGGAATATTTTTTAAATAGTTAGAAACTCATAAAATTTAAATTATAAATCTGCCTTTTAACAGTACACATTATATATACAACTCTCTAGATATGCTCTGCTCGATGTATGGAGTGAAGAGAAGATGCTGAATTGATGTACTACACGTGCACTGCTTATTCAATTAAATTCCTACGGAGTACTGCTACTTTATTTAAACAAACCTCTCTTCTCAACTCCCTCAACGGCCAAGCTAGCTAGTTGCCACAGTCCTTAGAAACCTAGTGCATTTATTTACTTATTAAAACAAAAGTTTAACTACTGCACAGGAAAAATCTATACTTTAAGTTAGAGTCAAATTCATTTTACCCCCTTAACTCTTAAGGGTTGAGAAATAATATCCCTCACGTTTCGAATGTGAAAGAGAATCCCCTTATGCAATAGCTTTCCAGTAGTGAAACATTTTTATTTAATAAAAATCTTTTCTTTTTTCAATAAATAATTTTTAGAATAATCAAGTTCTTTCATTATAGCCAAAAGCTCAAGATATGACAAACAATTATGATCTATATAATTTATGAAATTCTCCAGTCTGCTTCCTTCATAGTTTAAGATATGATGTAATGCAAAAACGTCTTCATAATAAATGTTCAAATGTGACATTTGTTGGGATATACTATTAACTATGCGGTTTAGACATAGTATTATATTTTATTCTTTATGAAATAATTATTTATTTAATTTATTCAATTCAATTAAGTATTATTTTAAATAGATCATTTGTTACATGTGTGCCCTTTTAGTTATGTAGTAGACAATTTTGTATATGGAGTCTTAGCTCATGCACAGAAGAATAAATTATTGGTTCTCATAATTAATAAACTATGTTCACAATCAAAGACATTGTTGGACAAATATCTTGATGATTGTAGCAAAAGATTATCGTATAATTTGTCTTGATTATGGGAGTAGTTTTACTCCAACTTCTTGTGCTAGTATACTCAGTGTATATTGAACGGACCAAGTAGAGAAAATATATTTTGTACTGAATATATAAAATATTTTTTCTAATTCATTAAATGAGCTTATACTCCTAATCTTGATATAATTATTATGATCAATGTAATTTATTTATTGTTTTAATTTATCAAAAGGTACGACTCTACTTAGAGTTAGTGTATGCCTAATAGATTGGACAATAACGAATAACATTTGTGAATAATAATTAGTTGATAGAATCCATGACTCGATTTTGAGTTTGATAGTACCCCTTTATGTAAGCTTATAAGTTGTCGTGTGAAAACCCGGACGGTGAATTTTATATCCGTCACATGAAATAGTTTAAGCGGAATTGTAAAGGATTTAATTAGTTGATTAAATTAAAGTGATTTAATTTAATTAACTGGTATTTGAGATCTTAACATGGGGAGTTAAAATAAGTGTTATTGAATTTTTGAAATTCATACTGAGGAGTTCAATTGCAGGTTTTTAGTGGAATAAATTACAATTAATTATAGTAAGAATTAATTCATGATAATTTTGAATTAATGATATAATTGGCAGCCTCTTATTATTTCTGTGGTCCCTGCTATACCTGGTAAAAATTTGGACAAGACTTGGGTAAAAAGTGACTTGGGAGAAAAGTCATCTAATAGAGTTTGAGTAGGATTCTACTTGTAGAAGGAGAATCCTACACGTTTTTGGAGCACAATTTCGGCCAAAAATAACTCTATTAAAGCAAAACTAATTTCACCCAATAACTCACCTTTTAGAGTTGTATTGTTCATGCCCACACAAAAGCAAAATCGTCCAAAGCTTTACTAGGAAAATAGCAGAAGACTGCAGCCCTGGATTCTTGCTGTTTGGAAGATTTGTGCAACTATTTCAAGAGGTTAGTGCTTCTAATCTTATTATTATTCGTTGTCTAGTTTATATGTATTTGATGCCTGGTTTGTATGCTTGCTTCCGTTGTGCATGTTCTAACTATTAGTATCAGACGTCGTCTTACATCTAACTAGATAATGTAATACAGCATGAATAGAGTAATAATAAAACGTGTTTTTTATTGATACATGTTTGGTATGATTACTCTATGTCAAAAATGTGATTGTATTTATTAGTATCTTAATTCTGTAATTCTGAAATTATGAATTAATATACACATGTATAAATAGTGGTGTTATATGACAGTCTGTTTAATTACGTTTTTTTTATCAAGAGCAATCTATTTTTTTTCATAAAAATGTGACTATTTTTTATTGCTATTAATTCTGTAATATGGGTTAATATACATATGCACAAATAGTGAATTAATTCCATTAATCTGTTTTAGTTGCGTTTTATCCATAATCACAGTGTTATATTGATAGAAACTTGACTGTTTTGTATGATATTAGTTCTGTAATTTTGGATTAATATACAGAATTATGAACAGTGGCGTTTTTGACTAGTGAAAAACATACTATTTTTACAATTCTGTCTAAACATGTTTTTATTAAATAAAAATAAAAAATATTATTTTGAGTTCTGAAATCATGTGTTAACATACATCAGTATATTATGTGATTTGAACAAGCCAAAATAATAAAAACTCTTAAAACGCCAAAAAATTGAATTCTAGAAATAGGTCTTGATTTAGAATTCTGAATTCTGTCGAACTCCGATTGACCTCAAATTTGGTAGGTTCATCGGAAATGGCCCAGTGAGCAATAGTCATCAGCTAAAGCTCATGGGGTATGTCATTTTTCGGGCATTCGGGGTCGTTTAGATGGGTTTTTGGCCATTTTTCTATTTTCTGGAAATTTTTTAATAAAGTTTTTTTAAAAAGGAATCTGTGATGGTAGGGTTCAATTCCCATTGTTTCCAATCATGTTTTACAGTAATATAATGAATTTGTATGTTGATATAGGTCTTCTTCCACATCGGATAAATTCATTATAGATGATTACTATAATTTTGCCTCTAGTTATTTGATTACTTGTATTAACTCTCCAACTGAGTTACATGTTGATTCAATGAAACTAGAGTTTATAAAAGTGATATTTACCTATCTTAAATTAATAGTTTACTCTCCATTTGATTTGGTCCTGTGTAAATTTATGGGGTTAATATCTTACATCACTCATATATTTTGCATGAATAGTTAAGTTTTCCATACGAATCTAACTATTCAATGAGCATGGTTATATGTGTAATATGTTGTTTTGAATTTAATTATTCTAAATACATAATTAATGATCTATTTAATGTGAATATATCTCAGATTAACCATGTCTTCATTCAACTCACTTATATCAATTTTGAACCAAAACAAGTTAGAAGGACCGAATTATGTTGACTGGAAAAGGAACCTTGATATTATCCTAACTGCTGAAGGTTACAAATTTGTAATCACTGAGGAGTGCCCAAAAAAACCTGAAAACGCTACTAATGATCAGGTTAAGGCCTATGACAAATGGGTTAAGGCTGATGAGATGGCGCGATGTTACATTCTTGCCTCTATGGAGAATGTTTTGCAATAGCAGGATCAGTCTATGGGGTCTACTTATGATATGCTCGAAAGTCTCAAAGAGATGTTTGGTGAGCAAAATCGTGCAGCTAAGCAGGCAGCCATGAAAACCCTTTTGAACACCAAGATGGCGGAAGGATCATCGGCCAGGGACCATGTTTTGAAGATGATGAGTCTTCTAAATGAACTGGAGGTCCTTGAAGCTGTGATTGATAAGGAGTCTCAAGTTGAGATGGTCATGAAGACTCTGCCTGATAGTTTTCAACAATTTTGCTTGAACTATAATATGAACAAAATGGATTTGTCACTAGCGAAATTGTTGAATGAGCTGCAAGCAGCAGAATCTATTATCAAACAACAAGCTCCAGTTGTGGCACTCAATGTTGAGAAAGCTTCAATTTCTAAGTCGAAAGGCAATAAAAAAAAGAAGAAGGCTCAAATGGTTTTGTCACCTGGTGGTGCGGCTAGTGTGAAAAAGCCCAAAGGCGAGTGCTATCATTGCAAGCAACCTAGGCATCACAAAAAGCAATGCCCTGCATATCTAACAAAGTTGAATAAGCAAGGTAATTCAAATTTAAATGTCGTAGAAACTTGTTTAGTGACTGTTTCTACCATATTTTGGTGTGTAGATTCGGGAGCCACTAATCACATCTGCACTACTTTGCAGGGGTTTCAAGAAACATGGCGGCTAAGTGAGAATGAAGTTTGCGTTTTTCAAGCCAATGGCGAGCCAGCACCAGCTTTAGGAGATATTAGAGTTTGGTTTAGTAGTGATAGAGTTTAGTTTTAAAAGATGTTCTCTATGTACCTTCTATTAGAAGGAATTTGATTTCGGTTTCGAAAATAATGGAGGCTGGTTATAATATTTATTTTGCTAATAACTCTGCTGTTATTAAATTTAATAAACGTTTTATCTACACTGCTGCTAGAGTACATGACCTTTTTATTCTTGATATATCTCCTCATGTGCTACAACAACCAAAAGAACTAAATAACATTAATCTACCACATAAAAGAAAACGTATTTCTGAATTGAGTCAAACTTATTTGTGGCACTTACGTCTAGGTCATATAAATCTAAATAGGATTTCAAGATTGGTCTCTGATGGATCTTTGATTTCATTGAAAGTGGAGTTACTACCAACATGTGAATCCTGTTTAGAAGGCAAAATGACCAAGAGACATTTCCCCTCAAAAGGAAATAGAGCCAGTGATAAGCTAGAATTAATTCACTCTTATTTGTGTGGCCCTATGAATATACAAGCAAGAGGTGGTCATGAGTATTTTGTGACTTTCACAGATGATTACTCAAAATATGGTGTCACAACCCCAAATACCCAGGTTGTGATGATGCCTATCACAGTACTAGGCAAGCCAACCAAACAAGTAACCACAATGAATTCTTTTTATAAAACCATTTTCTAAAACTGTTTATGTCTCAAATTTTCATAAGAAATATATAAATCAACTAAAATGTGCGAAAAACGGTACAAAATATACCAACACAGCCCAATAATCCGATGTCACAAGTCAAGAGCCTCTAAATACAATCCAATCTGACTGACTAATATATCATAAGTCTAAAAATGCATAAAACTAGGATAGGAAGGAGGAAAGCAGGTTGCGAACATCGTGCAGCTACCTTGCAGTCTCCAGTAAACTCTGAGAGTGCTAGAGACCCTCACTCTGCTGCTCGGGCACCTAGATCTGTACATAAGGTGCAGGGATTAACGTGAGTATACCAACTCAGTTAGTAACTAAAGTAAATAAGGTCTGAGTGTAGTGACGAGCAGTAAAAATCATATAATAAGTCTCAACAGAAATTTCAAGTTAAATTCTGCAATTTAAAAGTCAGTCATCTCGTAAAAACTTCAATTTCAATTAAAAATACTCTGAAAACATTTATTTAGCAGTTTTCAACAGAGGCTCAGTATAAAAAGAAGAGTGAAAGCAACAAAATGTCATAAACGGGCCCCTCGAGCAAGGTATCACTCATAAATATAGCCTCTCGGGCAAGCCTCTCTGTCACTCGTGACTCAGATCTTGTCACACAATACTCACACTCAGCACTCCAGCTCAATAATATCTCGTAATAGTAATAATCATAATAACCGCTGTGGCGTGCAGCCTGATCCATAGTTTATAGTCGACTACACTCACTGGGGGTGTACAGACTCCGGAGGGGCTCCTACAACCCAAATGTCATATCGCTGCAGCGCGTAGCCCGATCCAATATATATATATATACACACTCCGGAGGGGCTCCTACAACCCAAGCGTCATATCGTTGCGGCGCACAGCTCGATCCAATATACATATTCTTCGGCATGCAGCCCGATCCATAATATATATATATATATATAATCCTCACCGTTAGGTCCTTAACCTATCTCAGTCATTAACCTCACAGCTACTCGGGCATATCAGTGGAAATCAGGGAACTCGGCCCAAACAGATTTCATATATTAAGAAGTAGAGTGACAAAAATCGGATTTAAACAATAAACAGGTAAAACATGACTGAGGATATGCTTTCAAAATAATTAGAGTGAGGAAAATAGTAAAAATGCCCCCAAGGGTCTAAACAGGTCGGCATAAGGCCCCAAACATGGCATACAACCCAAAATATAGTATCACTCTCTAAAATACGGGATATCATAAGATTTCAAATCAAATACACGGCTTAATAGTCATTACGAGATGGACCAAATCACAGTCCCTACCGGTGCACGGCCACATGCCCGTCACCTAGCATGTGGCATCACCTCATTTATCAAAACAACACGAAATACCGGGGTTTTATACCCTTAGTTCCAGATTTACAATGGTTACTTACCTCAAACCGGATGAAATACTACTCCCTGACGCCTTTGCCTCTTGCCTCGGCCTCAACTCGCATTGAATCTACCCAAATCAGAATCATAACATTAGAATATGTTAAGGGAATGAAGCCTATGCGAAAATAATCAAATTATACCAAAAATCCCAAAATTAGTCCAACCCGACCCCCGGGCCCACACCTTGAAATTCGATAAAAGTCACATCAATGGACTCCTATCCTCCCACGAGTTCATACATACCAAGAATAACAAAATACGACCACAAATGACCCCTCAAATCCCTAGATTAAGGTCTCCGATTTCCAAGCCCTAACTCCCCAATTTTAGGCTTCAAATCCCCCAAATTTCATATTTAATTAGGTAGAAATCACAATAGGATCAAGTATTAAGTCCATAATTCTTACCTCCAAGAAGTTCTCTTTGATTCCCTCTTCAATCTCCTTCAAGAAGCTCCAAAACCGAGTAAAAAATGGTGAACTTAGGCCAAAAATCGCGAAAATGGCCTTTTTAAACATACTGCCCAACTATTAAAATTACTTAATCGTGATTGCGGGAAATCCATCGCGATCGCGAAGCACAAACTTCGCTGGCCCAAAATTTAACTTATGCGTTCACGAATATCCCCTCGCATTCGCGAAGCTTAATCACCCAAACCTACGCAATCGCGTTTTGCCTCACGCGGTCGCATAGAGCAATCACCTCCACTGCACACCAGCTTTCCCTCTTCTACGCGAAAGAGACCCTGGCCACGCGTTCGCGAAGCACAACTTCTCAAACATACGCGATCGCGACCTCCTCTCTGCGAACGCATAGAAAAATTTAACCCCTGCCCCTAATTAGCCTACGCGATCGCGATCCCCACTACGCGATCGCGAAGAGCAAAATGCCTGCCACAAAATACCAGCAAAAACTACTACTTTTCCAAACATGAAATGATCCGTTCAACCACCCGGAACACACCCGAGGCCCTCGGGACCTCAACCAAATATGCCAACATATCCCATAACCTCTTTCAAACTTGTTCCAACCTTAAGAATGCTCAAAACAACATCAAAACACCAAATTTACATCGGATTCAAGCCTAAGATTTCCAAAAACTTCCAAATTCCGCTTTCGATCAAAAAGTCTATCAAACCTCGTCCGAATGACCTGAAATTTTGCACACACATCACAAATGACACAGCGGACCTACTCCAACTTTCGGAATTCCATTCTGACCCCTATATCAAAATCTCACCTATCAACCGAAAAATGCCAAAATTCCAATTTCGCCAATTCAAGCCTTAATCTACTCCGGACCTCCAAAACACATTCCGATCACGCTTCTAAGTCCCAAATCACCTTCCGAAGCTATCCAAACCATCAGAATTCACATCGGAGCCCTTTTTCACATAAGTCAACATTCGATTGACTTTTCTAACTTAAGCCTACTCAAAAGAGACTTAGTATCTCAAACCTTACCAAAACCTCTCCGAACCCGAACCAACCAACCCGATAACATATAATATAGATGAACAAGATAATAAGAAGCAGAAATGGGGAAATGGAGTGGTAACTTATGAAACGACCGGTCGGGTCGTTACATATGGATATATTTATCTGTTGCAATGTAAGTCTGAATGCTTTGAGAAATTCAAAGAATTTAAGATGGAAACGGAGAAACGGCATGATAAATATATCAAAACATTGCGATCTGATTGTAGTGGTGAATACCTTTCTACGGAATTCATAAAGTACTTATAATATAATAGAATTACATCTTAATTATCTGCCCAAGGAACACCACAATAAAATGGTATAGCAAAAAGAATAAATAGGACCCTTATGGAAATGGTTAGATCCATGTTAAGTTATTCCGATTTGCCTTCTTCCTTTTGGGGATAAGCTTTAAAAACAACAAACTACATTCTAAATTTGGTTCCTTCAAAGTCAGTACCTTCAACTCCAGTAGAATTGTGGACTGGGCAGCAATCCAAGTTTACGGCATATTCGGGTTTGGGGTTGTCCATCAAATGTGCTGAAAGGGAAAGCGGATAAATTGGAATCAAGGACAAAACTCTGCATTTTTATTGGATATTCGAAAGGAACTAAAGGCAGTTTGTTTTATTGTCCCAAAGAAAAGAAGGTAATTGTTACGACAAATGCTACACTTTTAGAAGAGGATATCTAATGAACCATATTCCTAGAAGTAAACTAGTTCTATAGGAATTAAATAATGGAGTAACTAAAGACTCATCTCTAGAACGTATCCCGGAAGCCAGTATTGACATACCACTACATTATCATAGTGAGAGAAATGTCAATCGGCAGCAGATTGCATAAGAGCAATTGCCTGACATCTCACTACCCCATAGTAGTGAGAGTAATATTGGGCAACCTTAGATTGTTGAACAACCTGAAATTGTTATGCAACCTGCACTCCAGGAAAAAGTTAATGATATCCTAGCACCGCAAGGTGTGGAGGATAATATTGATACTTCAGTTCCAGAAAATGATGTTGTGATTCAACAACAAAATCAGCCTTCACATGTAGTGACTAGTCGTAGTGGGAGAATTATTAGAAAACCTCTCCGGTTTGATGAAGCACTAAAGGATACAGATGCTAATAAATGGGTTGATGCTATGAAATCTAAAATGGAGTCCATGTACTCTAATCAAGTCTGGGATCTTGTATAACTACCTACTGGAGTCAAACCCATAGGTTGTATATGGATTTATAAGAAAAAGAGAGGAGCGGATGGAAAAGTGCAAACTTTTAAAGTTAGGCTTGTTGCAAAAGGGTTTACTCAAAAAGAAGGGATCGATTATGAGGAGACATTTTCGCCAGTAGCCATGCTTAAATCCATTAGGATTCTCTTATCCATTGCTGCTCATTACGATTATGATATCTGGCAAATGGATGTCAAGACCGCTTTTCTAAATAGAAGTCTTGATGAGTACATCTATATGGCACAACCAGTTGGTTTCATAAAAAATGGCAATGAGCACATATTGTGTAAATTAAATAAATCCATTTATGGATTGAAACAAGCTTCTAAGGCATGGAACACTTGTTTTGACGCATCGATTAAAACCTTCGGTTTTGATCAATGTGAAAATGAGTCTTGTGTCTATAAGAAGTGGAATGGAGATAAAGTTACATTTTTGGTTTTGTACGTAGATGATATTTTGCTCATAGGAAATAATGTGATCATGTTGAATTCAGTAAAGGAATAGTTGTCCTCACATTTCGATATAAAAGACTTGGGACAGACAGCACATATCCTTGGGATCAAGATTATGCGAGATTGCAAGCAAAGGATATTAGGCTTGTCCCAAACATTTTATATTGATACTATTCTCACCAGGTTTAGCATGCAAGATTCCAAGAAAGGGTTTCTCCCTTTTAGACATGGAATCTCTCTGTCAAAAGATCAGTCCCCAAAAACGACTGATGAGATAGAAAAGATGAAGGCAACCCCTTATGGTTCTGCTATAGGGAGTCTTATGTATGCTATGCTATGTACTAGACCTGACATCTGCTTTGTTGTTGGCATGATTAGTAGATTTCAATCTAACCCTGACCGAGAACACTAGACTGTTGTTAAGCATATAATCAAATACTTGAAGAGGACTAGGGATTATATGTTGGTGTATCACTCAGGTGATCTTGCACCCATTGGCTATACTGATTCAGATTTCCAGTCCGATAGAGACTCTAGAAAATCTACCTCAGTATATGTTTTTACCTTAGGAGGTGGAGCCATAAGTTGGAGGAGCATCAAGAAATCATGTGTTGCTGATTCCACCCTGTAAGCCGAATATGTGGCTGCATCTGAGGTAGCTAAAGAGGCTGTTTGGCTCAGGAACTTTCTGAAAGAGCTTAATGTGGTTCCTTCGATTCAAACACCGATTGTACTTTATTGTGACAATAGTGATGCAGTTGCAAACTCGAAGGGACCAAGAATCCATAAAAGGAGTAAGAATATTGAGCGTAAATATCATTTAATTCGGGACATAACTCAGAGAGGTGATGCAAGAGTGTGGAAGATTGCGTCAGAGGACAATTTGGCAAACCCATTTTCAAAGAGCTTGACACAGAAGATTTTTGACAAGAATGTAGAAGGAATGGGTGTTAGAATAGTAGACGCATGGTTATGAGTCTAAGTGGGAGATTGTTGCTATATACTATTAACCGTGTGGTTTAGACAAAGTATTATATTTTATTCTTTATGGAACAATTGTTTATTTAATTTATTCAATTCAATAAAATACAATTTTAAATAGATCTTGTTACATGTGTGTCCTTTTAATTATGTAGTAGATAATTTAATGTATATGCACAGAAGATTAAATTGTTGGTTCTCATAATTAATAAACTATATTCACAATTGTGATGACCCAAATGGTCATCACTTGTTTTAAAAATAAATTTTGTGTTCTGAAGTCTCAAAAACCTCTTTCAGCTCACCTCAATTTGCGCGCGCAGTCTGGGCACGTAACCGGAAAGCCATTATGTGAAAATCTGTGAAAAATGATGAATTTTGACTTTAAAATGGATTTAAGTTGACTTCGGTCAATATTTTGGGTAAACAGACCTGGACCCGTGACTTGATGGTCCCGAAAGGTCCGTAAGAAAATATGGGACTTAGGCCTATGCCCGGAATCGAATTCCGAGGTCCCAGCCCGAGAAATGAATTTTTTAAGAAAAATATTTTCTGGAATTATTTATAAGTTTTGGAAATAAAATGTGTCTAAAACTTGATGGTATCGGGCCTGTATTTTGGTTTCGGCGCCCGGTACAAGTCTTATATGTAATTTAAGATAAGTCTGTGAAATTTGGTAAGAAACGGACTTGAAATGACGTAAATCGGATTGTTTTTGAGAAAATTGGAAAATTTGAAGTTCTTAAGAAATTTCATGATTTTGATGCTAAATTCATAGTTGTTGATGTTATTTTAGTGATTTGAATGCGCAAGCGAGTCCGTATGATGTTTTTAGATTGGTGTGCATATTTGGTTTGGAGCCCCGACGGCTCGGATGAGTTTTGGATAGGCCACGGGGTGGATTTTGGACTTGGAAAATTGCAGGTTTTCAGCTGGTATGATCAGGTGCGAAGCCTGGCTCGCAAATGCGAACAAAGGCTTGGGCAGGTCTGATCGCAAATGCGACGGCTGCTTCGCAAATGCGAACCCCTCAGAAATAAGGGGTGGCCGCAAATGCGATAAATTTTTTCGCAAATGCGAAGGTCTCAGAATTCTGAAGGGTTCGCAACTGGTCGCAATCGCGACATCAGAGACCTGTAAATTCATAACATAGACGTATTTCAACCATTTTTCACATTCTTTCAAAACCAAAGCACTCTAGGGCAATTTTTCAAAGATAATTTCTTCTCCAAATCAATTGTAAGTGATTTCTAACTAGTTTTCCTCAATCTTTAACATCTTTTCACATGATTTCAACTCAAAATCAATGATTTTCATGGGGGGAAATTGGGTGTTTTGAGTAGAACCTAGGTTTTTCAAAAATTGGGGATTTGGACATCGATTTGAGGTCCGATTTCAAAACAAATTATATATATGAGTTCGTAGGGGAATGGGTAATCGGGTTTTGGTTCGAATCTCGGGTTTTGACCATGTGGGCTCGAGGCAATTTTGACTTTTTGGGTAAAATATTGGAAAACTTATTTTCATGCATTGGCATTGATTCATTTAGCGTTTATTGATGTAATTAAGTAACTTCTGGCTAGATACGAGTGAATTGGTGGTGGAATCGAGAGGTAAAGCGATAGTTAGGGCTTAATTGTGTTCGTGGCATCGAGGTAAGTGTTTGGTCTAACCTTAGCTTGAGGGATTAGGAGTTGTACCTTATTTGATATGTGTTAATTGTGGAGTACGACGTATAGGCATAGTGATGAGTATCTATATGTTGGTGTCAAGCATTCCCGTGAGTCTTGTATTGTAATTGTTATGACTCCGTTGTAGTTTATTGCGCTTCATATGTATTATCATTATTGTTCCCTTGCCGGGATGATTGTCTTGATATTATTGTTCCCTTGCCGGAATATTGTTGAAATATAATTGTTCCCTTGCCATGATTCTTTTGTGATTGTTGTTGATATGTGAAATGGGATCGGGTTGCACGCCTGCAACGAGATATATGTAATGGGATCGGGTTGCACGCCTGCAATGAGATATATAAAATGGGATCGGGTTGCCTGCCTGCACCGAGATATATGAAATGAGATCGGGTTGCACGCCTGCAACAAGATATATGAAATGGGAGCAGGTTGAACGCCTGTAACGAGATATGCGAATTGGGAGCGGGTTGCACGCCTGCAACGAGATATGTGAAGTAGGAGCGGGTTGCACGCCTGCAACGAGATATGTAAAATGGGAGCGGGTTGCATGCCTGCAACAGGATATGCGAAATGGGAGCGAGTTGCACGCCTGCAACGAGATATGTGAAATGGGATCAGGTTGCACGCCTGCAACGAGATATATGAAATGGGATCGGGTTGCACGCCTGCAACGAGATACATGAAATGGGATCGGGTTGCACGCCTGCAACAAGATGTGAAATGAAAGTGAACTCTGCATTTGTTTTCCCTATCCTTGTTAGTAATTGGATTTTGGTTTCTTTATATTCCTCTTGATATTCTGTTATTATCTGTTACTCCCTGTAGCATGTTTCTCTCGCCCAATTTTAATTGTGATTATTTGCTTCTATTTCCGCTGTATATGATTTAACTGCACATGTTTATTTGGTAGTCTAGTCCTAGCCTCATCACTACTTCGCCGAGGTTAGGCTAGGCACTTACCAGCACATGGGGTCGGTTGTGCTGATACTACACTTTGCACTCTTTTGTGTAGATCCCTGTGCTGTAGACTTTGGACCGCAGTAAGATTGCTGCTTCTTGTTCATCAGGCGACCCGAGGTAGTCCGCAGGCATCCACAGGCCTTGGCGTCTCCTTCTATCTATTATTCCTTTTTCTTTCATGTATTTCCAGAGACAGTGTTGAATTTAATTCGTTCAGACCTTTATTTGTAGTACTCCTAGACAATATGTGAAGCTGTGACACTAGTTCTGGGTAGTCGTTGTTCAAAAAGTTGTATTAGATGTATTTTCAGATAGTTTTATTGGTTTTCTTCCGCTTGATATGAATTCTGCTACCTACACGTTACTACTTCATAATTATTAAAATGGAAACAAGGTAAATAGTTCAGTTGGTTGGTTTGCCTAGCTATCACTAGTAGGCGCCATCACGACTCCCGAGGGCGGGAAATTCGGGTCGTGACAAGTTGGTATCAAAGTTCTAGGTTACATGGGTCTCACAATTCATAGACAAGCTTAGTAGAGTCTGAAGGATCTGTACGGAGACGTCTGTATTTATCCCAGAGGCTACAGATTTAGAAAAACTTCACATTTATTCCTTCCTGTCGTGTGGTTTGGTTTCTCAATGCTAATTGAATTTCTACTCTGTTCTTCTATAAATGGCGAGAACACACGCTTCCTTATCCACTGACTAGCAGCCCGAACCCCCAGCAGCAGCTCCCATGAGGGGCATAAGGCGAGACCGAGGTAGGGGCAGAGCTCTGCCTAGAGCAGCAGCACCAGCGACGAAGCCTCAGGTTGAATTTGATGATAAGGTTCTGGGCCCGACAGTTCCGGGGGGCCCAGCTCAAGTCCTAGAGGGGTTTATTGCTACCCTCGTACTCCAGGATGTTATGGTCCATCTAGTGGGCCTTTTGGAGAGTGTTACCCGAGCAGGCTTGCTTCCTGTAGCCCCAACCGTCTCTCAGGCTGGAGGAGGAGCTCAGACTCCTGCTACTCACACTCCGGAGCAGGTAGCTCCCCAGTTTCAGACTCTAGCAGCTCAGCCAGTTGGAGCAGTTCAGCCAGGTGTGGTAGCTCAGACCAGTGATGGAGCAGCTATGTTTGCCGACGCTTTGTGAAGATTGGATAGGTTCACCAAGCTCTTCACTACTACTTTCAACGGTGCATCTTCTGAGGATCCCCAGTATTATCTAGACAGTTGTCATGAGGTTCTCAGGAACATGGGGATAGTGGAGACCAATGAGATCGATTTTGCTACTTTTTGCTTGTCGGGATCTGCCAAAACTTGGTGGAGAGTTTATCACTTGGCTAGACCAGCCGGATCGCCATCTTTGACTTGGGAGCAGTTTACTCATCTATTTCTGGAGAAGTTTCTTCCTATCACTTAGAGAGAGGCTTATCGGAGGCAGCTTGAGCATCTCCAGTAGGGTTCTATGACCGTTACTCAGTATGAGACTAGATTCATCGACTTGGCTCATCATGCTATTATCATACTTCCCACTGAGAGAAAGAGGGTGAGGAGGTTCATTAAGGGACTTATCCAGCCTATTCGACTTCAGATGGCCAAGGAGACAAGGAGCGAGATTTCCTTTCATGAGGCGACTAATTTGGCTAAGAGAGTTGAGATGGTTCTATTGTAGGGAGGTGGTCAGGGGTCTGACAAGAGGCCTCGTCATTCAGGCCGATTCAGTGGTACCTCGTCTGGAGGTAGGGATTTATATGGTAGAGGCTATCCTCCTAGGTCTTTTCATTCAACACTTCAGGTTTCTCACGATGCTTCAGGTGACCGTGGTTCTCATATGCAGTATTCGGATCAACAGACCTATAGTGCACCACAAGCTCCTATCAGTGCACCATCGCTTCAGAGTTTCCAAGGTCGTCAGCCCCAACAACCGAGGGCTTGTTTTACTTGTGGCGACATGAGGCACATTGCTACATATTGCCCTCGAGCATCAAGCAACTCTCAGCATCAGCGTTTCCGTGCCATGGCTTAGGCACCGAGTGCTCCACAACCCGCCCATCCAGCTAGAGGTGGGGGTAGAGGTGCTAGAGGTGGAGGTAGAGGTATTAGAGGTGGAGATCAGGCCGCCAGGGGTGGAGGCCAGCTAGTAGCATGCTGTCCCAGAGATGTAGTTCAAGGTGGTGGGCCCAACCCCGATGTTATGCTCTTCTAGCCAGGCGCGAGGTTGAGGCTTCCGATGCAGTTATCACAGGTACTGTTTTGGTTTGTAGCAGAGATGCTTCAGTTTTATTTGATCCGAGATCTTCATATTCATATATGTCATCTTATTTTGCACCGTATTTGGTCATGCCTAGTGATTCTTTGAGTGATCCTATTTATGTGTCTACACCGGTGAGTGATTCTATTATGGTAGATCGAGTCCATCATTTGTGTATGGTTGTGATTGGAGGTCTTGAGACTCGTGTAGATTCTCTTCTTCTGGACATGGTTGATTTCGATGTCATATTGGGGATGGACTGGTTATCACCCTATCACGCTATCTTGGACTGTCATGCCAAGACTGTGACCTTAGCCTTGCCGGGTTTGCCTCGTTTAGAGTGGAGAGGGACTCCTAGTCACTCTACCCGTAATGTTATCTCTTATATTAAGGCTCGTTGTATGGTCGAGAAGGGTATTTGGCCTATTTGACCTATGTTCGTGATTCTAGTGCTGAGGTTTCTTCTATTGATTCTGTGCCTATTGTTCATGATTTTCCTGAGGTATTTCCTTCAGACCTGCCAGGTATGCCACCCGACAGGGATATTGACTTTTGCATTGATTTGGCTCCGGGCACTCATCCCATTTCTATCCCGCCGTATCGTATGGCCCTGCCTGAGTTGAAAGAGTTGAAGGAGTAGTTGCAAGACTTGCTTGAAAAAGGTTTCATTAGACCTAGTATTTCTCCTTGGGGTGTGCCGGTGTTGTTTGTTAAGAAGAAGGACGGATCGATGAGAATATGTATTGATTACCGGCAGTTGAACAAGGTTACAATCAAGAATAAGTATCCATTACCGAGGATTAATGATTTGTTTAATCAGCTTCAGGGTGCCAAGGTATTTTCAAAGATTAACTTGAGATCTGGCTATTATCAATTGAGGATTAGGGCATCCGATGTCCCTAAGATAGCTTTCCGCACTCAGTATGGGCATTATGAGTTCTTGGTGATGTCATTCGGGTTGACAAATGCCCCAGCAGCTTTTATAGATTTGATGAACTGAGTGTTCAGGACTTACTTGGATTCGTTTGTGATAGTCTTCATTGATGATATTTTGATCTATTCCCGTAGCCGGGAGGAGCACGAGCAGCATCTTAGAGTGGTTCTTCAGACTTTGAGGGATAGTCACTTGTATGCCATGTTTTCGAAGTGCGAGTTCTAGCTGAGTTCAACTACATTCCTGGGTTATGTTGTATCAATAGAAGGTATTCAGGTTGATCCGAAGAAGATTGAGGCAGTCAAGAACTGGCCCAGACCAGTATCAGCTATAGAGATCCAAAGTTTCTTGGGATTGGCAGGTTACTATCGTCGGTTTGTGGAGGGTTTTTCATCTATCGCAGCCCCGATGACCAGGTTGACCCAGAAGGGTGTCCAGTTCGGATGGTCGGACAAGTGTGAGGCGAGCTTTCAGAAGCTCAAGACAGCTCTGACTATGGCACCGGTGTTGGTTTTGCCCATAGGTTCAGGGCCTTATACAGTTTATTGTGATGCATCTCATATTGGACTTGGTGCGGTGTTGATGCAGGATGGAAAGGTCATTGCCTATGCTTCACGACAGTTAAAGATTCATGAGAAGAACTATCTGGTTCATGATTTGAAGTTAGCAGCCATCGTTCACTCGTTGAAGATTTGGAGGCATTATCTGTATGGTGTGGCATGTGAGGTGTTCACGGATTACAAGAGTCTACAGTATTTGTTCAAGCAGAAGGAGCTAAATTTGAGGCAGAAAATGTGGTTGGAGCTATTAAAGGACTATGATATCACCATCTTATATCATCCGGTAAAGGCCAATGTGGTGGCCGATGCTTTGAGTAGGAAGTCAGCTAGTATGGGTAGTCTTGCTTATATTCCGGCCGGTGAGAGACTGCTTGCTTTGGATGTTCAGGCTTTGGCCAATCAGTTCGTGAGGTTGGATGTTTTTGAGTCCAGTCTTGTGTTAGCTTGCATAATCGCTCGTTCTTCTCTATTGGAGTGTATCTGAGATCGGCAATATGATGATCCTCATTTGTGCGTCCTTAGAGACACGGTGCAGCACAGAGGTGCCAAGCAGGTTACCTTAGGAAATGATGGAGTTTTGAGATTGCAGGATCGGGTTTGTGTGCCTAATGTGGATGGGCTTCGAGAGTTGATTTTAGAGGAGGCCCATAGTTCCCGGTACTCTATTCATCCGGGCACCGCGAAGATGTATCAGGATTTGCGACAGCATTATTGGTGGAGAAGAATGAAGAAGGATATCGTTGCGTCAGTGGCTCGGTGTTTGAACTGCCAGTAGGTTAAGTATGAGCATCAGAGGCCTGGTGGTTTGTTTCAGAGGATTGAGCTTCCCGAGTGGAAGTGGGAGCGGATCACTATGGACTTTGTCGTTGGACTCCCGCAGACTCGGAAGGAAGTTCGACGCAATGTGGGTTATTGTTGATAGGCTGACCAAGTCAGCACATTTCATTCCTGTGGCAGTCTCCTATTCTTTTGAGAGGTTAGCTGAGATCTATATCTAGGAGATAGTTCGTCTTCATGGTGTGCCCGAGTCTATCATTTCGGATCGAGGTATGCAGTTTACCTTACATTTTTGGAGATCGGTTTAGCGAGAGTTGGGCACACGGGTTGAGTTGAGCACAGTATTTCATCCTCAGACGGACGGGCAGTCCGAGCGGACTATTCAAATTTTGGAGGATATGCTCCGAGCTTGTGTCATTGACTTTGGAGGCTCTTGGGATTAGTTTTTTCCTTTAGCAGAGTTTGCCTATAACAACAGCTACCGGTCGAGTATCCAGATGGCTCCTTATGAGGCTTTGTATGGTAGGCGGTGTCGGTCACCGGTTGGAAGGTTTGAGCCGGGGGAGGCTCGGTTGTTGGGTACGGATCTGGTTCGGGATTCCTTGGACAAAGTGAGGATTATTCAGGATAGGCTTCGTACAGCTCAGTCCAAACAAAAGAGTTATGTCGATCGTAAGGTTCGTGATTTGGCATTCATGGTCGATGAGTGGGTATTGCTTCGAGTGTCGCCAATGAAGGGCGTGATGAGATTTGGGAAGAAGGGAAAGCTTAGCCCTAGGTTTATTGGCCCATTTAAGATTCTTGATCGAGTGGGAGAGGTGGCTTACAGACTTGCGTTGCCGCCGAGCTTATCAGCCGTGCATCCATTGTTTCATGTGTCCATGCTTCGGAAATATCATGGCGATCCATCCCACGTGTTAGATTCAGCACTATCTAGTTGGACAAGGACTTGTCTTATGAGGAGGAGCCGGCAGCTATTCTAGACCGGCAGATTCGTCAGTTGAGATCGAAGAGTTTTCCTTTTGTTCATGTTCAGTGGAGAGGTCAGCTTGCTGAGGCATCGACCTAAGAGTCCGAGTCCGATATGCGGAGCCGTTATCCCCATCTTTTTCCCGACTCAGGTACTTCCTTCTTCTGTCTGTTCGAGGACAAATGGTTGTTTTAGAGGTGGACTTGTTTTAAAATTAAATTCTGCGTTCTGAGACCTCAAAAATGTCTTTTAGTATCACCTCAATTTGCGTGCATAGTCCAGGCGAGTAGCCGAAAAGCCATTATGTGAAAATCTGTGAAAAATGATGAATTTTGACTTTAAAATAGATTTAAGTTGACTTCGGTCAACATTTTGGGTAAACGGACCCGGACCATGACTTGACGGTCCCGGAGCATCCGTAGGAAAATATGGGACTTGCGCGTATGCCCGGAATCGAATTCCGAGGTCCCAAGCCCGAGAAATGAATTTTTAAAGAAAATTATTTTCTGGAATTATTTATGAGTTTTGGAAATAAAATGTGTCTAAAACTTGATGGTATCGACCCGTATTTTGGTTTTGGCACGCGGTACAGGTCTTATATGTGATTTAAGATAAGTCTGTCAAATTTGGTAAGAAACAGACTTGAAATGACGTGAATCGGATCGTTTTTGAGAAAATAGAAAAATTTGAAGTTCTTAAGAAATTTCATGATTTTAATACTAAATTCATAGTTGTTGATGTTATTTTAGTGATTTGAATGCGCGAGAGAGTTCGCATGATATTTTAGGTTGGTGTGCATATTTGGTTTGGAGCCCCGAGTGCTCGGATGAGTTTTGGATAGGCCACAGGGTGGATTTTGGACTTGGAAAATTGCAAGTTTTCAGCTGGTATGATCAGGTTTGCAAGCTTCGCAAATGCGAGAATTTCCATCGCAAATGCGAACAAAGTCCTGGGCAGGTCTAATCACAAATACGACCATTTGGCTCGCAAATGCGAAAGGCCTCAGTCGCAAATGCATCGCCTGCTTCGCAAATGCGAACCCCTCAGAAATAAGGGGTGGTCGCAAATGCGATAAATTTCATAGCAAATGCGAAGGCCTCATAATTTTGAAGGGTTCGCAATTGCAAACCCTGGTCGTAATTGCGACATCAGAGACCTGTAAATTCATAACTTAGACGCATTTCAACCATTTTTCACACTCTTTCAAAACCAAAACACTCTAGGGCGATTTTTCAAAGGTAATTTCTTCTCCAAATTAATTGTAAGTGATTTCTAACTAGTTTTCCTCAATCTTTAACATCTTTTAACATGATTTCAACTCAAAATCAATGATTTTCATGGGGGGAAATTGGGTGTTTTGGGTAGAACCTATGTTTTTCAAAAATTGGGGATTTGGACCTCGATTTGAAGTCCGACTTCAAAACAAATTATATATTTGGGTTCATGGGGGAATGGGTAATCGGGTTTTGGTTCGAATCTCGGGTTTTGACCATGTAGGCCCGGGGGTGATTTTTGACTTTTTGGGTAAAACTTTGGAAAACTTATTTTCATGCATTGACATTGATTCATTTAGCATTTATTGATGTAATTAAGTAACTTGTGGCTAGATACGAGCGAATTGGTGGTGGAATTGATAGGTAAAGCGATAGTGGAGGCTTGAATTGTGTTCGTCGCATCGAGGTAAGTACAACGTATAGGCATGGTGACGAGTATCTATACGTCGGTGTCAAGCATGCCCGTGAGTCTTGTATTGTAATTGTTATGACTCCGTTGTGGTTTATTCCGCTTCACATGTTATTATCATTATTGTTCCCTTGCCGGGATGTTATTATCATTATTGTTCCTTTGTCGGGATGTTATTATCATTATTGTTCCCTTGACGAGATGATTGTCTTGATATTATTGTTCCCTTGCCGGGATGTTGTTAAAATATAATTGTTCCCTTGCCAGAATTCTTTTGTGATTGTTGTTGATATGTGAAATGGGATCAGGTTGCACGCCTGTAACGAGATATATAAAATGGGATCGAGTTGCACGCCTGCAATGAGATATATAAAATGGGATCAGGTTGCGCGCCTGCAACGAGATATATGAAATGAGAGCGGGTTGGATGCCTGCAGCGAGATATGTGAAATGGGAGCGGGTTGCAGGCCTGCAGCGAGATATGTGAAATGGGAGCGGGTTGCATGCCTGCAACGAGATATGTGAAATGGGAGCGGGTTGTACGCCTGCAATGAGATATGTGAAATGGGATCGGGTTGCACGCCAGCAACGAGATACATGAAATGGGATCGGGTTGCACGCCTGCAAAAAGATGTGAAATGAAAGTGAACTCCGCATTTGTTTTCCCTATCCTTGTTAGTAATTGGATTTTAGTTTCTTTATATTCCTCTTGATATTCTGTTGTTATCTATTACTCCCCGCAGCATGTTTCCTCCGCCCAATTTTAATTGTGATTATCTGCTTCTATTTCTGCTGTATATGATTTAACTGCACAGGTTTATTTGGTAGTCTGGTCCTAGCCTCGTCACTACTTCGCCGAGGTTAGGCTAGGCACTTACTAGCACATGGGGTCGGTTGTGCTGATACTACATTCTGCACTCTTTTGTGTAGATCCCTGTGCAGTAGACTTCAGACCGCAGTGAGATTGCTGATTCCTTGTTCACCAGGCGACCCAAGATAATCCTGCAGGCGTCCGCAGGCCTTGGCGTCACCTTCTATATACTATTCCTGTTTCTTTCATGTATTTCCAGAGACAGTGTTGTATTTAATTCATTCAAACCTTATTTATAGTACTCCTAGACAGTCTGTGAAGTTGTGACACCAGTTCTGGGTAGTTGTTGTTCAAACAGTTGTATTAGATTTATATTCAGATAGTTTTATTGCTTTTCTTCTGCTTGTTATAAATTTCGCTACCTAGATGTTACTGCTTCATAATTGTTAAAGGACTAAAAATGGAAATAAGGTAAATAGTTCAGTTGGTTGGCTTGCCTAGCTTTCACTAGTAGGCGCCATCACGACTCCCGATGGTGGGAAATCCGGGTCATGACAACAATCAAAGATATTATTGGACAAAATATCTTGATGATTGTAGCACAAGATTACCATATAATTTGTCTTGATTATGGGAGTAGTTTTACTCCAACTTCTTGTGCTAGTATACTCAGTGTATGTTGAACAAACCAAGTAGAGAAAAGATGTTTTTGTACTAAATATATAAAACATTTTCTCTAATTCATTAAATGAGCTTATACTCCTAATCTTGATATAATTATTATGATCAATGTAATTTGTTTATTGTTTTGATTTATCAAAAGGTACGAATCTATTTAGAGTTAGTGTATGCATAATAGATTGGATAATAACGAATAACATTTGTGAATAATAATTAGTTGATAGAATCCATGACTCGGTTTTGAGTTTGATGATACCCCTTTATGTAACCTTATAAGTTTTTATGTGAAAACCCGATCGATGGATTTTGTATCGATCACATGAAATAGTTTAAGCGGAATTGTAAAGGATTTAATTAGTTGATTAAATTAAATTTTAAGTTATTTAATTTAATTAACTGATATTTGAGATCTTAATATGGGGAGTTAAAATAAGTGTTATTGAATTTTCGGAATTCATATTAAGAAGTTCAATTGCAGTTTTTTAATGAAATAAATTGCAATTAATTATAGTAAGAATTAATTCATGTTTCGAATTAATGCTATAATTGGTAGCCTCTTATTATTTCTGTGGTCCCTGTTATACATAGTAAAAACCTGGACAAGACTTGGGTAAAAAGTGACTTGGGAGAAAAATCATCTAATAGAGTTGGAGTAGGATTCTACTTGTAGAAGGAGAATCCTACACGTTTTTGGAGCACAATTTCGACTAAAAATAACTCTATTAAAGCAAGACTAATTTCACCCAATAACTCACCTTTTAGAGTTGTATTGCCTTGCCAACCCAAAAGCAAAATCGTCCAAAGTTTTACTAGGCAAATAGCAGAAGCCCTAGATTCTTGTTGTTTGGAAGATTTGTGAAACTATTTCAAGAGGTTAGTGTTTCTAATCTTGTTATTATTGTGTTGTCTATTTTACATGTATTTAATGCCTGATTTGTATGCTTGCTTCTGCTGCGCATGTTCTAACAACATTATCAACTATCATTTCTGTCCAGTAAAGAAAATTTTAAAATAAGTAAACTTTAATAATTGCATTAGTATAACAATTTAATATAAAAAAAATACATAAAAAATTAATATAGCAACAATTCTATCATCTAATATATATGTTAGAGAATTAACTATTTCAGTGTATTTTTCCCCTTCAAGTTGAAACGAAGCATCCATGGTGAATGCGCATTCATCAGATTTCTTAAATTTTGTATGCAAGATTTTTTTTTTATTGCAAAATTTTTAACAATCACCTCAATATAATAGAAAAGTATCTTAAATTTTACAAGTAAGAAAGATGAAATTCAAGTAGTTTGGATGAAAAATATTATACTTCATCTTTGAAAGGATAGAGAGAAAAAAAATCTTTATTTTAAAAAAGAAATTCTCATCAAAAAAATATCGCATAAGGGGGTTTCTTTTCCCATTCAAAATGTGAAGGGATATTGTTTCTCAACCCTTAAAGATTAAGAGGGTAAAGTGAATTTTATTCTTTACGTTATTAAGAATTTACTAAGAACCAATTGATTACAAGCTACTTTTTGTAGCAAACATGGATTCGTAATTTGTAACAAATGTTAAATAACCTATTACCGGGAAATAACGAATATTAGCAGTGTGCATTTTTGTTACATTATTCCTGAATAAAAATAAAAGGCGAAATACATAAACGATCCATTTAAATTGTCTTTACCGATCAGACAAACACCCCAATTAAGGCCATTTTCAGTTGGAGACTTCAAGCCTACGATAAAGTAAATCAACTAAATACCCGACCTTGTCAGCTCACCTCGCGTGAAATACACTTTCGGATTCATATCAAATGAACAAATAAGAAAATGCCACATGTAATTTTAATTAAAAAAATTGCCACCTAATATTTAACCAAAAAAAAAAAACAATGATATAACTAAAAAAAGAATGAAAACAATAATTTTGAACAATATATTATATTGGAGTTCTTGTATACTTTGCTGGAACTCCGGTATATTATACTGGAGTTCCAGCAAAGTATACTTGAACTCCAAATTCCAGTATAATATACTGGAACTCCAGTATATTATACTGGAGTTCTAGCAAAGTATACTGGAGTTCCAGCAAAGTATACTGGAGTTCCAGTATATTATATTGGAATTTCAGTATACTATGCTGGAGTATTTTCCGAATTTTGAACAGTGTTTTCATTTAGATTTATCTTTATATGAAAAGTAGATAAATTTCGATAACGTTTGAAACTATGATTATTTTTGAATGACCACTTATAAATCTGGCTATTTTTGAATTTTCCCCAAATTAATTGACCCATAAAAGCAGTCGTTTACTTTTTAGCCCCCTTTATTTTTTCTCACACATCTTATTTCCTTTTAATCATATCAGCCAAATAAGAAATATGACAAGCACAAAAAGAATATCTGTTAACATTAGTTTTTACAAGGAAAAGGGTCAAGATATATATATATATATAGTCTGGTATTTTGTTCATGAACAAAAGCTAAGTAGTATTTTTTTTTTAAACTTGAGAGCTAAGTAGTATAAGTTATAGAATAGATCGATGTTTGTGCACATATTAAAATTTTAAAGTAATGTTCCCAGCTGATCAAGAAAGCATAAAATAATATGTACCAATGGTAATATCGACTAGTACGCCTGTAGATAGATTAATTAAAAGAGTATATTTGTCGGTATCACAGTTTACTATACGTCGGTTAATATGAAGATCTTACTATTCACCGACTAAAAGTGTTTATATTAATGGTTATAGCCTCATCATAGGCTCAGATATCAATATCTGCGGCCTTGAATATTTAGACAAATCATGGTTGTACTATAAAATAAACAAGCTAAGCAGGCATAACAAAGCATATGCTGAGAAGATCACGTTATATCTTTCTTGGAGTGTCAAAGATTTCTATAAAACTAATCGATCTCTTTTTAGACGACTAAGTTCTTGATTAATATTTGGAAATGGAAGACTTCAGCCCACTGGATTGGAAACAAAATAAAGAAGAGTTTAACTCTTGTAAACTAATAGTGAACAAGTTTTTTATACCATTTTTTTAAATTTTCAAGTTGATACTGGGCGTGTTGTATTATCTTTAGAAAGGAGGGGGAGATTGCTTTACCTCCAAGATTACAACACTAGGGAGTCCACCCTAACCAAAAAAATCACAGAGATGTGTAAAACATCCATCTGTGTCCAAATATTACAAGACGGGAGACTTAACCCACAGAGAAATTTGCCTTGTCATATTTTGTCCTAATATTAGGTACTTGAAATTTTTCTAAAATGAAAGTTCCCTTGATTATTTCCCTGGGCAAAAGATAGAAAGACATGTACATCTTACTCTACGATGTGTTTGAAGCCATTTTTGCCGAGTAATCCGCTACTTGGTTAGCTTCCCTATAGCAATGCATAGGAGTGATATTGGCTTGGTTCATATATATTATTTGTGCTTGAATTATTTCCTTGTATTTTTAAGAAATTCATAGTTCCTATAGGTTTAGGAAAACTCATTGTCCTAATAGATTTGAGAAAGGAAAAACTATTGTCCTTGTCGAATTGGAAAACCTTTCTCATATGTGTTTGGGACCTTTTGGGATCTATATATAGGGGTTGTAGTTGGGGATTCTATAGATTATATTGTGCTTTTCTTCTCATTTATAGTGGAAAACTCTCTCTGCTTTTGCCTCGAGAATTAGGCTTAGCCGAACCTCGTTAAATCCTTGTGTTGATTTTTCTTCTTTATTTGCTTTGTGTATGTTTGTGTGCTAGTTAACTCATGATATTCCGCAACAATACACTGTGAGATATCATCGATCGTGTTCTTCATTTTGTAATTGTCAGTATGTCTTTCTTTGATCATGTTGACTATGAGCAAAGAGTCCATTTCAAGTATGAAGTCTGAGAACCCATTCTGTATACACCATTTAATACCAGCCAAAGCCGCAAAAAGTTTTTTATACCATTAAATTAAGATTACTTATATATAACAATATTAACATAGAATTTTAATTTTTAACATAAAATTACAGGAAATAACTTTTTACAATTGATAAAATTACGCTTATAAGTAAAATACGCTGATTAGTTTATGTAAACTAAATCGAATAAAAAATAGAGCCCCTCGTGACTTCAACCTCAGTCCTTGCTGTCTATTGGATCAACATCATGTGCTACGAAAAGCTCGCTGAGCCTTTCTATTACGCGCTTAAATTATCCCAGCATAGGTTTCTTTGTTAACAGACTTAATTGTTCTTTTTGTCCGTCTCTTTTGCTTTTTGGAGTTTATTGATTTTTATTCTTTAAAATCATCCTCCAATACACGAACCTCGTAAAGGTTACAATAGTTATTTTTTTGGTTTACGAGATTGTTTTTTAGTGCCAATAACAAGAATTTTATATTTGCATCGCAGAGAAAAAGAAAAACAAACATGCTTTTTCCTTTAATAGTGGCTCAGGGAGCATAAATATAAGCTATATATATGTTTGCTATATACTACTCGTAGTATGATCTAGTTTATTCATGAAAGTTCATCCCCACGTTTATTGAATAATTTCAAGTAGAAATTAAATTGCAAAAAATGATGTTTACTTGAAGCTCTATAAAGAATCATAGAGATGCCGCTTGATCCATGCAAATTATTTTTTTGGCACAAAAGAAGATGTTAAGCGTCTAGCAGTATTAACAAATCTTGCTTGAAATACCTGAATATTATGTTGTATGAAAAGACAAAGACATTATTTTCATGGTCCATGGAATCTCAATTCCCTCCAACCATTGGATGCTCTGTGCAAGCATGTGTTCATGGAAAATCATCAATTGCTTTTCTTAAAATTTTTATTGTAAAATCTTAGCTAAGAAAATAATACTCAAAGTATAATTTTTTTTTTAACTGTACAGTATTATTTAACTTTTTATACTAAGTTGGTTGCTTTAATTTATATTTTTCATATTCCATTCATAGACAATTACATGTAATTTACCTCTTGGATATTTTTCTTTCTCATTTCGAGGAAAAGGTGCAGAAGGAAAAGGAAACAACGGAAGGATCCTAATCGGACCTAAATGGAAATGACATGAAAAATCCTTTTCAAAACCTAGCATTACGGAACGATATACTAGAAGAATAGAGTAGCAAAAAGAGTCAAGCCTACGAAGATTGTAATTAATTACCAAGTATGCATACCATGTTAATATGCCGAAGTTGCCAACTTAGACTTCATCATGTATCTGTACTACTAAATCAAAAGAGATTCCAGGTAGGCTACGAATGAAGACAATAAAATTACGTCTATATTTTAAGATATAAAAACCTCATTTGACAAGATTCCTTTTAGTCTTCCCCTTCTAATCAGCTAAACCAAAACAAAGTATTCAATGATTAGAAGCAAGGGCTTCATCGCTTTTCCACCAATGAGACTTTCTTAGGTCTCTTTATAAGAACGTGACACCATAGAAATATTACATTACTTAGCTCCTTCTAACTGTGGTATGTACAGTACTATAGCATGAGAAAGAGTTTCACTGAACTAGTAGTCTCTCAAGAAAAAAATCGGTATCACCATTCATTGTTCAGAACGTACACACTGATTAAATTTATTCAGGTTCCCGTTGTGTTGACCAACTAAAACTTTTAAGTAACAATATAGCCTAGAAACTAGAAGAAATTAACATGTTGAATTAAGTTGATGTGACTTATCACTTGAATGAACGTATACAATTAGACAATATAATCAATGTCAAGCAACATGATTATTCTAATAACGTTGATGTATATAATATAGTTCGAATTAACGTGAACAGTACATAAGATAGATGATAGATCAGCTATATGTAAAGAAAATGACTCATACTACAGTTGCCAAGTCAAGGGAAGAAGGCCGAAATTCAACGTAGAAATGGCAATATCAGAATGTGGAAATTGCATTTGGTCAGTTTATAGAGCAAAAGAGAGCTCTTGAACTAATAGTAGTAAACTACTTGATCTGTCAAGTAGATACTGAAGATCAGATATGCATGGATTCATCTCATCATGAGTGACCTCACAACGCCAATATAAAAAACATGTAAAAACAACGATATATAGATAAACAAAAAGCCCAGTTAAGAGGGTCGGTGATGAGTAACGCTTATTTTTGGCTTCTGGGGTTTCTACGTGTCGCCTGTTGTATTTCCCATTTGAGGAAAGAACATGTTTGCATGAAATATGAATCTTGACCAGTCCATCCCCCCTCCTCTCTCCTTTCCTTCTGAGCTCAGAGAACGGGAAAAACATTTTTGCTTCTGGTGTTTATAGCAATGATTAAATAAGTAAGCTTCTGGAAAAACATATTTATGTAAATATCAAGGTAATAGTAAGTTTTTTCTTGAGAAAACTGCTAGCTCCTTATGTCATGAAAATTACTATTTCCTTAATTACTCATAGAGGAGATCGAGCTAGTGAGTTTCTTTGCTGATATCATGAATTAGTTTCATATTTCTAAAAATTACTCAAGAGTAGTACGTAGATGTAATAAAATAACATGGTATTACGTGTATTTTCTGACACATTCACGTACACTTACACACATTAAGAGAGAGCAATAGAACGCCGCAACCACGCCAACCCCTCGGAGTCGGGATGGATGCATAGAAATTGCTAGCTTAGCTAATTGTTCATAAAATCCAACTTTAGCTCAACCACAGAAAAAAAAGGAAAAAGAAAAAGAAATTAACAGTAAGAAGAAAAATAGCTAGCTATATAGAAGGGCAGATCTCTAGAAAATTGATTCTTCTCTCTCTCTCCCAAAACCCTATTTAAAGACAAGCTAAGCGCACTCATTTCTTCAGTGCACTTGTCTACTCTTTTTATGCACCATTTTGACACTCTCCATAACTTCTTCTCTGATTTTATTCCACATTGCACACACTTTATCAATCACCTCTGATTTGTTCATACAGATTTTAACTGCTTCTTGTTTCTTATTTCGAGACATATATTGAACAAGCTAAGTATTTGAAATATGTCTAGCAGAAGGTCAAGATCAAGACATTCAGGAGGTTCAAGAATAAGTGAGGACCAAATCAATGATCTTGTTTCAAAGTTGCAACAGGTTCTTCCTGAGCTCCAGAATAGGTCCTCTGACAAGGTAATTTAATTTAAGTTATTGTAGGTCTAATTTCGTATGTACTCAAATAATTAATCCACAAATGCTCACCTCCACCGCCATCTAAAACCCTTGCGGCTGCTTGCCCTTAGAAGGTGACTCAGGGTTTTCACCAGGAGGATTCAAGAAACTTATAACAAAGTGATGGTTCTAATGGAACTTGCACATAAGACCTTGCACAAATTTTCATCAATTTCTTAAGCATTTGCTCTTGAAACATTCTTGCGTCAATAAAATTCAATAAGTAATAGTACTAATTTAAGATGTAATTTACCTATCTAAACAATAAAATTTTAGGATATGTTCAGGGGATACTGTATACTGAACTCCTTGTAACAATGTAGGTCCACCCCACCCACCCTCCTTCTAACCTTTTTTTTGGCACAATATAATGAGGGAACAAACTCTAAAATAAGCGGAGGCATCTGTTATTTGTGATTGAAAAAAAATGAAAGTAATCATTGAAAAGATATGTGTAAGAAGTAATCTTTATTTCTTGTGATTTCCTCTTGAAATTAGTAAAATTCATTAATGTGTAGTGGTTCGTGAGATTTTATTGGTTTTATAATAATCTTGGGTTTGGAACATTGGATCCCAAATACAAATAAGATCTTATAGGAAATTCCTACATATCATTTTTTTTGTTACTTGATTTGTTGAACTTACTAAACTTAATTTTCTGATCTGAGTAATATATTTATTTGTTTAAAACATAGAGTTATAATATACTTATTTTGGCTTAATTTGGTGCAGGTTTCAGCAGCTAGAGTCTTGCAAGAGACATGCAACTACATAAGAAGCCTACACAGAGAAGTTGATGATCTGAGTGACAGATTATCTGAACTCTTGGAAACTTCAGACACTACCCAAGCAGCTCTAATTAGAAGCCTACTTATGCAATAGTCTCCTGTTGCTATTTTATTTTTATTTATGCAGTTACCATTTTGTTTTGGGGGTTCTCCTCAGACTTTCTCTTTAACTGTTGACTGCTAGAAAATGAGAATCCCGTTATGTTTCTGACTTGAACTTCTCAGAGTTTTTGACTTTGTAAAGTTCACTCTTATATTATATTTTGAACATCTTTAGTAGCATTCACATGTGTGACTATTGGAATAATAACGAGAAAAGCACCCTACTTATGATAAAGTACCAGAAGTCCGTCTGTAGTTTTTTATTTTATTTTATTTTTAACTTTTTTTTGGTCAAAAACAAAACTTGTTTCAACCAAATGTATCATTATATACAAATTAACTCTAAAAAGTAACCTCTTAACGACAATTGAAGATAACACAATTGAAGAGGTTCAACACATCACCTTTTAGGAAGGGTACCTTTTAACTCTCATCATTTAGCCCTTTGTCTGAAGTTAAATCGGGGGTAAATTTGACAAATAGTCATATAATTCAAATTTTTTATCACCTAAATCATATAACTACATTTTCTAACTTAAAAATCACGAGACTATTGCCTACTCACACAAAAATCACAATTGCCGAAAAGTACAAATAATCTTTTACTCCATATTTATTATTTATTATCTAATAAATATTGACGCAATTAAAAAAGGACTGACCTAATCCGACCCGACCTAATTAAAAGAGGATTGACCCAACCCAATTTAAAAGAGGGTTCAATATTTGTCACTTTAAAACGGACCCGGTCATGATGGCGCCTATCATAAAACTAGGCCAACCGACACAAACCCCAAATCCAACCAAACCATTATAATAAGTCATTTAAATACATTAATAAGCTAAAATCCCATAGTATAAGGTAGGATAAAACAGTGTGGAAACAAAATACAGCCCGACATCGGGGTGTCACTATTCATGAGCAACTACAACTCGTCTAGAAATATGAAAAAGACAACATAGTCTGAACCAAAACTAATACAAAACGGAATAAAGATAGGAAGACGCACGGGGCTGTGAATGCCAAGCAGCTACCTAGTCAACTCTAAAAGCCTGTTGGAAGACAAATCAGCACTCGCTAGCGTGACCTGAGACTCCTAGATCTGCACACAGGGTGCAAGGAGTAATGTGAGTACGCCAACTCAGTAAGTAATAAAAATAAAGGCAGTTGAGTAGTAAGAAAACACATAAAACATAGCATAATGCTACAACAAAACAGTATAAATCCAGAACAATGTAGTAAAAATAGTAAAACTCGTAAAAACATCTCAGTTTAGTAAAAACCTTTTAAAACATCTATCAACAGTTCAAACGAGTGATAAAAACAGTGAGAAAAAGGATAGAAACGTAGACAGCCCCTCGGGCAAAACATATACCACAACCGCCCTTCGGGAACAATATCAGTAGAACCAGCCCCTCGGGCTACCTCACAATCACTCGTATCTGCCCCTCGAGCAATAACATGAAGCAACAACGATTCCTCGGGCAATATCACATCTCACACGGGGTACCCGTGCTCACTAGGGGTGTGCAAACTCCGGAGGGACTCCTACAACCCAAGTGCTATAACAAGCCATCTCGTGGCATAATCAAATTGGCCCTTGGCCTCATAACAAGCCACCTCGTGGCGTAACAAATCAGGCCCTAGGCCTCAAAATCATGAATCAGTACAACACTGTTGCAGCGTGCAACCCGATCCCATAATGTCCTCACAACACAGGCCCTCGGCCTCACTTAGTTAGAAATCTCTCAAGCCACTCGGGCAACAGTAAACATGATGCTCAACTTAAAATATCATTTAAAATATCAAACGGAGTAAATATGACTAAATTATGAAAACAATATAATACAACATGATTGAGTACCAATATGAAGTTAAAATAGTGAGGAATAGTAGTAAACATCCTCTAAGGGGCTAAAACAGTTGGCACGAGGCCCAAATATGACATTCAACCCAAAACATGATAATACTTTCCAAAACACAATGATATCAAAGAGTTTTCAATCAAATACACGACTTAACAGTCATACAGGACAAACTAAATCACAATCCCCAACGGTGCACGACCCCACGCTCGTCATTTAGTGTGTGCGTCACCTCAAAGTAACACAACAATGTGAAATCTGAGGTTTCATGCCCTCAGGACAACATTTAGAATCATTACTTACCTCAATCCGGTCCAAACTCTAGCCCATGATGCCTTTGCCTCTCGACTCGGTCTCTGGATGCTCCAAATCTAACCAAAAATAGTATCATACCATCAAAATATGCTAAGGGAACAAAGCCCACTTGAAAATAACCAATTTACATAAAAATTCCGAAATTGGCCAAACCCAACCCCCAGGCCCACGTCTCAGATTCTGATAAAAATCACAAAACCGGAATCCTTACACTCTCACGAGTTCATACATATCAAATACATCAAAATTCGACCATAAACGACCCCTCAAATCCTCAAATCAAAGTCTCCAATTTCAAGCCCTAACTCCCCAATTTTAGGCTTCAAATCCCACTGATTTCATGTTTAAACAAGAATCAACATAGGATCGAGTTTTAGGTTCAATAATCTTATCTCAAAGAAGTTCTCTTGAATTCCCTCTTCAATCTCCCTCAATAAGCTCCAAAACCGACTCAAAAATGGTGAACTATGGCCAAAAATCGCGAAAATGGCCTTTTAAACATTCTGCCCAACGCTTTAAATTCCTTAATCGCGATCGCGAAGCACAAATCTGACTGCCCTCATTTTAACCCTACCCGATCGCATAAAACTCCACGCAATAGCGTATTACTGCCTTGGCTACCTTCCGCGATCGCGGCCTCGCCCACGCGATCACATAGAACAACCCTATGCTCTTCTCACCAGCTCATCCCTTCTATGCGAACGCGACCCTGGTCACGCGTTCGCGAACAACAATTTCACAGCCTACCGCGATCGCGCCCTGACCTTTACGATCGCATTGAACAAATTCCACCTCTTCCCCACAAAGCCCACGCGATCGCAGACCCTTCTACGCGATCGCAATGAACAAATGTTTGCAACAAACCTGAAGGAAAATCTGCAACTTTTCAAACATGAATTTGATCCGTTTAACCACCCGAAACTCATCCGAGGCCCTCGGGGCCCCAACCAAACATGCCAGCATATCCCATAACATCATTCAAACTTGTTCCAATCTTTGGAACACTCAAAACAAAATCAAAACACCAAATCATCATCGGATTTAAGCCTAAGAAATTCCAAAACTTCCAAATTCCGCTTTCGATCAAAAAGTCTATCAAACCTTGTCCGAATGACCTGAAATTTTGCACACACATCAAAAATGACACAACAAACCTACTTCAACTTTCGGAATTCCATTCCGATCCCTATATCAAAATCTCCCCTATCAACCAGAAAACGCCAAAATTCTAATTTCGCCAATTCAAGCCTAAATCTACCCTGGACCTCCAAAACACATTCCGATCACACTCCTAAGTACCAAATCACTTCGAGAAGCTATCAAAATCATAAAAATCAAATTCCGAGATCATTTTCTTACAAGTCAACTTACGGTTGACTTTTCCAAGTAAAAGGCCAACTTAAGAGACTAAGTGTCTCATTTCTCTACAAAACCTCTCCGAACCCAAACTGACTAACGCGATACTACATAATACAGCTGAACAAGACATAAAGAAGCAGAAATGGGAGAAACAGAGCGGTAACTCATGAAAGGACCGACCGGGTCATTACAATATTAAAGTTGCCCTTTGCGATATTAATTACTGGGATTTTTTCTTATATATATATATATAAAAGTAGGATAATATTTACCAGATTAACTAGGTTTTCTTATTTACAAAAGGTAACTAAATTTTATTATGAACATGTATAAGTCTAGTAAAAAGCTACAATTTAAATACAACTTAATATAATTTTTTGTTTTATAGAATTCGATTAAAAGTTACACTTTACATACAACTTATATACAACCTTTTTTTTGGTGAAAATAAATTTTTTTGTTGATCATCATAACCCAACTTACAATGTAACTTCAAAACAAAACAAAACAAAACAGAGAAACATCAGCCCCTACAATTAATCTTCTCCTACATGCCTATTCTTGCTATCTATATAATTCTTCTATCCATTCTATAGCCTTATAGTGTTGTCCTCTATTTACACTTTCAATTGCTCTATATTTACAATCTTGCTTCAACTGTTTTATCATCTCCTATGGATAGAGAACCTTTAGTTGCTATAGCGCTTCATTCCTAGCCTTCCAGATTCCACAGACAAGTGCTGCTAGTACAACTATCATAAAAGATCTATTAAGTCGTCCTTTCACATTTCTCGTGATTCTTCTCCACATGCCTTGCGTCTATGTGTTTCTCACACGAATTTTCAACCACTAGAGGACTTCAGTTAGGCATATCTTAGAGAATTGACATTCAAACATTAGGTGATCTACTGACTCAGGTAATCTCCCACATAAGAGGCATGTTGTATCTTGGCATATTCCCATTCTCTTCAGCCTCTCTCTTGTCTGTAGTTTCATGTGCATAGCCAACCAACATATGATGCTATGTTTGGGTACATTCATATTGTTCCACACCCATCTACTCTCAGACCATCTTGGTGCAATCCTTTTAAGCCAACTACAACCCCCACCAACTGTGTATTTGCCATTACAAGTTAGCCATCCATTCGAAATATACCCAGTCCCTAACTTATCTCTCATTATGCAGATTATTTTTTCAATGCCAACAACAGTCTTAGGGCTGTCTATATTCCCATCATTCCCTCTAATTTAAGTACACATGATCAACCCATCTTACCCACAAGTTGTCTGCTCTTTGCTATATCTTGTACATATTTCTCAATTGTAGCCTCATTCTATTTTACACAGTCTCTGATCCCCAATCCTCATTCCTTTATATGTCTGGTAACCATATGATCCCATGTCACTAGAGGTTTTCTATTTGTTTCTACTCCTATCCCAAAGAAAATTCCTGTAGATTGTTGTAATTCTCTTCAACACCAGTTTTGGAAGAATGAAGATTGATGCCTAGTATGTATGCACATGCATGAGTACTGAGTTAATAAGTTGCACCCTACCTGCATAAGATAAGTTTCTTATCCCCCATCATTTGATTCTACTAGTTATTTTTTGTACTAATGAATCACAGTTTATTGCTGATATCTTTTTTGCTAATATTGGGACTCCTAGGTATCTAAATGGAACTGTCCCTTTCTTGTACCATATTAATTCACACACGTCTTCTAGGCATGACTCCTCCATGTTAGCATTGAAGATATTAGACTTGGCAGCATTAGTGTGTAGTCATGATGAGTGAGAGAAAGTTTTCAGGCCCCTAAGCATCAATAATAATGAGTGAAAATCCCCTCTGCTGAAAAGCAGAACATTATCAGCAAAATATAAGTGGTTGAGCTGCAAGCTTTTGCATTTTGTATGGTAGTGGAATCCTTCCTGATTAGCTAAAACCTTCATAATCTTAGTGACGTACTCCATACAGATTACAAACAATAATGGGGATGTGAGATCCCCCTATCTCAATTCTCTTTTGCCTATGATTTTATCATACATTCCTCCATTTAGAGCCAATGTGTATTGTGTTATAGTGATAAAAGCCATTACCCATCTTATAAATCTTCCTCGAAAATTAAGAGCATATAGCTTTTCTTGTACAAACTCCCACTCGACAGTGTCATAAGCCTTCCTAATATCAACTTTAATGATGCAAACTTTTTGTAGAATTCTTTCTATTGTATAATCTCACTAAGTCTTGGCATATAAGTATATTCTGCACAATGGTTCTATTTTCCACAAATGCACTTTGATTATGTAATATGATTGTAGGAAGTACCTCCTTGAGTCTATTGCACAACATCATATAAATTATCTTGTAGACTGTGTTGTAGTAGGCTATTGGTCTGTAATCACTTACTGACTCTGCATAGTTACTTTTTGGTATGAGAGTGATGATTATGTTGTTCATTATCTTCAACATCTTACTATTGTCAAAAAAATTCATCACTGCAGCACATACATCTTTTCCTACTATCTCCCAGCTGTCTTTAAAAAATTGACATCCATATCCATCAGGACTTGGGATTTATCTCCTGGAATTGCCCATAATGCTTGTTTAACATCCTTTTCTGTGAAGTCTGCCTCCAACATGCTTCTTTGTGACCCCGACACTGTTGCTCCAGGTTGCTATTGATATGAACTCTTTGTGTAGGTTTTGTTCCTAACAGCTTTTTGTAATAGTCGAGGGAAGCTATTGCAATCTCTTCCATTTCTATTTTTGTTTCTCTCATGTCATTCTTGATTGTGAACACTCTTGTTGTATTCCTTCTGCTCTTTATGTAATTGTGGAAGTATTTTGTATGGTTGGTCATGTCTCTGAAGCCATTGTGCTTTAATCTTTTGTTGTAAGAATAATTCCCTTGCCTTGTTCCACCTCCTACAGTCTTGAAATAGTTTGTTTTCCTCCCCTAACAGTGCCAAGTTTTGTGGATCTTGTTGTATATTGCTTTGACATGCTGTCAGATGTCTCACTGCTTCTTCTGCTTTCATTTCAACATTGCTAAATCTTGTTCTATTTAACACTTGCAGGCCTTTTTTAAGATTATTCAACTTACCAACTAACTTGAACAATTTTGTGCCTGGTAAGGATGTAGTCCAGTTGCTCTTCACCTTCTACTTGTACTTGGGGACTAATTTTCACACATTAAAGTACTTGAATGATCTTGTATTACTCTAGCTTCCTTTCTCCCATTTTATAATTGTAGGACAGTAGTCATACAATCCCTCATTCATAAAGTGAACCTCTGAAGCTGGCAGTTGGGCAAGCCAATCCATATTGGTCAACACTCTATCAATCATGCTATGCACTCTATCATCCCTTTTTTGCTTGTTATTCTATGTGTAGAAGACCCCCGATGATTTCAATTCCTACAAGTCAATTGATCTACACATTTCTGAATTCCCTCATTTCTCTCACTGTGGCTGTACTTCCTATTCTCTCATTAGAATTGAGAATGCAGTTAAAATCTCCCATGATTGCCCATGCTCCTTGTATCTGGTTGTGTATATTTTCAATTTCCTTCCACAGTGATCTTCTAAGTGCCTGGTCATTGAATTCATACACCACAGTTGTAGAGAACTCTTTACCTATCCCTCTATGCTTTACTTCACAATGCATGGGTTGATCAGTGAATCTACCAATGTTAACATCATATATTCCCGGATTCCATAGTACCCAAATTCTCCCTCCAGGGTGATGAGACAAGTTAGTAACGACCACCAAATGTGTATATGATCCTCTAACTACTACTACTACGAGTCCTCCTGATAACTAGGTATTTTGATATATTTTATACTCTTTCTTGCTTAAGTTTTGATTAGAAATGTGTACAAAATTGTCCCAAAGGCTCACAAGTTGTGCTTGATTGCAGGTTTGATCAACAAGGTGACAAGATGTCAAAGATCAACTCAAAAGGAGTAAAACTTGCACAAGTATCAAGACAAGACAAAGCTCAGACAAAACAAGGCCAGTGCGTCCGCACACCATTCTATGTGGTCCGCACAAGTGAGGTTCAAAGAGTATGATATTTAGGCAAAAAGAGCAATGCGGCAGCAGTAGGTTTTGTGCGGTCCACACTGGGATCAATGCGGCCGCACTCGATTTAGTGCGGTCTGCAGTAAGAAGGATCAGAGAGTTGACAGTTCCAAGTTTCAAGCCAATGCGGTCCGCGCTCCATTTCATGCGGACCGCACTAGAAGCCTCCGCGGTCGCACTTTATTCTGTGTGGTCCGCATTACCTGAGTTTAGAGAGATGGATTTTTATGTCAAGAGCCTTAGTGCGGCCGCACTAGCCCCGCAGGGGTATTTTTGTCCAGATTTTTCAGCTTAGTATAAATAGCTTCTTTTCCATTTTTAGTTCATCAAATAGTTTTCTCTTCAGAGCTGCGCTCGTGACTTCATAGTTTTAGCTGTTTTGAGTAATTTTATCTACATTTCAACATTGAATCTTCTTGTTTCATTTAGTAATTAATTAATATGAGTTTTTCTTCATCTATTTCTTTGTTTTAACCTTTAATTATGAGTAGCTAGACCCATAAGCTAGGGTTGTGGCTCAACCCTAGTGTGGGTAATTGATGAGTCTTGTGTTCTCAGGCTAGATTGATTATGAGTGTTTGATATTTGAGCTAATTTCATGTTTAATTGCTGAATTGGTGGTTACAAACACTAGTTTGTGTTTAGTTGACTTTGGCTCTTCTTGAGAAAGAGAGCCTAAGTCTCTGAAATTGGTCCAACAAGGAATTGGGATGTACTCAAGAGATTGATAGCCCTAATTAAAGGCTTAAACCTTGAGAGAGTAATACCCAACTTGAACCTTGATTGCTTGTGCAAATTTGTATACCCAATTGGTCTTGAGAAAGTCAATTCGGGCAAAATCACTCGAACTATCAAGAGGTGTAGAATGGGTAAAATTGTGCAAGGGTTATATCATACTCCCCAAATATATCTATCATCCCTTAGACTCAAGTACCCATCAATTGACCACCTAGGCGAAAGTCACTACCCTAGTGCCTTTTTAACCATTTGAACAACCCATAATATTTCACTCTTAGCATATTCTAGTGTAATTTAACATTGTAATTTGATAAAAGTAGAAGTAAAACGAAAACCCAAAAATGGTTAGGAGTGTAATTTGGAACATATACACAACTCCTTTTTAGATAGACACCTGACTCCAACTTCTAGCTCCCTGTGGAAATCGATCCCGACCTTAATGGGGTAAAATCTGCTTCGACCCTCTTTCGCTACTCAATTGTAGTGCAGGGTAGGCTTCAATCACTTTTTGGCGCCATTGTTGGGGAGCTAACGGTTTTGTCTATCTATCTGAATAGTTTTGCGTATTGTTCTTCTTTCCTTCTTTGTTACTAATTTTGTTTGTGTTACAACTCAGGTACCAAATGGCAACGAACAACACCAATGACCCTCTTGGAAATGTGATTGCGGGGGAAGAGGTAGACGATGTGGGAGATGATGAGGTACCTCTTGTACCTCAAGGACAACGTAGAGGTAGCCAGGCTAATGCTAATGTTAATGACAATATCCCAGACCATCCTCCGCCACCTCCAAGAGTGGCTCCTAGAGTACTTCCGAACCAAGGCTATGCAAGTGCTATTGTCCCATCCCGAATCCGGGCGGACAATTTTCAAATAACCAATGTGATGTTGACCTTACTAGAGCAACGTGGGTATTTCACGGACGCTGCAAATCAAAATGCTTACAAACATCTCAAGGGGTTCGTGGATACATGTTGGGAGAGCAAGCAAACTAATGTGTCTGAGGATGCTCTTAGGTTGAGACTCTTCCCATTCTCACTTAGAGGGAAGGCATTGGATTGGCTCGAGCAACTTCCCAACCATTCCATCACTACTTGGGATGAGTTAGCGGACAAGTTCATTGCAAAATTTTTCTCACCGAGGCATATGGCCGCATTGAGAGATGAGATCTTGGCATTCAAGCAAGAGCTCACGAAACCTTTGCATAAGATTTGGGAGCGTTATAGAACAATGGTGAATGAATGCCCCAACAATGATAGGACTGAGGCGATGATCCAACAAACCTTCTACCAAGGCATTAATACAACAAACCAATGCATAATGAACCAACTTGCTGGGGGCAACTTCATGAAGCTGTTGTATGATGAGGCTTGTGACATTCTTGACGAGATGGATGACACTTCTTTCGCTTGGCAAAGTAGAGCCAATGTGCCCCAGGGTGACCCCACGGTTATTCATTTACACAAGGAGTTACATGATCATGGGCAGGCTATAGCTGAGTTGATAACCACGATGAACCAACTAGCGAAGGAACAGTTGCAACAAGTTCAAAATCCTCGCCAAGTAAATGCCATGGAGGGTGTTAACGTGCTTGTCAACAATAGAAGACAAAGAGGGCAATAGAACCAATGGAATTCGAAGCAATTTGATAATAATTGTGGTGGATTTCAAAATGATGGTTATGATGAACAAAGTGAAGAGGTGCAATACGTGAATAATTATCAAGGCTAAAGAGGCAATTCTTCCAACCAACAACAATGGAGACCCCAAGGCAATTGGGGCAATCAATAACAAGGCAATGGTAATTGGGGGAACAACAACTAAAACAACAACTGGGGCAATCAGAACAATAATCAAAACAACCAAGGAAATTGGAATAGTAATAACAACAATTGGGGTAGTAATAATAATCAAGGTGGATGGAACAATGAAAACCAGGAAAACCGGTGGCAAGGCTTTCAAAGGCCCCCAATGTACCAACAACCCAACAATCCACCTCCATTTCCATATCATGGTCCCAGTTCTTCTAGCAATGATATGGGTAGAATTGAAATGATGTTCGAACAAATGATGAAGAAGAATGTGGACTCGGATGCTCAGTTGGCTTCCCATAATACCTCTATCAGGAACTTGGAGATGCAGTTAGGCCAAATCTTACAGTCTTTAAATACTCACCCTAAGGGTGCGCTACCAAGTGATACGGTAGTGAACCTGAAGGGTGAGAACAATCATGTTATGGCGGTAATAACAAGAAGTGGGAGAAGCGGTGATGTGCATGCCTCCAAACAAAAGCAGATTGTGGATGATGACGTTGAGTTGCAAGAAGATGAAGTTCCTTTGGTGGTTGAAAATGTGACTGATGAAAATATGAATGAAGAAGTGAGGATTGATATTCAAGATGTCGAGGTGGAAACTCAAAATAATGTGAACTTATTTAGGGAACACATAATAGACATGCTGGAGCCGGTTGTGACTAAATCCAAGGCTCCTTTGCCAAGGCCACCTCTGCCTTATCCTCAAAGGCTCGCAAAGCAGTAAAATAAAAATTAGTTTAAAAAGTTCATTGACATGATGAAGAGCTTATCCATCAATGTGCCTAATTGGTGGAGGCTCTTGAACAAATTATTGGGCATCCAAGGCCGACTTCCATGAGATTACAAATGGCATATAGAATGATGAAGAGACCATTGAGTATTATTGAGGATGTGCTTGTCCGGGTGGACAAATTTATCTTGTCAGCTGACTTTGTGATCTTGGATTGTAAGGTAGATTATGAAGTTCCTATCATTTGGGGAGACCTTTCCTTGCTACGGGGAAGACCTTAGTTGATGTGGAAGCAGAGGAATTCACCTTTCGGGTGGGTGACGAGAAAGTGGTATTTCATGTGTGCAAATCAATGAAGCAGCCCAACACTACCGAGGTGTGCTTTTTTGTAGACCCGTTACAGCAGTGATAATTGATGACACCAGTGCAATGATCAATGTGGAGGACCCATTGGAGGCCATATTATTGAACCTTGATGTCAATGAGGATGCAAGCCGAGTGGAGTACGTGAATGCTTTACATGGAATGGGCTCTTATTCTTATGAGCCTAGGAAATTATCTTTGGACCACGAGAATAGAAAGACTCCACCAACAAAACCTTCAATTGAGGAGCCTCCTGTATTGGAGTTGAAACCACTGCCTCCACACCTCAGGTATGAGTTTTTAGGCTCAAATTCTACTTTGCCATTTATTCTTTCCTCTTGTCTTACTAACATGTAGGTTGATGCCGATGCCACATTGGTGGTACTTCAAAAGCAGAAAAAGGCAATTGGATGGACTTTAGCTGATATTCGAGGGATAAGCCCTACATTCTATATGCACAAGATTATTTGGAAGATGATGCAAAACCCTCCTTGCAGCATCAAAGGAGGTTGAACGAGGCAATGTAAAAAGTTGTGAAAAAGGAGGTGATCAAGTGGTTAGATGCCAGGGTTGTGTACCCCATCTTTGATAGCTCTTGGACTTCACCGGTGCAATGTGTACCGAAGAAGGGTGGCATGATCGTGGTTACAAATTCACAAAATGAGTTGATTCCTACAAGAACTGTTATCGGTTGGAGCGTATGCATAGACTACCGCAAGTTGAATAAAGTGACCTGCAAGGATCAATTTCCTTTGCTATTTCTTGATCAGATGTTAGATTTACTTACTGGGCATGCCTTCTACTATTTCTTGGATGGGTATTCTGGGTACAACCAAATCTTGATTGCTCCAGAAGATTAGAAGAAGACCACATTCACTTGTCCATATGACACCTTTGCTTTTTCTAGGATGCCTTTTGGATTGTGTAATGCATCGGCTACATTTCAGCGGTGTATGATGGCCATTTTCACCAATATGGTGGAAGACATTTTGGAGGTATTTATGGACGACTTTAGTATTATGGGGGATTCATTTGATGAGTGCTTGAAAAATCTTGATAGGGTCTTGGCCCGTTGTGAAGAAACAAATCTTGTTCTCAATTGGGAGAATTGCCACTTTATGGTAGAAGAGGGCATAGTTCTTGGGCATAAAAATTTTAAAGCATGGTATTGAGGTAGACAAAGTAAAAATTGATATGATTTCAAGGCTCCCACCACCTATATCTGTCAAGGGAGTTCGAAGTTTTCTTTGGCATGCGGGGTTCTACCGGAGATTTATCAAGGACTTTTCGAAGGTAGTGAATCCCTTGTGCAAGTTGTTGGAAAAAGATGCTAAGTTCGTGTTTGATGAAAAATGTATGTAAGCCTTTGAAATTCTCAAGCATAAGTTGACCACCACTCCTATCATTGTAAGCACGTGATTT